>NC_088602.1:92687250-92987250 GCF_036013475.1 Columba livia
ATGCTAGGTAAGAATATTTTTTTTCTTCAGATCTAGAAATCTGCAATTCTCAGGAGTTTTAAAAGAATCCATCTCATTTCAGCTACATGTCTGAGCCTTTTCTTCCTCCAACTTCACTTTCCCTACTTCTTGCAATGTTGTGTTTTGGACTGCTTGCAGCCATCCTTCTCTTGAGCCATGCTGCTCAAGTCCCTCAGGCCATGGCAGAGTGTGCGACAGACTTTTGCCCTGACAAAGAAGCAACAGAAGGATCCACGGCTGGAACTTGAAAAGGAATGCCAGATGGATATATTCCATTCATTCTCACAAGAGATACATCGCTACATACACCCTTGGCATGACTTCGAAAAATCTCATCCAGCAGCAGTGAACACAGTAGGTGAAAATGTCTTGCAGACAAGGTCAATGGCTTTTTAAAATTTTCCTTCTGTCAGAAGGAAAAACATGTTGTTATTCTTCCTACAGCTACCACTAACGTGTATCCCTTTCTCCTGGTAGTGCCTGGCTGCAGCCTTGTTGAGCTGAAAGGCTACACAGGCTCTACTATGAGACTCAGTAAATGGCTGGGGCCTTTCGCCTTCCTGCGGTGCTCCCCTCAAGCCCAGCACCTAGTTACTGCTTCATATAATGACCTTTCCAGTTTAAACCCAGCAAGCCAGCACCATGTGAGCCGAGAAACCATCCGCCAAGCTCACAGACGCTAAACAAATGTTGCGAATGATCCCCTCTCCCTTTATTGATTTAACAGCATATCAAATGGCTTTCAGATTCCCAGCAAATAGCAGAGCCCTACTGTGGGGGGCTCAGCCTTCAGGCAGTTAGATTTAATGCCTGACAGTTAATTATATTTGTTTAATTACAGCTTCTTGTTGCTCTGAGGGTCTGTCACGCTGCAGCATGATAACCCTTTGAAAGGGCAGCCTAAGAATAAATGGTAAACCCTGACCCCCGGCATCTTCCAGCCCTGCTGACCACAAAGTGCTTCCTGGCTGTGCAGAGAGGAGTGAAATAGAATCATAGAATCATTTTGGTTGGAAGAGACCCTCAGGATCATTGAGTCCAACCATAACGGATCATTGAGTCCAACTATAACCTAACTCTGGTACTAAACCATGTCCCTAAGAACGTTGTCTAAATGCCTTTTAAACACCTCCAGGGATGGTGACTCCACCACTTCTCTGGGAAGCCTGTTCTGACACCTGGCAACCCTTTACGTGAAGAATTTTTTCCTAATATCCAATCTGAACTTTCCCTGGTGCAACCTAAGGCCATTTCCTCTTGTCCTGTCACTTGCTACTTGGGAGAAGAGACCAACACCCTCCATGCTACAACCTCCTTTCAGGCGGTTGCAGACAGATGCCAGGGGAGGTCAGAGACTACGAGCTTTGGGGAAAATCCCACCCATGGATGCGGGGCTCTGCTAACATCCAGCCTGGACAAGACTCCGGTTTTATAAAGCTTCGTCTCCTCACTCAGCGCCTTCTCAGGCTCAGCGACGAAGGGCTGAGGCAGCAGCGCCGAAAGCCGAGCCCTGTCTGCCCGGTACCTTACCCGGCCACAGCAGACAGGCTGCCCCCGAGGCGCTCCTTATCTACCGCCTTGTCCTCATCTCACCCTCCCCGTCAGGGCACCGCAGCGCGGGTTTCTCCCCGGGGCACGCCCCGCTCCTGCCGGGCTGGGAGGCTCCGCTCTCGGCTGCCTGCGCCCCGCCGCTCGGTGCCTCCCCGGGCCTGCCCTCTGCCCGCCGCGAACCGCAGCTCCTTCGGCTCCTCAGCGGCGTTACGGGACCCTCCTGCCCCCAGCTCCCCGCGGCGGGCTGGGGAGGCGGCGTGGGCCGCCGGCAGCTACCGGCGGTGGCCCTCTAGTGGCCTCCGCCACGGCTGCGAGGGGAGGGCTCCCTCGGGCCGCGGCCGCGGCCTGGCGGGGCGGCCAGGGGCTGTTGAGGACCGTGAGGACGGCGGGGATCCACCCCGGCGCCTCCTGCGCGGCTGGGTCCGGGCTCGCCGCGCCTGCCGGGCGCAGCGTAGCTGGGCTTGTGGGGGGAAGCTTCCACTGGCACTTGGGGCTCTGCCTGCCCCGAACCCCCAGGGTCCCAGCTCAGACCTGTGTTTTGATGAGCTCCTCGGGAACAGAGGGGCTTGCTCTGGCAGGACAATTTGGGCCGGGCTCTGACTGACCCTTTTGCTTGACAGAGCCTCAAAACCAAACTGAAGAAGCAGCAGCTATACTGTTCCTGCTAGGGATCAAGTTCTGGGGGCGCAGCGTGATGAATGCGGGTGTGTATCTGGAGGCACTGTTAGCTGTGAGTGACCTGACGCTTTCAAAGCAGCCTCCCTGCCTCAAAGGTCAAGAATCACAACTTCGTAGTTTGTAAAGCTTAGAAAGGATCCATCACGATTCTCTAACACAATCATTTTTAGCACAGGCCATCCATACAGTATGTGTTGAACGTTTCATCAAGAGGCCAAATGGGTGGGGTAGCAGGCTAGATTTCTATGTTCCCAGGGCTCATGTCCATGACAGTCGTGGCCTCCGCCTCCTTCCCCCGTTAAGTCCCTCTACTCACCAGCAGGGAAATATAATTCTTTCTTCCATAACACCCCAGCTCAGCCATTCTCCAGGAAGACCTGAGTCAGATGTTTGGTACCTAAACCAAATACCTGAGTAAGGTGGGGAAGAAGTAGACAATTGCTGGAGGGAGACACACTGTTACTAAACCAGCCTAATGTAAACAAGATCTAAAGCAAGAGTTCAAAGTTATTAAAACTAGGGGAAAATGCCAAAGAAGGAAATTCTTCTCTGTTCAGTCACCCAGCTCCAGAGCCAATGAAACCTGCTTCACCATCCCTGAAAGATGATTTATGAGCATGTTTTTAAACTGCAGACAACAATAACAACAACCTCAACTCTGTAGACCTTTTCATCAATGGAGCTCAAAGTGCTTCTCAAAGAAGGTCAGTGTCACTACCCATTTGCAGATGAGGAAACCGAGGCACAGGAAGGAAGGAATTTTGCTACAGTCATCAGCAAGTGAAGCAGCCAGGGGCAGATCCTTAGTCAAGTACATTCTGTGCTAAGATACGTCACTCAGCAAACATAAGTCAAATTTACAAACGGCACTAGAGACAGGGCACATCTCACTGCAGCAGCAGAGGCTTACCCCCTCATCATGGTCTCAGGTGTCTGTATGGCACATGGACTGATTAGAAAGTGAGACATGTCTGATGAGACCGCACGGGGTGAGTACGAGCCAGAGGCAATGGAAGAGCACAGTTGAGCTGGACAAATGAAGAGAGAGCCCTTCTGAGGGACAGGGAAGGGTGAAAGATGCAGGAGTAGCTGGATTTAGTGTAGCTTCATAACAGCTGATGAGGAGATAAGCAATTTGTGGGAGCCATGGAAGTTTCTAATGGTGGATTATTAAAACAGCAGAGAGCTCTGCATCATAAAGCTCCACAGTGTGTGTGAGAGGTGGTACAAATGAGAAAAGAGACACTTGAGGAATTTAATTCTGAGAGATGCTGAGCAATCACTGTGAGAAGATGAGGTTATTAGCATTAGCATTAGCATCACAGAGGAGAATCTAGTCCCTAGGACAGTTTAGCTCTAATATATGTTTGTTTTGTCAAGGCTAAACCAGAAATGACTGAAGGACTCTCTCTCCACCCACTCTTGTCTCAGTACAGTGTTGTATTAAAAGCGTTGAGAAGTGACAAAATCCACCAATCCCAAGAAAGAGACTCAGCAATGAGTGACTCCTTTTTCATCTTTAATGGAACCATCTGGTCCATCTTTAATGGACACTTGAAAACTTCTTGACCATACCATGTAATTGTATATATGCTACAACAAAGTGTGGATGAATGATATGTCTTAATACTTTAAAATCTGATAAGCAGACATTGGAGAGTCAAAGAATAGTCACCTCCTGTGAGAAAGGCAGCAATGGAGACATGGCAACAAAGATTGCCCCAAAGACATTGCTTGAGGCATATATAGAGAGCAAATCTGTCTTGCAAAGTGACTACATACTTGTAGTTTTATCTTCCAAATCATGCTTCATGATTTTCATAATTTTTTGTCCTTTCATTCCTTTCCCATCACCTGTCCTCTCTGGTTGCCGGCTATGGACTGAGGTAACTTTATCTGAGGAAAGAGTGCAAGCAAACATAAGTGAGAAGAAGCCACCTCTTTAAGGGTGAGGAAGAACACTGGCAGGTATTTATTCTGGAGACAGCAGCTGAAGCCAAATACCAATTCAGCTATAGGCTACTCATTGAAACAGAGTAGCCCTGCCAGCCTTTAAAGTCTCTTACCTTCTGTTTGTGGGTAAAAGGCACCTCTGCTTTGCTGGATTCACTCCTCATTTAATATTAGCCTCAGGAGAACTAGTGTAGCCCAAAAAATTTCTGTCTTAAGGAGAATTAAGATGTATGAAAGACTTCAGAAACTGGAAAATGTTAAGCTTGGCTACAGGACACTGAGAAAGGACACAAATATTTTCCAGTAGGTGATATGCTTAAAGACTTAGGGAGGTTAGGAAGCATACAGGGCACTACAAAGTGATCTTACTAATTAAGTAAAACTAAAGGGATCACATTTGGAAAGGTAGAACTACAAGGCAAAATGTCTGCCCCTTCAACACCTTAGGTCTGCAAGGTCACCCAAGTGAGACCATGGGATCACAGCCACAGCCCTGACAGCACTGAAAAGGAGCCAAAATGCCTCCTTAGGAAGAGCCTGCTTTTGGCCACTGATACCTTGGGCTGGTTGGAAATATTTCTGATAAACCGTGGTGCAACATGCTGACTCACCCCAACCATGTCCACTTTGCTGCCGACCAGCAGCATTGCCTGCTTCCCGCAGAGTGACCAGCCTGGAAGGCCCAGGATTCACAGCTAAGCTGGCAGGATCCAACCTTTGGCAGCCAAGATCATTTTGGTTTCAGCATTTTTGAAAGGATACTACTAAGCATTATTCCAGAACCACATGGACAGATGCTTGCCATGTGCAGAAAGTTTTGCAAATATGACTTTCTCTTTCAAAATAGGACAACTGTTCTTCTTCTCATCCAGCCCCAGAATCACAATGCCCATGGGATGACATGCTGGCATTTGATCGACTGTGGTCATACATCCCCCAAAGTTACGTGTGTTGGACTGACATCACTGGGCTCCAAATTCTGCAGGAGACTGGAGAAATGTCAGAGATGTGTGTGTTAGAGGAGGGAGCCAAACAGAAAATAAAGGGAGGAGGACAGTTGCTTTCCTTCTTTGCAAATTTAGCTACTGTTTTACACAGTGAAACAGGAAACATTCCCCACATAAGTTAACCCATATTGCCATGTTTCAGAGTGACTCTTCATCACAGACATTTAAGAGAGGAAGGGTGAAGTTTGCCACAGGTGCTTCATTCAGGAGTTTTAATATTTAAATGAAAACTAGCTGATTTTCAGCCAATTTCGAAGGACTTCCATGCCTGTGTTACTCACCTGATGCAGAGACAGTGCAGTTTGACCACTGGGCTCCTTTGAAGATGGCCATATGAAAAAACTGAGTGGTTGTTGGTATTAGAAGATGCTGAAATACTTGGGCTGGGCTCTGTTGTGTGGCTTCAGTGCCCCTCAGCCACTCAACTACTGAGCTCCTATGGCCAGGAAATCTGCATCCTCATACCTATGGTATCCCTGCAAATGGCCTTCTGAACTGGGAGGTCTTGGTCCTGAGAGATTCTGGTGTGAAAAAACAGGGGAAATGGGACTATGCAGCCAGCAGGCACAAACCTGGTGGTCGTATGAAGTGCACCCGGATGTCAGAATCCTCCTGAAGAACTGTAGCTGTGGGCTGCCCTGAATAGTTTCCTCTGCTTACAGGACGTGTCAACTGCAGCAGCAGATAATAGTAAGATGCCGTCTAAACTTCCCCAGAAAAGCTACAGATGTTCCTGTGTTTAGGGCATTTGAGAGTAAAACAGCCAGAGGCATTTTTTACATGCTACAGGAAACAATTCTGCATCAGCAGGGAACAGGTTCTCTCTCTTTTGACAGCCTTCCTACCTTTAGGAACCAGCATTTTATAAAGCCCACAAATCAGACCTAACCCCCGCCCTGCTCTGAAAGCAGGCTATGTTTTAAATCTGTGTATTAGATTTTCTTTCTAAATTGTTTTATCCTCCTCTCGCAAACCCAAACAATTCCCAGACAGTGACTCGTGCTGACTAATCCAGTCTGGGAGACTTCTAGGTGTCCCTGTAACTTAAAACCAGAAAACAAGCTTCCTAATTCAGTAGCTAGACATTCCAATGCAGACCTGTAGGTTCTGAGCTTTTATTTTCCTTCTCCTCAGGGTTAAACATGCTTTTATCTACACTGTGCCTCCCTCCCCCAGCAGGCAAGAGTTGAGATGAGCTGTAATTTGGACATTCCTTCCCTGAGATCCTGCCTATGTTAGAAGTTCTGCTCCATGGGGCATCCCAGTGGCCAAGTTAATGTGAGCCCTCAACATAGTTAAACAATGAAAAAAGGTGTCATCTTCCAGGGAGAAGAAGGGGGTGCCTAAAGTAATGTTGAGATGTGTTCCCAAATCATCCTATAGGGCTGTAAAAAACCCAGAGTTGTAAAAAGATATGGAGTCACAGACTAATTGTATTTTTGGCCCATTTACAGTGCTGGACTGTGTCATATTTTAGTCATGTCTGGAAACCACAGTGCCATTACAAGGTCTTCCAGTATCGCAGCAGTTGCAGTGGTGATAGGCTTTTAGGCTTTCATTGCTGTGAACAAAGTCTGTCTCACAGCAGATAATACAGAGTTTATTGTCTGTTCTGTGACCACACACTGCACCAGTAACCAGCATTTCCATGCCAGCTCAGAAAATGGGAGATCACTCCTGGGCACAGTAAACTGCACCAATAATCCAAGCCAGTTGTCTTGTGAGACAAACCACTGAAAAGAGGGAAAAAGCCATGTACACCAAAGGTAACACACCTGTGTTGTCTTTCCAGGACATCTGTGTTGGGTTGTATGGTGCCTGGCAGGCTGATAGTATTAATAACCTGCTTTTGCTCTGGAGCCTGGCTCACGGCTGTGTCCTCATTGCGCAAGTCAAACAAAGCAGTGTGGGAGAGCACCCACGACAATGCCCTTTATAATTAAAGGTCATTAAAAGCTATCAGCCAGGGTGTGAGGCACAACAAGGAATCAACAGCCTTTTTCCTTCACCCTTGTCAGCCCCTCCTCTCACAAACAGCAGCCTCCAGCCTTAGACATCATCACCTTCTCTGCCCTTTCCTCTTCCTCCCCCTCAAGCAGCTAGAGTGGGGGGATTGATCTGGCCTTTCTCAGCTGCCAAAACAGGCATGGTGGGACCACCTTGAGTGCCCAGGGATCCTGGAGGGCTGCCCTGCCTGTGTGCTGCCTGCTCTGGAGCTCTCAGCTGCCCCCTTTGCCAGCTGCCCTGGGCTGGAAGGAAGGCAGAGGGGCAGAAGAGGGGCAGCTGCCCACGCTGCCATCTTTCACCTTGCAGAGAGCGGGTGCCACCCATCCGGAATGGCACGAGCACTGGGAAAGAGGGCAGAATTAGGGCTGGGAGGGACTCACATTGGAGCGGCTGGCCTGCGCAGGTGAGCTGTCAAGTGGGAAAGACATGGCCGTTCTCACAAGGACAGGCAGCCTTGGTGGCAGTGGGGTGTGTGCATCTGGCTAAAGTGGCCATGGCAGTCTGGTGCCGTACCCTCCTGTACAAAATGAGAGCTCTGCTGGTATGTCTTCTGCATAGTCTTCAAAACCTAGCAACAAATATTTCTGCTGAGATGCCCTTGGGTGTAATATTTTTGTTTTTGTTTTGACTGGGGCTATTTGTAGCTTCTTTTCCTGTTGTGTTAAAGTAAGAAACAAATATGTGGTCTGCTTCATCACCCGCCTCTGAAGAAGTGTTCTTGGGTTTCATAGGATAAGGAGAAGAATCTATAGGGTAAAGCCTTGCAAAAATATAAGTGCAATATTGTTAGGATAACATGAGATTGTGCCAGAAAGAAGCGTCAGACAGTCGTACAGAGCAGGGTAACCAGTAACCTTGTCAGAGGTGTGTGTTAGCATTTCAAACCTCTGAAGAGGCACCTGGAATTCAGTAACTGTTTTAGTGTCTTGGGCCTAATTTTGAAAAGATAATATGAGTTATCACTTGAGAGAAGGAGCCCTACCTGACAAGTTGTCAGAAAAAAAAAGTGCACCTTTAATAGTTTGCTTTGTAGCTTGTTTTCTTTTTCACTGAGAGTAGTGGATGAAAGTTAATATTTGTGTATATATATATTATTGTGTAGAAGGATACTACTGAAAGTTTCTCTAATATAATGCAATATCTTGTGTTGGGCCAATAGTAGATTATATATATATCTTCATACGCATGGATACAGTGTTCAGACTGAACTTTCAATATTGACTCTATTTTTTTTCCCTCGTTTTGGAAGCTTAGTTCACCTGTATTAATGTTTCATTAACACTACCATTTCATTATTTATTTAAAGAGAAAAACAACCCATGTATCTCATAAGTAATATGACCTCAAGCTACCTGTTTTGGTGCTCCTGAAGGTTCAACTTGTCAATATCAAAAAGGATACAATCCAAGAAACAAGAGATTAAGGGAGAAAAATAAGAGCTGTAGATGACCTTGAAATATTGAAACTAAATCAAGAAGCCAGAGATATAATGCAATTACTAGGCTTCTGTATGTACAAAGTCTCAGTCCTATTTTGATGGTCCTGTTGGATTGCAGGCCTTTTGCCAGGTCACTCCACAGCAGGAAAATGCTGGTTTTCTTGTTAAAAAAGAAACAATTCAGAAAAAAAAAAAAAAGTACAGAAACATATTTTTGATGTTGTGAGTGATACAGAGTCAATACCCTTTTTCTGATGGTTGTTTTTCTCTGACAGAGTTGTTTTCCCCCCGATGAAAGAACACACTAAGCCCATGTGCATACTTGTCAAACATTTTATTTGTCATTCACACTAATTATGATATTGAATTTACAGAGCAAACTGTGGTACAAAGAAAGAAAGGAAGAAAGAAAGTCTTCATTAGAACTAACGCAGCAGTCCAGCTGCTCTGCATGCTAGTTGTAATGAATTCTCCCATGGCGCTGGACACAGCCATCCCTATGTACAGCAAGAGTCTACTCTGATGTGGTATTTAGAGACTTCCTGTAGTGGGGGAAAAATCTACTCTTATCTCTTTTCCTATCTGGTTCCAAGAAACAGCAGCCCCTCTCCTCTCCTGCCCCAACCCTCCCAAAAGGGAAAAAATAAAATAAAATAAAATAAAATAAAATAAAATAAAATAAAAATCCCCTGCAATCAAAAGCAAAAAAGCAAACTTCCAGAACCTGATATTTTCCCCTTCTGGAAATGTTCAGCATAACAGTGTCAAAGGAAAATGTGACTGTTGCAGGATGCTGCAGCATCTGTTTTGTAAACATAGCCAGTAAATGCTGAACGAATTTGCTTTGATGCCATTTTGATAGGAGTGTGTCTCCTGCTGTGTCCTCCCCTCAGACTTACCATACGGCCACCTCAGACTGAAAGTTTAGTTTTTGTTTAAAAGAAAGGTGTAACTGTCAGACCCAGAATACCACAAATAACCCACAGATTTTTGCACATTCATTTCTCCCCTACCACAAAAAAGTGAAGTGTTGAATAGAGACCATGCTATAACTGTTTACAAAAGTGAATAAAATGTAGTTAATCTTGAAGCTTAAAATAACTAATTCAGAAAGAAATAAGTCTCACTACAGTATTTAAGCAAACACAAAGTTACGTTCATTAAAAACACAGAAAAATGAAAAAAATGCTGAATAATTACAAGCACTAAATATTTTGCTATGAAGCTTTAGAAATCTATTTACATACATAAATACAAGTAACTCTGTTGATGCAACCCTTTTAAGACAAGAAGAAAAATGCCAAGTGATTGGTATTGACCAAGCAAGGTTAACAAAAATAAAATACAAAAATGTTACGATGCAGGAAAACAAGCAAGTGTTTTGCTCAGATAGAAAAATGATCCACTTCTCCTGAATCTTCAAATACACCAATGGAAAAGGTCACCCAGAGAGCAGTAATGAATGTTTCAAGAGTGCAGGCAATTCGGAACACTCTGGCAAAGGCTGTGGGCCATTTGGAGAAAAGGTTTTTTTTATTCTTTTCCAGCAGATAATTTGCCGTAACTCTACAAATCAAATCCTTCATAGCAGGGATGCGCTCTGCATCTGCCTCCCCCTTGTGCTAAAGCTCCTGTACATCGCCCTGGAACGGTAGCAGAGATGCTTGAAGTGAGCGTGAACGTTGTGTGAGAGCAAAGTTGAAGGCCTTAGAGCAAATGACAGCCAGGCCCTATATTTACTTCAAAATTGTTTGACACAGCTGCATCTGGACAAGGGGTTGTGTCTTGTGAAAGGAACACACAAGCTGATAGTAAGGACCGCCATTAGCTGTACTTCAGTAGGGGAAGGTACCTAAGGCACTCTGCTGAGTGCACCTTGCAAAGAGAAGCACAATAGCTCTTTCTGGGTTCCATTCAGCTACTGGGATGATAAAACTACATAAATATATATATTATATGTATATAAAAATACATACTTATATGCTATAATTTGGAGACGAGTAAATGGGGGAAATGTTTTATCCGAATGTCCTCTTTGTGACTGCTTACTGCTCTTAAGATACAACAGGTATGACATGAGAGCATTTTTGCAGCCTTGAAGACCTTCGCTGTCCTTAGTGGGACAGGGGATAGCTACAAAAATACAGATTTGAGTAAACTGTGGTTTCTCATAAGCACTTGTTTGAATACGCTGAAACCCACAGTGATTAAACGGACTAATTGTGAGGGATAATGA
This sequence comes from Columba livia, assembly GCF_036013475.1. Classification (NCBI taxonomy): domain Eukaryota; kingdom Metazoa; phylum Chordata; class Aves; order Columbiformes; family Columbidae; genus Columba; species Columba livia. The sequence continues at coordinate 92,698,142 of NC_088602.1, forward strand.
ACTTAATTTATCCTCTGTAATGAAGGTGCTGCTTTGTGCTGTGCTCAATATACACAGAGTGGTCAGACTCAGAACTTCAGGTGCTGGCAATTATCACAAGTGAGACACTGGGAGATTCCAGGGGGTTTGTTACGTGTCGGTAAAGACACGGGATGAGCGTGGTGACCAGTTCTGCAGTTTCTCATCCTGGTCACACTAGGGAGAGTAAAATTAAACTTCACCTTTAGGACAAGTGTAAAGAAAGTAGATGTGTCAACATAAGAAATGTTCAATGTAGGGTCTACTCTCCAGGCTAAGACATGCCAACTCTTCATTCTTGTCAATCCCTGATCTTTTACTTTCAAAACTGACTAGTACACTACTACGGGCTGAAAGGGGTGAATGACTTTAGCAGAAAGCAGGCTGTGGGGACAGACAGGCCTGGGAGCTTTTTGACCACATCGACGTCACTTTTGCCACCGGGCTGAAGTCACCCGGCCAGGGCAGCCCTGCCCTCCAGCGGTGAAGGCATCTGGCTCCTCTGAGGTCCTCTCCTCTCCCTCACTGCTGGGTCCATACTCACAGTACTATGCACTTGGGTGGTCCCATCACAAGGCAGATGTGAGAGCTATAGTGAACAATGATTTTAATTGCACAGTGACAGAGAATGTGTAAGCTGGATTCTGCAACAGAGCTACTGTTTGGTGATGAAGGATTTTTTTTTAGGCTACTGGAAGAGGTGAGATTCCAACTATGAAAATGTTACAACAGGAAGAGTGTCTGTATTTCCGTATTCAGGAAGGTCTCCATACTTCCAAAACATATTTTAAACTGTTCTGATATAATTTTGATGTTTTCTGTCTTTTTTGTTCAGACCAAACTCTAGAAAATCATAAAGAATATTATACTAAATGAAAAGCACAAGGCCATGCATGATTTTAATAGAAACATTTTTAACTTTTGCTGAGATCTCTTGAAACACTCCCTGTTTTCTGCACAAAAATGACCTTATTGACAATGTAAATTCTTCAATTTGTAACTTTTCAATACCAAAGTGCTACTGCATCTGACTTAAACAAAGAAGCAAAATCATATTTAAAAAAAAAAAAAAGAAAACTTGAAAAACAAATGGTTTTAAATAAGTCCAGCTGTTTTGCTGCCTGCAGCCAAGGATCTTTTTAATTTGAAACATTTTTTTTTTAACATCAAACACTGATCTGAAGTCCTGCTTTCAAATACTCTTTGAGTTGACCTGCAATTGTTTCACTCATTTAAGAGGTACATTAAATAATAATCAGCTAATTTGGAACGCACACGTGTCAACATCAGCAGTTTGTAATTAGTGAGTAGTACAAGAACTGCATTCAGATCAAACCCTCAAACAAAATAGTGCCATAAACTTTACAGTGACATTTGATATGTTTGTGCTGTAACGATGGGCAACGATGACAACTCTGTAGTAAACATGCTCTTAGTTTAAGCCTTAGTTTAAGTTAATACTTAGTTAAGTATTTGCTACAGAACAGAATATTGTATGTACCAGTTTTAAGTACCCTTCCTCTTCCCTCTGGAGATAGTGATGGAAGAACCATTAAGGCCCCTTCTTTGCTGGCCTGCTTTCCAGATGAGCTTGACGACCCTGTTCATTTCAAGTTATTTTGTGATGCAGGAACTGACCTATTTTGCAGTGCACTGGAATGTGGCTTCTGTACTGTTTAGAGCTCCTGGCTCTGCTGAGCTGGGAGCAAATTGCACACCAGCTCCATTGAAGCCAGGACTTCACCCTTGCCATGCTAACTGTGTCTCGGCTTTCACTTTTGAAAGACTAGGAGGCCTCTGCCTGTCAGAAGCCCAGGAGCAGAATGGGGCCATATGGAGATGTGTCTAGTTAGGGAATATTAAGTCTGCCTTATGAAAAATGTACATCCTGATTACCGATCCTGAGGCTCACCCCTGGTGATGAAGGAAAAGCAAGGAAGGAGTAGGGAGACATGATTCCACTGGCTGGGGAGGCACAGAAATTCATAGGGATTTTGGTGCCTAAATAATTTCAGTGGGAGTTGGACACCTAAACGCCTTTGAGGATCTGAGCTCAGTTAGCTGAGTAAAATGAGAGTGAGATAATTGTAAACAATAATTCTAAGTATTTAGGAGGTCACTTTACCCATCGTTATTTCAGCCTTTTTAAATGTGATAAATTTGATGTTGGCTGCTACCAAAAAAGGCAATTGCTGATCTTTTTTAATATAGGCATATTTAAATAATATTAGTATCAACAAATAAGAAAAGTCTAAATATCAAGCATAAATATCAATGAACTCATCAAAGTAATACAGTAGTTGAAAATGACCCAAGGCTGTAGCCGTTGTATTAAAAAAAAAAAGAAGTCCAAGGGGAAAAAGTTAAATTAATTAAATGAAAAAGGGGCTGATTCTTTCAGTTGACAAAGCAAGAAAGAAGCAAGCATGTTTAAAACAAAAAGAAAAAAGCAAAATGTGGGTTTTTTTTGCAATTTATAAGGTGCCAAGAGAAACAAAACAAATCAGATGCAAAGCAGGATGAGCTGCATCCTAAAAAAAACCCCAAAATAAACCCAAAACAAAACGAAAAAACCCCACCAATAAAAAATTCCATATTCTTTGGAATACACAACATGGTTAAAAAAAAAAAAATAAAGAAAGAATTAACTCCAACATATAAAACCTCTCATTCACAGCATTGCTAAAACAGGAGCGTTCACAGTTTCCCTCTGGGAATCTTCCTATACTTCCTTACAGTTAATATGTCCAGAAGATGCAGTAAACTCACTAAGATTTTTTTATTTTAGGTTTTAAGTCTTAAAAATAGAAATGAACCGAAATTCTCTTTAGGGCTGTGGAGACCTTCAGGCCCAGGCACGTTAGAAAGCCACAGGCCTGGAAGCAGACTGGGTACCTTCCTACCCACCCTCCCTACCTCTGGACCACCATCTCAGGTGTCCTCCTTTCCAGAAGCTCAGCCCCCGGTGAGGGATGCTTTGCTGGAGCCATGTCGCTTGGCCAGGGGCTGGCTAATACATGCCACCACGCTGACTTCTGGAGGGTTGGCTTCTGAAAGTGATGTATGAACATGGAAGGGCCCATAAGAAAGACAGGTATCTATGGGGTACCTATGGGCACCGGGAAATGGAAAGCACGCTAGTCCTGACCCATGACTACTTAAAATTCGCTCAGTATGGTCGCCACACCGCTTCCTCTAGCCTTGCTGTGGTTGCCATGTTGGTGGGGGAGTTGCTGTGGCTCCCTTCTGCCTCAACCACATCGCTTTGGTTGGGGAGGTTGGGGTTGAGGAGTGTTGATCCTGTGGAGGCGTTGGTGCAGGGGGGGTGGATGCGTGGGGGGGACCGGTCTCCCCCCGAGATCATGGAGAACTGATAGGAGCCGGCGGAGGTTCCGTAGTAGAGGTGGTAGGAGGGCGAACTGGTCTGGAACGGGCTGCCCTGGGCCTGCGATGAGCCGGGGTAGGGAGGTGGGAGGTATGTGTGGTATCTTGTGGCTGTGGACATGGCAGACATACCGATTCCTATCCCTGAACTGACAGGCGTCGGCGTGTAGGTGAACGCTCCTGGGTAGTGCATCCGAGGGTCGGAGATGGAAGGGAGTGCAGAGAAGGAGCGGTCGATTCCCACTCGGGGGTCACTGAACGCAGTCAAGTCAGAAGCACCTGGGTGGTGGGGAAGGCAGACAGAGAACTGTTGAGCTGGGAGAATGGAGGTTCCCCTGTTCGAGGTGATAACCAACATCCAAACTCTGCTTGGTTAACTGAAGTGGTGCTGATACTGCCAGAACAGAGCTGTTCATCACCTGCTCTTCAATGCAGTCATTGTTGTGCTTGTGGATCTGGGTGTTTTGGACTAATTTCAGTAAAGCAGCAATTAAAGAAGAGTGCCAAGCTCTCGCCCTGTTCTGCATGTGTATGTATTTGTTCTTATGAGACCTTAAAGCACACACGATCATTTGCACTTCCAGAGTGCCCACATCCAGGTGCGTGGGTGGGTGGAGAAGAGGGACACAAATCTCAAGCTCCTTGCCCAGCCTCACAACTCACCAGGGACACTGACGGGGCCTAAATATAAATTGTCCATGTTCTGCATAGTCTCTCCTTGCACCCAGTTTTATTTGCCAACTCAAATGCGAAGCTCCGTGGAGAAGAGATTGTCCTTCAGGTGCAGGAACATGCACAGGCAAGATTTACGCACACAGGCTCAACCCAGCTGTCAGCACTGGGGAGCACAGCTCCTCATTGACTCTGAGCACTGCCAAAGTCAAGATAAATCAGGTTCACTTAAGGTCTTTGTATCTGGGTCCTCATATAACATCTACATAATTGTTACTAGCTTTTGAAAATCTTGGCTCTAGTGAGTATGTAAAAAAGGACAACAATAGTACTACCTTTTTAAAGCAGAATGATGTATTTGGGGGTTAGCCTTTTTTTCTTCCCTTCATATATGCTAGAAGCCTTTTTCATCCTGCTAAGTGAAATGTTTTATAGGACAGTCAAATTCTGCTCTGCTTTGTCTGTCACCAGTGATAGTGTGCTTGGTCCCACCGTCTCCTTCCCTGGTGTGCAAGGATGAAACAAGCAGAGCAGATAATGGCCTCTTTAGGAAGGATCTTCATCATGACTCAGATTAATGGAAGGTGTCCCTGGAGTTGGCAGCTACGCATGATTAAAATAACAATAATAATTAAGAAAAAATCTTTCCAGAAGACAGCTTCTTCTGTCAGACAAGGCGTGGAGTCTGCAGAAGAGGAGCCATGTGCTGAAGGAAATACTCATGAGAAGAAGCAGAGAGAAAACAAAGCTCTTGGCTCTGACTGGGTTTAAAGCTGGAGCAGACACACTCCAGCGCCAAGTTCTGAAAGCTCGTCAATGACACAGCCAGCACACTTTGATGAATTTCTACACATTTCTTAGAAAAGCTCTGACGCATGCTGTATGCTTCCTTTTTGAGTTTGCCTCCCATTTTTTTTCTGGAAGATTAATGGGACCCTTGAACACATTTCCTTCCCCTAGACCCCAGCACCTTTAGATTTAACGTGGATTAATATACACGATGGTATGGAATGGCAGGAGTTGCAGAATAGCTAAGGTTAAAGGTAGCATCTGTCAACTTGCCAGATTTTAAATGGTTCTTCCACACCTCATTGCTGAAAAAGAAATCAGACTTCTTGAAACTGCCTGGACACATCACTTATCAGATGAGGGTTTCTTCTGCTCAGTTTGGCAAAAAGCAGAATAATGAACCTTAATGTCAAGATGTTTCAAGTATGTCCCATATCGTCACTTTTTCTTTTGACTCACTGTGTCTGTAGGTGCTAGGGCCTAAAAAAACCTGTCAAATTTGCTCTTTGTTCTGACAAGGAGAAATTTCTTAGACAGACAGCGCATGTGACAGTAATGGGATTGGGAAGAAAATATCGTTAAAGATTTTTCTGGGAATACTGAATCATCTTTAACATAGGAGTATCATTTTGGAAGCATTATGAAAAACACTTAAGATGTATAGAGATGAGCCTCCATGAACAGAATTAAGACAGAAAAGAAAGAATGATGGCATGTGAGTGAAGCTTTTCTGGGTTCCTTCACAGGTCGTGGCGGAACTACGCCTGCCCCAAGGTAAATCACTTTGACAAGCCCTAGTGCTGGTGCTCTACATCCATGCTCACCATGTGCCACAAAAGAAACACAACCTGAGGTTACTCCACTCAAATATGGCTGTCTTCTGTTGGACTGTGGGCTCCTGGGGACAGCCACCGTGGAAGCCTTGGGTGCTCACACCACGCACAGCACGATAAGAGCCCTGGTACACAATGAGGACATGTGGGCACTATGGCAATGCAAAAAATATTGCATTTCAATACTGACTGCATCCACTCATTTGAGGGCAACCGCAGTCTCCACATGGATAAGATAAAATGTGGTTAACATCTCCATTCAATCTGACTCATGTACCCACACCTACAAGTACACATGCACAAGGCACCCATGTATACAGTTTGAAAATCAAAATAGCTGGTAAATATTGATTTCAAACAATTCTGTCAAAAAAACCCTGACTTTTCTAAGTTAAAAACTTGATGAGATCATTTGTTTTACTTGAAATTTCCTTGTTGATATGAAGATCTTTTTTCATCCTCTCCATTTCCTCAATTTCTGCGTTTTGCCAGTGGAAAAGAGTGCAAAGGGATGGAAACACAGAGGAGAAAGTAAAAAGAGGTATTTTCATTTATTAAAAAAGATTGTGCCAATGAAAAATCAGATAGATAGATAGATAGATAGATATTGTAAAACAAAAACTTTTTTTTTCTTCTATAAGTTTTCCTGTATTTTCAGCTATCTCTAAGATGTAATTAGCAGCCAGACCTAAACAATAGTTTACTTTCGGTGGGCATCATCCCTGCGACTCTTTCAAAGCAGGCTCTATATGACAGCAACAGGACAGGCTGGAGCACATTCACGTGATTCTTTTTGAGCTTAGAAGAAGCCCTGAGTATTCAAATGAGAGCAATATGTGTGGACAAAGAAGATATTTTTGAAAAAGCCATATGCAAATTTGAATTATATGGCTCTCATTCATTTTAAGAAAATTCCTGCAATTGAACACACACATATTGTTTCATCATGTTAGAGTCAGCAGATGGTCAGTGGAATATGGTGGAAGCCAGGGGGGTAGCTTTCACATCCGTACTATATTTTTATGTTGGGTTGTAAAGCTCTGCAGTACAATTTGATGAAGATGTAACAAGACAACCCAGTGCAACATTTAAAATGTCAAACCCCACCATCCTGCAGTCAGTGTGTCCACCCATAACCTGCTGTGCTCTGGTCTGAATTTAGAGCAGGGGAAGGAACCAGAACTGAAATAATCTGTGGCATTCATTTTTTGGCAGATACAATAGCTCTTCAGCACTCCAAACTATTTTTATAGTTCCATACATCTTCAAAGTGCTGCTTTCTCCTCTTTTTTTTTTTTTTGACAATGATATGTTGGGCCCCAAACCGTATTTCTTTACTCTTTGCACAAATCCCAGCAAAGTGTTGGAGAAGGCTTTGTTGTTGAGGGCCCGCAACAGGCCTCACTGCAACTGGATGGAAGCTGCAGCAGCACCGCAGGACATTACAACCCGTTTGCCTCAGGTATTGGCCTCGAGGCTTTGGTGAGGGGGACACTAACTTTTAGGTACTTACTTGACAGCCGGCTTGAAAGCTCTGCGGTGAGGGATGTCATGCCGCTAGCCCTGCCAGGTGATATTGGGGTGGCAGGGTGCACGGAGGGGGTGGCGATGGAGCCCAGGTACTGGTAGGACTGGTCATAGGACCATGGTGGAGAAGGCTGGACTTGCCTTGTGTCTGCAATGAAAAAGAGACCTATAGGCTGTTTTGAATGATAAAACTTTGCAATCAAATATGTGAACGAAACCACATGGTGGAAATAGAAACTTAAATGCCCAGATAATTACATTTCAGTTCCATAATCCCCTTTGTCAAGAGACCTTCAGGTGAGTTGCTTTCTGAAACATTATTTGTGTCTCTGTGAGTTTTGATCAGTTGATTATTTCTTGGGAAGCTTTTTGATATTTTGCATCGATGGTGAGCAGGGAAAAATGGTCAAGGAAAAGCAGATTAAGCTTTCCAAGGTGAAAGTCTATTCATTGTTGCGATGCATTGGTATTTCTGGGTGTGGGTTTGTAGTCCTTTTAGCCAAAAAGACATGTCATGCCTGACACCAAGGAGACAAAGATACCAAACCATGAGTGTTTCTGTGCAACTGTGCAAGTAGAGAGAGAAAAAGCAAGATGAAAATGTGTGTGTGAGAGAGAAGCAGAGATGGAGAGTGAAATTAGTGTCCTTAAGAAGTCAGACTCTCCACTGGATGAATGGGATAAGGGAATTTGACTTCTTCCATCTCTTGAAAATCCTAGGCTTAATGAAATGAGCAGGTATTCTGTATATCTATTTTGTATACACTGTGTATAAAATGCGGAGATACAATTCAGAGTGATGCTACATGTACCAGCAGTGGTTGAACTTCAGAAACAGAAAGCCTTACACAAAATCTGTGGAACTGCCAAGCTGAAAATGCAGACACCCTACGAGTACAGGCTTTCAGTAGAAACTGCAGCTTCTTGGGAGCAAAATCTCAAAATGCACAGATACATAAAACATTTACAGAAAAACCTGTTGTTTTCTAGCCACGCAACTACTTTGGCTGGCTTTTGAAATGAGAGGTGCATGGCAGGGAGTTTGTCCAAATTGGTTGCACCAATGCAGGAACAACTCTTTTCTGTTTATTTCATCTTTGTATATGTATATTTTTCAGTGTATAGAAATGTCTAGTTTTCGTATATTTCAAAGTGAGAAATATTCCTGCCCCTTGCCTACCCATTTTTTTTTTTTAATTTTTTTTAGTAAAATCTTTCATATTTTCTCCAGCACTAAGAGCATTCTCCCGAAGCTTCGTCTAGCTAATTATCCTTTTGAAAGAAGCAAACGTTGGATGAACAACATTCAGATAAAACTGATATCCGCATGGAAGGGAAATTTCCCAAGTCTGAGATGAAGGACTTTGATCTTCCATCAGAAAACCCATCTGGAAATTATTATTTTGTTGTGCTTTATGGAGACGAGTTTTACATTTTGTTTGTTTCATCTGTTTAGAAGGAAGGATTTATACAAAACTCTAAGCCTTTAAAAAAAAACAACTAGTGAAGTCATTTGCAGGAGAAACTGGAGTCTTGTAAAGATTTTTCTGCTGAGTAACATATTCAGATTCAGATATTATTAATATTTATTTTTTTTCAGGCAGACTTCCTTAAAAATAAATTCAGTTGGCTCATGCTGTTTTAAAAGCAACATCCAATTGGGTTAAATGGACTTTAGTAGAAACAAACAAAAAGACATAGACACAGACCCTGCCTTATTCTGAATTACAACATCATCTCATTGTTAATGTATGGTCAGTGTTTATTAAAGATGACAGGGAGACAGATGAGGGAATTCAGTCTCCAGGGGTAGCATTAAGATAAATAGCACAAAGAATCTACGGAGTAAGCGTTGTAATCATACCACACTGTGTGTTTCAATTCTGAAACAGGGTTAATTAAAACGTTACTCCTTTATTCCAGCACGTAATTCCATTGACTTCAGTTCAGCAATGTGGCTGAGCATTAGAATCATGATACATGTGCTGGAGGGATCCTAGCCCAGGGAAGGAAGCTCCCTCAGTTCATCCTCCTCCCCAGGGAGCCCTCGCACTCTACCAAGGCTGGAACCACAGGTGACAACCCTTGCCCTCTGTCACCTCTCTCTGCAGGGCTCTGTTCAACCCTGTCACCGCAGAAGCCACTGAACCCTTTTGGTTGGAAATATTTTATCACCTGCTTTCAGGTGCTCTGGCCTTAGCAATTAGCACTGCAGTGAAGAAGGGAAAAATCTTCCTCCAGAGCGGTCGGGGTATGTGTGAAGGGGGTGGTGCCACTCGTCCTTGTTTTTCAGGCTGAAAGGAGAGAACGTACTGTCTGCCTTCTCTTCTTAAGCTGTCTTGTCTGGTGGGGCAGCTCTCTCAGCCAGATTTCTCCTGTTTCGTACATTGCTGGCTCTTCAGGACAAGTGACATGGTTTTGTCTGGTACCTTGCCCAGCACACATAGGAATCTGCTCTGTAAAACAGCCTCAAGTGCAATAAACATGCAGACAAGGGTAAGAAGCTGCAGGAAGAGCTGCAGCAGCCACCTCAGCAGCAGCAGAAGAAAGACCTTGTCACGGATTTACTGAACACTGACAAGACTAAATTGAAATCTGGTCTCTTTCTTTAGTGCTACTAGAATTAGCTGTGTGCTGTCCCGACTAGAAATCGGATAATGGACTAAGTATGTGTCTAGCAACATCCTGAAAGAGATTATCAAGGTATCTGACCTGCCTCATCCATTTGCTGTTATTACTGACCTCTGGGGTACTTGAAATAGTGATAGACAGCCCGAGAGACCCCCATTTATTAAAGTCCTCATCCCATTAAGTCTTTCTTAAGTGAAAGTTCAATCTACCAATCAATTTCCCATCTTGGTACCTGTATTCCCAATCCCTGTATTTGCTCTTAAAGGTTGGCTTTTTGACATCAGACTGGTTAACAAGACGCAATCTATTCAGTGATGTTAATATGGCATATTATATTACATACACATATTAAAGCAGGTTCTGCTGACTAACCCCAGGCACCACCTTCACAGTTGTTCTGTAACAGGAAGAGTACCACTGTAATAGCATTTTTATGGCACCTTTTCAGTATTAAGAGGCACACTCAGCTCCCAGTAAAGGCAAGGTTTGCATTTCCAGCAGCTTAGTAGGATCTGGATCAGGGGCCTCAAATAGCATTTTATTTTTGATATCTGCTTTTCTTCAGATCACAGGTTACCTGAAATGAAACTGGAATTGATTCAAATTTGCTGCAGGACTAGGCTACACTAAAAGGCAATGAACTTTTCTGAGTCCATCTCTTTTCTGCTTTCAGAACAAAGAGGTGCACATCTCAAAACTCAATAGCTTTGCATGGGGAACTGAATGTGTGGCTTTTGTGTGGCTGAAGTTAATTTAGTGAAAATACGCTGCATATAAATGGAAGTTGCTTTCCAACTCACAATATCTGTGACGAGATTTGCAGGGAGAGCTACTTCAACAAAGGGAAATAACAGCGCTTTGGGCCCACACGGTTTTAAAGCCAAACAGGATTCCAAAATAATTTTAAAGCAGATCAAAATAGCAAGAAACCAAGGAAGTTGCCCAAGTTGTTGATCTGTGCCCAGTCCTCTTGGTATTTCTCCCATTAGCAAGTACTTTCCATTTCTGCTCTTTATGGTGTGAGAAAATGCATTTAAAACATGAAAACAGTTATTAATTGCAATAAAACACTCCAGGGCGAGAATTATGGTGCAATAATTCACACCTTACTGTGTAGTCACGAGCTCTCGGCCTCTAGCCTCATGCCTAACAAGCTATTAAGCAGAAAGTATTGAACCATCTTTCATGCCTCATCATGTTTTATTACCACGAAAAGGTTGTGTTCGGCTTGTTTTAAAAAGTTGTAATTAAGCTGTACAAATGTTGCATAATCCTTAATAGTTTAATGAAACAAGCTTTGGTAGAGACTCGGGGCCGGGGCGGCGGGGAAAGCCGTTCTCCCCCTTTCATGATGCTCCCTCCGGTCCCAATACTTAGCATTTTCCCAGCCATTTTCGCCGTGGAAGATGAAAAAGCCTAACTCGAAGGAGGCGGATGGCGGTCGGTCGCCGAGAGATGCCGAGGGCAGCCGGGTGTCAGTAGGTGGCAGCGGAGCCCTTGCAAAAGGCGAGCGCTTGCACAAGGCAAGCCTTTGCAGAAGCCGAGCCTTTGCAGAAGCCGAGCCTTTGCAGAAGCCGAGCCTTTGCAGAAGCCTAGCGCTTGCAGAAGCCGAGCCCTTGCAGAAGGCAGCAGCAGCAGAGGCGGCGGCTCCGCGCCCCGGAGCGCCCCGAAGTCGGCGGGCGTTTGCCGGGCCCCCACCGCCGGGCCGGGAGCGCAGCGGGCAGCCTGTTTTCCAGACACCGAATGAAATAACCAGCTTGAGCAGGAATTTTCGCGGCGCCGCCACAGCCCTTCGTACGACCTTTGTTAACACCTTTGAGTCGTTCCCACCCGGGACGCTGACGGTGCTGTCTGAGCGCAGCTCTGCTCTGCAGGGTGACTGCACAGAGGTAGCATCTCTCTTAGGAGCGGCTCTGGGTCCAGTGAGTACCCAAGAGCCTGGATGCAAAGGAGAGATGTATGCACCCTGACCCAATGCCGGTTCTGCTCAGCAAGTGTTATCTTTAAGTCAGGGCAAACAAACACCTGCCAGGCAATGGAGTTGTCCCAGTGTCACACTGGGCATATTTTGGCTTCCAAAGTTGTTACTGATAGTCAAGTACAAAAGGAGAAGAACTCTGTTTGTGCTCAGAGTACAGGGTAAATGGGTCAGGACCTCAGTCAAAACCACAACATATCCTCTGAACTTGCACAGAACATCTTTTTGTCCGCAAAACTGATCCTCAGCATACAAGACACAGAGATCACTGGGACATAATAAAAATGAAGTCCCAGGTTGCTATTTCTATGTGATTCTTTTTCAGAGGGGGCATGCGCTTTAAAATGTAGACCAACAACCACCTCTTCCTCCAAAAGAAATTGTTGTGATGCTGTCAGGCATTCAAAAGGCATAAATAAGCAAGTTTCAGTGAGGCTGCAGTGATTCACAGTACCAGCTCAGGATGTCGCTTGAGGTAACAGCAAAAATGTCTATCACCTCATCATTTCTCTATAATGAGTACAATAATCCATACCAGGCTATGTAAAAGGAAGCCCTCACAAGATTTTATATTCTGATCAGGAAATAATTCTTTTTAGCCATATTAAAAGCTTTAAGCTTCACACTAAATCAGATAATAGGTCCCACTGCTCCTATGAGCTGAAAGGAAAGATGCTTATGTGGATGCTCGTGGCTTGCGCTGGATCCCATACACCTCTGAATCTGTTTTATGCCCTTGGAGCACAGAGAGAGACGGTTCTCCATGTGTCACCGTGGGTCAGACATTGCTGCCTGCTCCCAGCCAAGAGGCACTGCATGGCCAAATGTCGGTATGATACAGCATGTTCCTGGAAGCTTCAGAAAGGAGCAGCAGGATGTGAGTCAGGACGCCGTGGTGTGAGGCGGGATGGTGGCGGGGCCGGCAGAGGCCCTGGAGGGAGCAGGTATGCCTTTGACTCAGGCAGGCTGCCCGACTTTACACCTTCCCCTTCCTGCTCGGCTGCACTTGCACATGGACTGCCTGCCAGTCCGCTCGCCTCCCTCCCCCTTCCACCTCAGAAATGACACCTGCCTGCTTGAAAGTGTACTTACCTGGACAGACTGTCTTCTGCAAGTGATTTTTCCCAAGCCAGGGTCAGGGGACACAAAGGAGTCAACCCTGAGTATTGAGCAGCTAGTTAGCCACTATCTATTGTCAGTGAAAATCCCCCCCTATCCTTGGCATAGCGAGATGAAGATGAATTGCGAAATAGCTGCTGCTGTTGCCAGACTTTTTTCTCAAGTTGCAAAAATTTCTGTCAGTCATACGCAACAAACCCTGAAAGTCACATAGCGTCGAGCTTTGCAATTCCTCCACTGTACTGGCAAGCACTTTAAATGCAGCAACTGGCAGAAGGCACGGAGTGAATGAAAGCTGGGATTAGTTTACTGGTGTCAAACTCAGAGGCAGACAAGGAGGGAGTCGGATCCTTAACTGCTTTGAAAGGCTTTTCTGAGTCTGGGATCTGTCTGTCCACTCCTCGTCTCCTCTCCCTGCCCCCCCCCCTCCAGCCTGACTTGCTAATCTTTCCAAAAGGAAACAGTTTTTATAGTGTGACTTTCCCTTCCTTTGAGTGTCAGGCAGGAATGGTCTTGATTAGACTTGTTCATTCAGAGAGGTGTCTTGCTTAATAGAGGAAATGGACTATGAGCTCAGAAATACGCTGTGTAGTTTGGTGCTCAGGAGAAAGATGCTGCCTGCCTAGAAACTTCAATTCAGTCTTTCCTCCTTCCCCTTGCTTTGCTAAAATCTGTTATGTGCCTGTCTCTGCCTGTTTTTCCCACTTGCTTTTTCTCATTCCTCCCTAGCCCCAGCAGCTTCGGGTGAGGCTGTGAGAAGATCAAGGGACAGTGATATGGTCCTGCGTGAGTCTTACCTGGTCTCTCTCTAAAGCAAGGCATCTGAAATGACTCCCTCACTCAGGACGCAGCAAATCCTCAGCCTAACGCAGCACCCTGAAAAGGTGTGTCATCTCCCAGCAGCTGAAAGAATTAGTCAGTAGCTTAAATAAGGGGGACTTTCCAAAGAACAAGTTCATCAGTGTCAGGGGCAGCAGCAGTAGCAGCAGCCGCATAAGGCTGGTATTCTCATACCTCTCAGCATTGGAACATGAGGAGCTGGAAAATTACAGAGTAAACTGTAAAATTCCACCAGAAGCTACTTCACCTCACAGGGTGGTTTCCTTCCATGTGCCAGGCTGTGGAAACCACTGTCGCACCACAGGGGCACCTCCCAGCACAACAGCTGGGAGACCTGCAGGTTTCACAAAGGTGGGTTCCAGCTCTGATTTGCCCCCAGGGAAAGTTTTTCAAAGCCTTCTAATTTCTACTGGAAATGTATAGAGGATGAACATTCACTCCTCTCTGTGGCCTTGAAAAGCCCCTTGTAGATTGGTAACAGGTGACAGGACTTTGGTTGAGAATGACAGTGACAGGTATGTCACGTCTGGAAATTTTTAAGTTGGGGGTGGGGTGGAAGAGCTACCCAAATCCCCAGCTATTCTCTGGAAGAGATCTTCGGCAGCGACCTCCTGCCTCAATGTTTGCTTTCATTTTATTTCATTATTACTGTGGTTTTGTGGAATATTGCAAGGGCTAGAGGAGGTATTTGAGCCTTCCTAAGAAACCTCCTGTGGGATAGGGAAATGAGGGAGTTTCTCCACACTGAGGCACCACACTCTGAAGAATAAAGGAGAAAAATATCAGCCTCAAGCAGAAATGTTTATAAAAACCCACAGTTGCTGAGGCTGTTTGTTCTGGCTATGGTGCTTAGTGTTGATGTAGAATTTCCCAAACCACTCTAGGTGCTGCATGGTCATACAGGAGGACACCAGTCCTCCGTACTATATGCTACATATGGTAAAGAAGACCATGGAAAACCACAGACAGAGTGGTGTGATTAGGTGCTGGGGTGCAGGGCACCATCTCTACTGTTCATTCAGTACTTGGCATTCAGTTTCTGTGCATCATCTATGCCAAACTCATCTTCTGTGTCAGCTCATTTCTTTTCAGTGCTGCACTAGAAAAGGTCTTGAGGAGAAAAATTGTGCAAATCTGTCGGTGCCTTTGAGGATATCAATCCCCCAGTGCTGAATGTACTGAAAGACTGAAAGTCTTGTATGAAGATTTTTTGCTATATTTTTCATTAGAAACAGATGGTAGAGAAGGGAGAAAAATAAATGAATACATCCTAATGGGTTGTTTGGATTTCCTTCACTCTCTTCATACCCATATCAAGCAAGTCAGTGCTCCAATGACAGTAAGATACCTGGAGATGGTACCAAAGGCAGCAGGTGAAAGCACTTGTTCTAGCCATACATATTCTGGGGATAGTAGGAGGAGAAGTGTGTATTCCTTCAAGTTTAAAGCAGGCTGAATGAGCTGCCTAGTCTAGCAGAACTATATTTGAACAATGTACTGTAAAGAAACAAGTAGTATTTTAGCAATGGCAGCTGGCTGTGGGGTGGGGGTCTCCTAAAAAACCTCTCAGGTCTCATTGCTAACTTGGTGCCAGAATCAGGAAGTGCAGACAACTCCAAATACCAAACTGTGAAAACTCTGATTTCACAATCAACATATGTGCTGCCCCAGCAGGTTAGTACATAAGCTGCTCAAATGAAATATAAACCATCTCTCCTCCTGAGTAAGCACACTCCTCCTGCACTGGCGTCACTGCTGCTTTGAAGAACATGATGGCATTATGGGCAAACTGAAAAGTCTCTGGGTGCCAGTGACATGCAGAAGTTGGAAAGCTGAGTTTTGCAAATTAAGGATGCATTGTTCTTTGTCTTCGGAGGTATGACTCACCCTCGAGAGCTGCAGTTATTGTTCAGGAGGGAGACTCCATTCCACCTCCCGTCCTCCTCTTCCCTTCCTCCCTGCATCAACAGGGAATGAAGTAAAAGAATTCAACCTTGACCTTCCACTCTTTTGGCTCCACTGGAGGAGACATGCTGCCAGACTTGATGCCGCTGCAGTGTTCTCCCCTATCTCTAAGAGTAGTGCTAAAGTACAAACTGAAACAGGGAGGAAATCAGGGACAGATGCCACACAGATGTCGGCGATGGGCAGGCTTTACCCTTCATCCCATTGTGCCCAGCCTGGGAGGTGACATGATGCAGTGAGCCCTGTGGCTCAGGCAGAAGAATGCCAGTATAGGCATGTACATGTGTGTACATGCACACACACATGTGTACATGCATATACACTTGTCTCTTTTGCTGCATGGCCCTGCAGTTTCCTTTAGCTTCAGAGGCACTAGGGAGAGAGCAGGTAGTCGCACTGCTCCTTGGAGAACATATGATCTGTGGTGACCTGCACAGGGACTCAGGGGTGGGACCTGTTGGGGGAGTTACTGCTCCCTTATCCACCTTGGTAAATCTACACCTAGAAATCACATCTCTCTGAGTCTGGAGGGAAATCACATGGGGACTGTGGTGGCTTCCCCTGAACTGGTGCCACAGTTTGTATGACAAACCTTGCCTGACAACAGAACATATCTGTTCATGTCCCACCTGCCCCTCCCCAGCTTCTCCCTTCTGCAGCTCCAGGTCCCAGCTACTGCTCTCCTCTTCACCTCTCCCTGAACCACTCTAGGTATGTGAACGCCTCCCAGATATTTAATTCCTTGACCCTCACACTGCCCCTTGAAGAAATGTATTATTGCAATTATCATGTTGGCAGACAGAGAACTGGTACATGCAGAAAGTGAGGCTCTGGTTCAGCAGAGCTCCCAGGGCACAAAGCTCAATGCTTGGCTGAGTCAGAGCACGTGCGAATTACCTGATGTCACCCTGGCAGTGAAAGTTCACCTGTAAAAACAGCTTGGGGGAGATGTATCCACTTTGTCTTAGTTCATATCTTGAAAGCAGTCTACCTGAAGCGTAGGGCTCAGGTGGACTACAATGCTCACTGAGAAGCAGGTCAACTATCCCATCTCATAACCTTGCTGCCCTTGAGAGCAGCTGCTTTCACCCTGCCTTGGGCAGGTATATCATGCCGTGGAAACGCAGACACAGAAGTTGGGTTCTAATTGTGTACAAAGTGTAATGTTGTCTCCTGGTGTCCCGGCTCTTGAGGGAGGATTCATCCCACCTGAGAGATCTACAATGTAGGTGTCTACCTCTGAGCTACTTGTCTAGATTCTAGACTATTGCCAACAGGGTAAAACAGACACTTGTGGGGTGCAAGTCATTTCATCCTAAGGCAGACATCTAAGTCAAGCCAGGAGGGTGAATCACACCGATGAACAGCTGTTTCTCTCTCTGATCACAAAGATACCAGATGACTGTGTCAGATGGAGACACACAAAACATGGATGTCTAAAGTTAGGTGAAATGAATCCCAGTCTGGTTACACCTCCAAAATTTCTCTTTCATGGGGTGGAGCAAGATGAAAGGAAGTGGCAATATGTCTCCTGGGCCAGGACCTGGGAGTAACATTGAGTCACTATTTGCAGACATAGGATTACCTGCACTTTTCTCTCCAGGGCAATAGCCTCCATGCCTGTGGGCTGAACCTGACCCTGGTCCTGTGGGGGGATTGCTGGTACCCTGGTGCCTGGCCTCAAAGCCATTTCCTCAGCTGGACTCTGCCTTAGGGTTTTCAAAAAGGCAGTCATGAGCTCATGTCACAGTGAAACATTTCCTAGCTTTGTGCCTGCATTTCGAGACAGTTAAATATGAGGTTGAAAGTTCCTTGGATGGGTTATTCCCACTGGAAAGCCTATGCCATTAAAAAAAAAAAAGAGAGAAAAAAGAAAAAAAAAGAGCAGAGTTGAATGAGAAAGTCTCCACAGTCTGCTGGGAGACACAGTGATAAAGGAATGACTACAGTGTGGCCTCAGGTATCTTAAAGGTTGCTCCTGATGATGTGAACTAATTACTCCATATTAAAGTTCTTTAGCCTACAGATAAACAAAAAGTCCTAATCAATCTCTTCTTCTACACTTTCAGTGTTCCCTCCTCTTTTTCAACGTGAAAGTACTGGAAGAAAAGAACTTCCTCTCTGGAGCTTACAGTCATTTTATCCACCACAAAACACTGACCTTGATGTGAACTAATTAGGATTGCAATAGATTATTAATACGAGTTGGTGAGGTAGAGTTTTGTTAGTATAAAAGAGGTCTTTGAAGATAACAGCCATTTACACTTTCATGATCTCATCACAAGTGCTCAGAAGAAAGCTTATAAGCTAATAAAGTAGTATTCATCTAGGGGCACTATGCACACACCGTGGAGTATCACCCTCCAAACCCTTATTCACGATGGCAAAGGAAATCTGCTCAGATTCTTTTAAATTCCAACACGCATCAGGATTAAAACAACTTTTGGTAATAAGCAGATCTCTGATGATCTAAAGACACATTGGTTCATTTTATTGACTTAGAGTAAGTGACATATCAAATGCAACCTTCATACTTTAACAACTGAGGTCACCTTGAGAAAAATGATACTGAGCCCAGTGGTATGAAATATCTCTCCAGAGTGCAGCTTTGATTTACAAGGTGAAGTAAGGTCTTCTTCATGTGAACATATATTAGTAAAGTCAGTTTGACTTAGAACGATGCACAGATTTTTTTTTTAAGTAGGTCACTAAGAAACTGTTGCTCATTATAGTACTAAACCAAAATGGACTTGTTGAAAACTCTGCTAAATGATCTGCTCCTCTAAACTGTCAAGTTGGTTTTGAGGAGATCTGAGAAACCGAAATGGAAAATGAGTCAAGCCCAGAAGTATGTGCTGAAAGCCCCAACTCACTGGCTTGTCAGGAGCATGCAGTCCAGAAATACATTAAAAATACCGTTTAAGAAATGCCTTGCTTCCTTTACAAAATCCCTTGGCACTTGCTGTGTAGCTGAGGAATGCTGCATCCTGCCATGCTGCAGGCATCACCCATTCCACCAAACCTATGGCACTGATGGGTGGCAGCAGGACATCTCCCCTGGCTCCCCCCAGATCAGATAGTCTAGAGGAGTACAGTCAGAGGAAGAAGGATTAAAAAGGAAGGCAAAGACTGATCTCCTTGTTCAGCCTTTGCTCTGCTGGCCATATTTAAATGCTAGGCTGATTGATTCAGAGCAGGCTAGATCTAAATCTGAAGGGCAAAAGATACAGGCAGCACAAGCTTCGAAGTTAAAGTGCTTCTCTCTTTAGTGCTATTGAAGATGCCAAGCAGAAGCTCAGCAAATCAACATGCACAGAAGCTGTTGCAGGGTTGAAGACCCTTGGCAGTCCTTCCAAAGCAAGGTGCCAAAAATGAGACCCCTGTAGGCATGAGGCTTTGAATGTGCAGGGCTCAGACAGCAAGGCCTTGGGCACACAGTCCCCATCAGGATGTCTGGGAAGGGATCTACCCTGAACAGGGAGGATGTGCTTGTGCCACCCATCAGGACAGTGATGCCTGGAGGAGACCAGGGGGGAGCCACCTGATAGAATCATAGAACCATAGAATCATTTTGGTTGGAAGAGACCCTTAAGATCATAGAATTCAAACATGACCTAAATCTGGTACTGAACCATGTCCCTAAGAGCATCATCTACGTGTCTCTTAAACACCTCCAGGGATGGTGGCTCAACCACTTCCCTGGGCAGCCTGTTCCAGTGCCTGACAACCCTTTCTGTGAAGAAATTTTTCCCAATATCCAATCTGAACATTCCCTGGTACAACTTGAGGCCATTTCCTCTCATCCTGATGCCCCAGCTCCTGTGTGCCTCCGTGCCCCTTCTCCTGGAGCAATTCCTGCAGGGAACCCAGGACAACCAGATTGCTGAGAAACGTGCACTGTGGCCCCAGATTTTGTGTATCTATGTCCTGATCATAACTTCTGTTTTTGTGTGCAGGTAGGTGCTACCAGAATGGGTGGAGTCAGGAATAACAGCGCTGAAGGGAAATTGTAATCCAGCAAAGAAAAGAAGTGTCAACACATGTCAAATGTTGCAAAATGTCCCAGTGTGGAAGAAATAAAGTAATTCCCAGTATTAACCAACAAACAGCTGTTGTATTACCAGGCTGAGGAAGATTTCTTTTTCAGAATAGGAAATGTGTAATGTTTTATACAAATAACAGTTTTGTTTCACTTTCTGTATTAAGCATCTTAAAAATTAACCTTTAGTACACTAAACACTTCTCAATGGCTTGAAAAGTCTAGCTTGCCAGAACCTCTTTTCGAATTATACCCTGTGACTTGCCTGTCTGCTCAGAAATATTACGTAAAATTATTGTTCTCTGTTAGCAGTTACAAACCTACGAAACACTGACACACCAAAAACTTTTTAGAAGTTTAGCTAAACACAGCTAAGCTCCACTGAATGTGCTGAACTGAGCAGTTTTAGACAACTGTGGCATGGAGAGTAAGATCACAAGTCATCATTACAAGTAAAAAGAACTTTATCTCATTTAATAAACTAAAAAAGCTAAGCATAATTGCAATGTGTAAGCAAATGTCAAATAATTACTTCAGTGAGAGTAAGACTAAACAAAGGTATTTACATTTAATGTAAGAATACAATGTGATGGCACAAAACAAGGTTATTGCATGTTGCAGATTGTTGGCTTGGTCAGGGAAAAAAGGACTTCAGAAATTGCCCTAATTGAAATACTTCTAATGTCTACACGTTTTACAGTTTTTAAAATTAGCAGCATTTTGAAACAATTCATTTAAATTCAAAAAGAAATTATATCTATGCTGTTGTTGTTTTGCAGTTGTTGATATTTCGGGTCTGCCACAGAAACAAAACAAAAAAAACCCTTTATTTATTTGTTCAGCTCTTTAATCTGTTTAAATTAATACGCTGTATTACTCATTTTTTCCCCAATGTGATCCTAAGATGATTGCTGAGCTGCACTCACATCAGCCTCTCCTGCCAGTGAATTAAATATGAAATGGTTTATTCCCCTGTCCTCCAGCAGCTCTTCCCCCATCTTCACATGCTCATTTAGCCAGTCTGAACTTACAGATAAGCTGATGATGAGACACTAGAAGGCAAAACCAGACAATTACCTAGGCAAATGTTTGAAGGATTTGAGCCCTGCAGCAAAAATGCTGTTTACTGAAGACTGAAAGCGCCATTTCTACTTAGTACAAGCCAGGGTGTCTGAACTCAGCAGTTCTGGATAGTGGCCACCAGTGGACTCAGAGTAAAGTTTATAGGTGCAAGATAACATCACGCTCCTGTCTGCATTTCATCACCCCAGGGCCTTTTTCTGTATTCTTAAACAAAGGCATGCAAGTACCAACAAAAGTATACTTTACCATCTGTCTTTATATTCACTCATTACATAGTTAATCATTTATTTTTACGCTGAAGATCACCCCAACAAGGCATAAGGGCAGATCCTCAGTTGGCCTAGTTAGTAGAGCAAGGCCAACTTACACTGGCTGAAGAGCCGTCTTTTAGTCTAATTCTGCACCTTTCAAAACTCACTGGATATGAGCAGGGTTGTAGTGCCTTGTACTCTCCTTTTTTCCTTCCTGCTTTCCTCCTTGAAAGATGTTTTGGGGCAAAGAATGGAGAATGCAGTGAGAGTCAAGATGAGGAGGAACAAGAACACAATGCTGTGTTGCATTTCATGCCGCTCCTCCCACCTGGACCTCCATCTACCCGCTCCCATCTGCAGAGCCCTGGTGATGAACCAGTGATGGTGCTGGCAAAAATGGAGGACATCAGGCTAGAAAGCATACAAAAAGGATGTGGGAAAACCATTTAACTGTACAACTGATCTTTCACCTGAATGGGTGGATCCAGTGACCAACAGTACTGCAACTGCCAACGCAAGAGGCTCAGGTAGTTTTTGCCGATATGTGGCCAACAGGTACGTGGGGTGAATCTGGAAGTCCAGTCTGCATTTTAAGGCTTTTTCAGCAGTAGGGAGTGAACTCCCACTCCAAGGAAATGCTCAGTCACATCCTTCCTGTCTGAGTTGGTGAAAAATTGCCATTAACATAGTAAATGGAAAAAAACCCTGCATGGGACAGGTCTGCAGCCTCCACCTCCTTCTGCCACCCACTCTCAGCAGGAAGAGGGGCACAACAGAAAGGGCAGGAAAAGGCTCTAAAACATCATAGTTTCCAGAGGATGAACATTTAAGACATCCCTGTAACTGAACTGCAGGAGGTTGAGTGGAGGAAGGGAGATCACAAAGGCAAAGGTGGACGACCAAGACAAGACCAAGATCAGCCTCCTGCCCTTAACTTGGAGTGAACGGTGTCTGGAGTCAGGCTGATTCTCCACCCAGGCGGAGCTGCTCTGGTGCCAGGAAGCAGAAGATGTCAGCCACGCTGGCATCTGAGACAAGCACCTTTCACAACCTCTGAGATCTCAAGAAATGGCCCCAAAATGCTAGGTAAAAGGCATAGGTGCTAGGCACGATGATAAGAAGCTATTAAGAGTTCTAACTCAGCTGGAGGTAAACTTTCCAGTAAGAGTGAGACTAAAAAGGTGCCTATCTCCCACACTTAATCCATCAGGCATGGTTGTACAGACTAAGTCTGGAGACCAAGCCTTAGTCATATTTAGCTGCCAGGATTAAGCTATACTTTCCCTAAGTACTCTGCTGGCTTTGTTTTGTAAATATATTTTCCCCTAAAGAAAAGAGGGGCATGCTGCCTCCAAGCATGGGGAACGTGTCTTGTGAAGAGACAGCACTTCCTCAGTCCTCCCTTTTATTTTTTTTTTTCCTTCTTTTTCAAATGTGAAAAATAAGTTGTATGACAGACTTTGGTGGAGATGTGTGCAACAAGGCCTTCATTGTCTCAGACAGGTGTGAGATTGGAATTGATTCAGCGCCAACAACCCCAGTATCAGAGCCAGCTCTGTGAGCTGAAAACATACACCAACCATCCAGTAATACCACTGCAGCCAGCCAGAGACTCAACAATTTAAGGCTTAACACACACACAACATAAATCAGATGAGGATGTACCAGCCAACCGTCAGCTTCTTGGGCAGATGCCTGCAGACCGTCTGTGCAAATCAGACCTTGCCTGTTTCAGTTATTGGAAAGTTTGTTGTTTTTTTTTTTTTCATATAAAGATGAGAGGCTGGGTGGAGCAGCTAGCTCAGACACATTTACATTTGCCCTATCTTGCCCCAACAGCCCTCCTTTGCTTGCTGTTTGGAGGCAGTCCTTCTTGTAAAGTCACTTTATTCCAAGTGCAGGAGGGAAGGAATTACATCTTGGGGAAATGTTTAATGTACAAATACAAAAATCACATGGACACACACTCAGTATGCACCACCCTCATGAAACAAAACCATTCCCTTCCATGGGAGTTTAGGAGCCTCTGAACGTGATCAAACAAGCACAAGAACTAACACAGCTGTTTTTCTTTCTTTCTTTTTTTTTTTTTTTTTTTTTCCATGGATGTATTTCCTTCACTTTTCCAGGAAAACCTGTTTTCACACTGCTCTCTGCCTTTATGTCTCTCACCTGCTTCAACCTAGTCCCTGCACTTTGTCTGGCTGCATTAGTCACCCCAGAGAGGGCAAAAACAGTCAGTGGTGGTGGCCTCCTGCTCCTTCCCTCAGCTCCAGTTCACGCAAGGAGAGATCCTGTGTGGCACCCCACCACCCCAGGCTTGGTCACCCATGGGTGACCCACAGACATGCTGCTACACCATGCCCAAGGCATTTGTCAGACCCATCTCCACCTGGTTTCTCTGTGTTCCAGCAGCTTGGTTTTAGCTGCCTTTGACCCCAGCTGCAAGCCCTTCTCCTTTCTGCAGCTCCTCTGTCCTCGGAGAGTGCAAGGGACTCTTGCATTTTATAACACAGACGGGCAGTGCTCACAGTCTCTTGCCAAGCAAAAAGGGGGACTGGAAGGAGGCTTCCCCAGGCCAGGGTTGACTCCTGCAGGTCCCAAGCTGGTACCCTGCTGCATCCACAGGCAGGGTGTATCTGCTGGCCGCTTGTGAGGGTGGAGGCTGGGGAGTGCCATGAGCACAAGAGCCTGGCACAAACACCCAGGTATGTGCTTAAAAGCTGAAGGCAGCTGACAGAGAGCTTTAAAAAAAAAAACTATTTGCAGAGGTGGGGTATAAATGACCATACAGCAGAGATCTGTTTGTATCGAGGTGAGCATTCGTTGGCAAATCTTGGTTTACACTCACTTGAGAAGTCTCCCTCCCTTTTGTGTGGCTCCTTTTCAAGTTAACACAAGTGTCCACTTTTATAACGTAGAGCAGTACTGTTTTCTGGTGGATACTTTTCCCCATACTGAGTTTGAATTTGCACATGGTTTTGTATGTAAAATTGCCCATGTATACATAAGTCTCCAGGATATTGGAGAGATTATTCTTTAGAGCAATTATTCATGTGCTTTATTGTAGAATGAGGATCATCATTGAGACCTTGGGATTTTTAAAATTAAATATACTTTAGTAACCTTGTGTAATGAGAACTGAAATAATCACAAGGCACACTTGCTCAGCTAACTGTAAATCATTGTTAGACTAATAAACAAATAATCACTTCTCACAAAACATTGTCTTTCCTACAGTGCAAAGAATGTAGCAGTTTACAACAAATTTTCTGAATACTGGAAACCTATTGATTAATAAAGCAGTGAATTTATAACTTTTTGTTATGCAAAGGATTTTTTGTTTCACTGTTTTTTGTTGGCAATCATCACCTGAATTTCATCTGCAAGAAGCTAAAGGAACCTGTATAGCCCAATCATATCTAAAAGCTCTGATAATCATAATTATTTAAGAATGCAGAGGATGCAAGCTACAATGGCTTATATTCTAAAGCATGCTAGTGATCTAGTTCCTTTTTTGAGTATCTAATCAAAGACATTCAGAGCATCTCTTTTTGCAGAAATCCAGGCTCCTTGAAAGTGCTTGGATGTGAACACCAATTCCTGGAAGGATTTGGTGTTCACTGATCTTGAACTGAGTATCTTGCATAACACAGACAAACCAAGTAAACTTCAGAAACAGATCTAAGCATTTGCTGCTGGAAACAAAGCTGATCCTGACAGCAAACCCACAAACTTTTAATGGATCTATTTCCTATGCTTTTGTTTTTCAATGCTTCTAAGTGAAGAGATGTATAAATAGCATGAAAATAGTCAGATGAAGACAAAAGTCTATTTGACTATCTAATGTGCGCTTCCCCACATAATTCATTGTTTTATTGAGCACATCCAAGCCTATTGTTCTTTGCATGTGAACAATCCCCCTTTATAGGGGTCATAATATCCTGGATACACAGGGAAAACTTATAAACAGGTTTACTAAGGGTGTACTGTGTACTCAGTCAGGTAAAAAGAGTCCTGTGAACTCTCTAATCACATGGGATCGTCAGAGAAGATCTGCTTGACGAAACATCTTGTTAAAAGCATGGCAGCAGAAGAGGCGAGGGCATGCCTGCACTTGATGCTTCTAAAGGAGACCTCCCCCCATGGATAAATCCCCCCTGGTGAAGAAAGCGGAGTCTATGCCTGTCCTTCTGAATACAAAGCCCCTTGGCTGCTGTGAGCATGAGTGTCTGCTGCAGCCTCCCGCAGAGCTACAGGGGTTGATTTCATTCCATCCAAATCTATCTGTCTGCACTAACCCAGATCGTGCAGGCTCTGTATACTGAGGTGGGGTTTACACTTCAGAAACAAGCATTTGAACACTAACTTTTGAGCTAGTGTCCTCATTTTCTCTTTCTTGTTTTCTACATGGCAAATAGTAAGGGTGTCTGTGGTCACTCTGCTCTAAACCCCCAGAATTTCAAGTTTGGAGAGGCTCAGTCTTTTCTTGAGGGAAAAGAATATTCTTTTCTTGAGGGAAAATAATACATTCAGTTACAAAATCAAAGTGGCACATGGGCAGCATCAGCCGAATAATAAGCTGGTTTCAGTGGGTGTTTGTTTTTAGGGTAAGGAGCTCCTATTTATTTTTTGTTTGTTTTATTTACCATGGAAGGTAATTTGAGCTCTGATATCAAAATATGTAATGTACTGCCAAGAGGGGATTAAACAGGAGAATGCTATGGAAAGAAACTGGGTTTGTCAGTAAAGAACTGAGAGAGATTTTATTTACCAGAGTTTTGCAATCAGGGCTTTTAATCTTCCTCACAATTGGGCCATTCAAAGGCCAAGAATATGCTTCAAGGGCCAGTGAGGAATAACCCCAAAACCAAGGAGTAGCTGTCTCAGATGCTGAAATGCTAATCAAACACATAGCAACATGTTGCCATCCGAAGTTCAGGATGATGGGAGCACCTGCATCTGGGGCAGGCAGGAATATTTACTTTAGACATCTCCAGCATGCTGGTGCCACCGGTGAAATTTAGCACCAGGCAAGAGAAGCAGTGAGCCAGAATAAGGTGTTTCCATGGAAAAGTAGCAGAGCCCAGTGACCCAAGTAATCTCAACAGCAGACAGAAATGTCCCCTAAGGTACAGTGCATTAAAGTTGTCATCCTGAAAGATGCTGAGCCTTCTCAGTTGCCCCAGAAATGAAGAGAAGAGCAGGTGGAGGCCCCGTCTTGGAGAGGTGACTCCAGTACTTCCGTACGAGGAGAGAGCTAAAGGAGCAAGAACTGAGCCCGAGTAATTCAGTCTTTTCTGTGGTGACCATGGTGACTGCCGACAGCACGAGCACTAGGCTGGTGGCGTCAATGCAGGTGCATGATTCTTGCATTGGGTCAGAAAGCAGCTTCATTTTTGCAATGACATAATGGAGAAGGGACTTTGGCATACTGAGTCAAAGATGAGAAAACAAAACAAACCAGAGAGGATCACTGTGCATGTTAAAAACTGAAACCGGGATACTTGTCCCTACCTGCAAGCTTTGTTTCTCTTAGCAGTATCTATCAGCTCAGTGTTGTTCTCATGTGGTAAAAGACATGGACAGACTAATGAAAAATAAAGCTGTGGCTGGGCACAAGCTGCCAAATTTTATAGGTGCCTAAAGATTCATCTGACAGCTAGAGAGATTTCCAAAGGCATCTCTGTAGCTGCCACTGATTTCCATGGGGCTTAGGTGTTTGGCCGCTGTCAAAAATCTTGCTAAAACATCTTTCTGGTGTGCTGAGTTTTCCTAATTACTTTGTAAAAAATCAAGCTGGAAATAGCTTGCCAAAAGATAAGCAGAATGGCTTTGACAAAACGTAGAACAAAACACTGATCTCTGAACTCCTCAGTTTCTGCTTGAAAACCAAGATTTCTTTTTCTCTGGTTAAAGTCATCCTTTAGGATGCTCCATGTGGAGGACAAAAGGGAAAAAACAAAACAAAGAAAACAAACAAACAAACAAACACAGAAGGAAAATTTGTGTAAGTGGAGATGTTGTTTGGGGACTGAGAACATATTTGTTGCCTTATCTACTGCTTTTTTAATCTCAGGAAGTGCCAGGCAATTGGAATATGAAGATTGGTATCTTTTAAATATATCGACACTTAGAAATCTTCTGGATTAAATACCATTACATAACTCTTTCCATTAGTGCCTTAAGTTGATGAAAAAGCTAAACAATTTCAAGCATTTATTATTTCTTTTTTTTTTTAGAGCTGAATGTGAGGAGGCAGGGGAGGCTCTCGAGCATGGCTCATGCCCTGGAGCTGGGTGTACTGCCTGCAAGGCGGGCAGGTGTTGTGGAACTTGGTTCCTCACCTCGTTCTGCCCTGAGTGGGAACAGACAGAGGAGGCACAAATCCGCGGCCGAAGGGGATTAATCCTCAAGGTGCATGGAAGGGGCAGCAGGGTGAATTCCTGCCACCCCCAAATGGGAAAAGCCTTCCCCCTAGCAGCTGAAGCACGAGGTCTCCAGTGCTGGAAAGCTGACTGAGCCTTCATGGCAGATAAGATTTGCTCAGAGAACTGCTGAAGACCTGGTAGCCCAAGTAGGAGTGAGGAGTGCACTGGGAGTTTGCAGGCAGAGGTTTTATCTCATCACTGAAATCCAACAGAGAAAATGCTGAGAAGATCCCTGAGCTACCTTCCTGCCTGTCCCAGAGAATAAAATGTCCCTCGTTTTGCATCTGTGGTACCACAGGTGCAGAGGATTGATTGAGTGGAAGAATGTATAGGCCCAGAGAGGATCTCCTGAGCCCTGCAGCCCAGTCACATCTTGTGTTCTGCACTTACATAACATAGCAATAGCCATCTTAAGTTACATCCTTCTGTCTCTAATAGCCCCCTGGAAAGCTGCCAGGGCTGCTCTGATACCTAGGAACCATCTTCTAATTTCCAGCCTAAATTCATTGACGGTCAGTTTACAGAATAACCACTTGTTCTTCAGCCAACACTGTCCTTTGGTACAAATGGTTCTCCTCCCTCCCTGATGTGTTTATTGACTGTAATTATCTTCCCCCTCAGCTCTGATTTGGTACGCTGAATAAATCTGGCTCCGCTAACCTCTTCTTTAAAGTAAGGTCTTTATTCCTCTTGTCATACTAACAACCCCCCTTTGCACCTGCTGCCACTTGAATTAATTTTACTTGAACACTGGATAATCATTATTTCATCTAGACCTCAGAGGAGAATTTTCTATAACTTCCTATAACGCTATTAATATAGGATCCCACCTATGGTATCTCAAAATGGCAAAACTGGTGGCCTGCTCCTGGCAGGGAAGGAGGGAAGAGAGGAGGTATCTAAGGCCAGATGGAGGGAATTCCTCGGGACTGCTCTCGTTCTTGGGCTACCACTGGGTATCACCGCCCCTCTCATGTATCACAGCACAACCAGCCTTGCAGATAAGCAAGTCTTGGCAGAGATATCTTGTCACGGTAACAAAATTTTATTTTTTCAGAGGGGACTGAAATGGTGTTGCAAACTTTACAAATCAAATGGAAGACATGCCTCTTGCTGTAAGGAGCCTATTTTAACGAATGAGTAAAAAAATGATGTTGAGAGCTGGAGCCAAGGAAACATGGACAGTATGAAGCTGCTGGTTGTTTAGTTATATTATGCACATCTTGCGTGTATCTTTACTATAGTGATATTTTCTAGTCTATACAATATATTTTGTATATACCATAGCCTCACAGACATTCTCCAAAATACAGATACAAAGGGTGTTAGTTTCACCACAAAATGAGACATATTGCTTGGCCAGAAATGCTACACAAAATAATTTTGTGCTTTTGCAAGTGTCAAGAGTCACATTTCTGCTGCTCTCTTTTGGTTTATGCTTTACAGAAAAATTCCCAAGACATGCCCCAGTTTGATCAACACAAGTATAGTAACTCTGGACAAAAACAGGAGCACCTGTGCCTGCAGAGCTACAGAATGAATTCAAACACCCTTAAACAGGTGTTTTTTATATATATGCATTAGTAGGGGGCATGAAAGAGAAGGGATTTCTCCACAGGGTGTACTTGTATTAGAACGAGTGAAAGATGAATTGTTTTGCTTGTGCTAATCCAGTTCACATGCTTGTGTGCTCATCTCTTCGAATGCAACCTGGTTTATGACATGATAAACAGACAGCAGGGTGAGTCTTCTGCTAATGACACTGTGCCTCTTAAAAAGAATGACTGCTGAGGTTACTCATGGCATTATATAAATGGATTATGTGCTGAGCGATAACTGTTAATCAAAGAAACATATTGTAATTTCAGTAAAAAGACATTTGCTCTCTGTAAAATTTCCTTTCTGATAGAGCCAGTTGGAACCTTTCCATCTAAACAGATTCAGTTTGCAAAATATCTTGGGAAAACACCACTATTTCAACAAACTTCCTCTGACCTCCAGGTGGCTGTGGTACTCGAGCTCTCGGTCCACGCCACCGAGGTGGCTTCATCTCCTTCCTTTTCCACACACAGGAGCTATTTGGTGGCTACTGATAGAAGGGGAAAGGAGAAAAAGCATCTCCTCTCTTGACCGAAGTGAGGTCCCGGCACATACTCAGCATGTTGACCACCCGCCCCAGGAGACAGGGACTGGAGAGGAGCTCCATCAAAGGGGTGTCCCCTGGCTGCTGGCAAAACATTCGCCAGCTGGCTTGTGGTGGGGAAACTGTACTCTGGGGAGAAGCGCTGGAGCCAGAGAGCTTGGCAGCCCCAGCTGTGCTGATTGGAAATGACGTACCCACTGCCAGATCCTGTGCTGCCCACACTGCCCACGCTGCCGGTGCTGCCTGCGCTGCCTGCCGATGTGCCGGCGCGACTCACCCCTCACTACTCTGCCAGCCCGGGGGAGGAAGGAGCAGCGCCGATAGGAAATGTGCCAAGATCAGGCAGCACTCGCTTGACATGCCAGGGAGTGTATTTTGGGATGGAGAGGTCAGGTGGTTAATGGAGTGGAAGCGGGATGATGCACTGTTAAAGCCGCCACGTACTCGCTCTGCAAGTACGCTGGGTTGAGGAAAGACGGGGAGACTCAGATGTGTTCAAAGAGAACATAAAAATACATTTAGCGTATTGCACAATGGAAAGAGCTGGCGAGCCCCTGATCTTGGGAGCCTCTTTATCTGTTTTTGCAGGGACCTATAAGCACGTCGATCTGGATTCTCAAAAGCACCTGAAAACTGTATTTTGCAGCAGCAAAACACAGAGGCAGAGTGACAGCCCCATTGAAGTCTGCTCTGAAACACTGCCCTGTGAACACTTCTAGCTCTATTAACCCACGGCCTATTAAACTGATTTAAAAGTGGAAATATTAAAAATCAGGGCAGGATACAGCCGTAGTAAGAACAAAGCCATTTTAATTCCCTGGGTTTAAACACTGCCCTTGACTCCACTCCTGTGTTTCACCAGTTCATGGGAACCCAGATAAACTTCGGCTGTTTTTGGTGGAACGAGATTACGATAGCAAGGACCTTGATATGTCTCTTCAACAAAGCGTATTGCACCTGGAGAAAGACAAAAGGCTGGCTTGTAACAAAATAATCTCTTAGTCGTTATGTTTTGTGCTAATTCAAAGAGCTGATCTTTAAATGATCTCTTTTGCTTTGCTATCAGTGCTAATTCTGCTGCTTCACTTAAAGATCTGTCAGCAATTTTTTTACAGCCTCTTGTTTCCAGGGATTTTAGACTTGGTCATAAAAGCATAGTCCCAGCTGAAACTTAACATATAAGGTTACAATATTTAAAAAAAAAAAAAAAAGTGAGTGAGTATACTCAGATATTTTTAAGGCTATAAAAGCGTAAAATGAACCAGAAACGTGTAGCTTCAAGTGATTACAAAGATTATTTGTTTCCCCTAGACGGGGCTAATAGCTTTTTTATTTTTTTCTATTTTTACTTTTTAGCCTATGGATAATTAATAAATCACCATCTGGAAACATTATTTGGGTTAACTTGGAAAAAAAAGGTTATTTAATTGCACATGGTTTTGGATTATATTCTTAACCGCACTAGTTAGAAAGCTTTTATGCAACTTATTAACTCAGCATTAATGTCTCCAAAAGAACACCTTCTTGGTCTGATGAGTTACACATTAAAAATATTTCTATTGGCTCTGAAAAAAATTATACTGTAAAGGAACCATATAAATTTGTATTTATGTAAACCTCTTGAATTATAGATCTACCTACTCTGGTTACCATTAACCACTGCAAAATTAGTAAACATGTATCCGTTTCAGTCTGGTATTAGAAGAAACTCAACCATAATGCTTAGATAGATAGATTTATAGTTATTATATATATGAACTTAAATGTTCATCAAGGGTCTTACCTAAACTTTCCTAAACAACACCCTAGCACAGCTCTCATGGCTCTGTTTTCTTTTCCCCTCTGTACAAAGCAAGGGGTGAGTTAAGGTTGAAGCTTTGGCCAGGTTAGAGCTTTAACTGAATATCCTTACTCTGTGCGTGTAGGTCAAATGCTTTGCCATTATACACTTGGTACTGGCACAAAGTAATCTTTCAACTCAAACCATGTGTGATGTGGTGGTAGCTTTTTCTCCCCTTCTGTTTCCCTTTGGTCTGTGGATTGGCTATGGTTAGATCTTTGAAATGAACAGGTGTACTTTCTCCCTCCTTGTGATATGAAAGAAGCATAAAACTCGATTATAGCAATTTATGGTCTCTTAACTTGCTTGGACTTGTATCCATGACACAAGAAGCTTTATGCTCAAATTCAAGACTTGGTAAAATAGGAAGTTAAAATTAACCTCAATCCTTTTATAGGTGAAAACCTCAACAAATAAACCGTGGTTTAGTGGCATGGCAACCTGCCTCTTTAAATCCAAGAACAAGTCTGAGATGTCTATTTTGAGTTATTTTTGGGTTTTTTAAAAAAAGATATTTGGGCTTGGATAAATAGAGCAGTAGCCTGTGATTCATACTGATGTGAGTTAAAGAAAAGTTTAATTCTACTACTTGAAAGTTAGCAATATGTATGGGATTTTTATGCCTTATTTTATACCTATGTAAAAAGCCCTCTGTATTCTCTCCATTAAGAGAGTTTCAAGAGAAGTGTTTCAGGATGCAAAGATATGCAGATAGGTATAGCGATGATATGGAGAAAGTCAGGAGCATTTAGTTTTTTGGGGCCTGCATTCTGAAATGTAGCTCTGTTTATTAAAAATAACTAAAAAATAAAAGGAAAATATCCTAACTTCCTAGAGATCACACAGAAGAGCAGCCTGAAAACCAATTAGCATTTGAACACATGAAAAAATGATGGTGCCAGAGCTTCTTCCCACCCTAGCCGTTTCCCCTGCTATGATAGCGTGACCCTGAAAAGCAGAGCCCTAGGAATTAAAAGATGTCTGTAGCAGAGACAGTCCTGAATGAGGGAGGCTTCAGTTTGGATCTTATTTTAGTGATAGCGACTGGAAGCCTCAACAAGTTGCTAAAAGGACAACACACACATTTCGGAGGCAGAGGGAAACCAAGAGAAAGCAGCCTGATAGGTAAAGAGGAGGATATCAGTGCGGGAACGGTAGCCCTTTGATTGCCGTCATTTTCTGAGTTACGTCTTCAGGTGAAGCACATTAAAATCTTGTTTGCGAAGAGCAAAGCAAAGCGACATACTAAAACTATTTCTGGAGAGAGCAGCTGAATCCCCAGCTGGGCGTGAAAAGGCAGTTGCTCTGAAGTTGGACACACGAGGGACTTTCACAGGGAATCAGGGCAGAGGAATACTCGATGTTAAACCTGATACTCTGCTAAGCATATAGTGTTCCCAAGAAGCTGAAGAATGCAAGTCTGTGACCAATACCTCCACCCACGTAGCCTCTGGCTGCTGAGTAGCCATAATAACATGTGCGTTTTCTTTTATCGGAACAGAGCTGTGCACAGGAGAAAGCCAACGTGGTTTGCTCTGCAAATCAGAACGCTACATGAGGGGACTGCCAGGGGCTGGGAGAGGTGCGGGACTGGATCCTTCACCTCAGCTGACCTGGCATGGCTTTAGGGAGGGAAGGAGCTGGGTGGTCCTTCCAAATGTGTTTTTGCCCACCTCTTTTCTACAATACACATGGTAATGTGTTGATTTATTTAAAAAAAAAAAATTAAAAATGCCCACTTCTGCTCACAGCAAAGTCAAGAGCAGATTTGCAGCAGCTTTCACCAACTCAAAGACCTTCCTGGCCCTGGGAACAAAAGTATGTAACAAGGGTTTGCCTTAGGTAAACGA
This sequence comes from Columba livia, assembly GCF_036013475.1. Classification (NCBI taxonomy): domain Eukaryota; kingdom Metazoa; phylum Chordata; class Aves; order Columbiformes; family Columbidae; genus Columba; species Columba livia. The sequence goes on from NC_088602.1 coordinate 92,731,535, forward strand.
TAACCTTTCCTGCATGCAACAAAATGTACCCTGGTTTTAAAAAACAAATGCTGAAAAAATAACTTATTCCAATCTGTGGTAACTTTCTCACAAAAACTCCAGCAGTGAACCTCAGTTAAGGCCGTTTCATTTTGTCTGGAAGATTAGAGAAAAACTCCATTAGGTGCATCTCACTATGAACCTACATTTTGATACTAAGTTTGCAGAACATGCATCAGCTGACGGTTTAGTGACCTGATTTCCTGCTTACTGAGTTCAAGCTGATCCCAGGGACAGAGTTGGTTTTAGCAGCGACAGACTCAGCTCTAGCAGTAGCAGATAAGATGTCAAGCTACATGACTTGGTTTCACTGGCATCATCTGAGCCTGAGCCTCAGAGGAAATCAGAATCCTGAGTCACCATTTTGCAGGTTTTCATTCAAATAAAACCCACTGGATAACCAACGGCCACAGAAATATGCTCAAACCAGCCTGCCCATATTAATGTCTTAGCACTAAGAGGTTGTCTTCAGGGGACAAAGCACTTTGCAAAGCTTTCTTTGCTACTGCCTTCCTGGGAAATGTCAAAGTAAGGCAATGATGGTATTTCTTTCTCATTCAAGCACACAATGTAGTCGATAAATATCCATCAGGAAATACACCTACACACAACAAAAGACCTGGCTTAATGCATCTTTGCAAGAAAACAATGACCTTCAGGATGTTACGGTTCTAGCATAAGTGAGGCTGTACTGACACTGGGAAGATGAGACAGTACAGACCCCTTATAATCTGTCAGGTCTTTAGAAATACAGACGTATGTTAGGAATCCCCCCCTTTCACTCATTAAAGGCTCTCACCCATTAAAGGAGGCCAAAGAGAGTCCAGAAGAGATGGAGGGATGAGGGGGCAGCACCTGCAAGCCCCCGTGCTCCGCAGGCTGGAGGGGTGGAGGTGGGCAAGCCGGGGGAGGATTTCAGGTACTTACCCTGAATCTGACTCTGAGGCTGAGGGTTAAAAGCAGTGGTGTGGTTCAAGGAGGCTCGTGGGTTGGGTGTGGGGGCTGGGTGGTGTGGGCTGACCCTCATGGCTGTACGACGCAACTGCTCCAGTTCACTCAGGCGCTCTGAAAAGGACAAGCTCCCGGGCTTTGTCTGCTCATCTATTTTCTGACGATGTCCTATTGTGGGAGGGGGGGGAAAAAGATCAGAAAATCTCACTGATACATGAGGTCTTTTGACTTTTTTTTTTTTATTTTTTAGCCCCCTCATCCTCTGGCAAAGTACCTAACCAGCTAGCAGCCATCTGAAATTAAACTGAAACCACCTCTCTGCAAGAAGAGGAGACACAAGCAAGTCATGCATTGTAACTGTATTGTGGAGCAGCCCAAAACATGGCCTATTCTGCAGAAGAAGATCCACTCAAAACTGCAGTGTCTTCTTACACCTCGCACTAGGACAGGAGGTGTTTCTAAAAGGGGGATTGTCTGCAGAGATGCATAAAAAGAGGAAACATCAAGTGGCCCCTGTGCTAAACCTGCACTGCAATAACTCTTCAAAAATTCAGGTTGTCATAAGGCACCATAATTAGGCAAGTACTGTGGGGCTATAAAATAACAAACCCCCAAAAATCCCATTTTTGATCCTTTTGCAATGGATTTGCAGACAAAAAGAGGAAATAAACACCAGAAGCTGGCAGAGTTGAAACTGGACTGATGAAGTTTATCTTAACGATATCAGGAGCTTCAGAAAAATGAGGTCTCACCAGACATCCGACTGTAAGAGACTAGATGCTGACATTACAGCATTGGCCAGTGCACAGGTGACTTGGCCGTGGCCACATGGGAGTTAATGGGTCCAGCACTTCACAGTGCAGGCCTTGGAGCATGGTCCCCATGAAGCTCTGGTGCTGTGGCCCCATGGGACTGGGAGGGGACAAGAAGGTGTCGGAAAGGCCCAGCTTCAGCACAGCATTGGGGAACATCCAGATTCAGCTGGAAGGGTAGAGACATAGCTCATCATGGGTAGGACTGGTTTCAAGATAAGCCTTAGCTAGCAGCAGTAAGCAGTACGCAAGGACTAAGGTAATGCATTTCTAACTGTTGCCTGTGCTGGGATCCTGTGCTGTAACATCAAATACTGCACACAGAGTATACAAGAGGGACACCTTATCTGCTGGAGCACTTTCTCTCCAGTACGTATGACAAAAGCACAAATTTTGAAGCCTTTTCCCCACATTTTTAAGAGCAACTCTGCAAACAACTTTTTTGTCCATTGGCTTCCTGTGTTATGAGATATCCTTTGAGAGTGGGGTATCTTACCCTGGAAGGCTGCTGGCACCACACTTTGGGGCTGAAATGGAAACGTCCCTAGTAGACTTGTGTTTGGTGAAATGTCTGAAATGGGATGGTCTAGCCATGTTCCCAGGCAGGTGGAATCAAAACTTGACATTGTTATTTTCCCCCATCCCCCAATAGGGCTTTCCTTCTTTAAAATCACAGTAAAAAGACCTTCAGCAGAAAGCCCAAAAGCAGACTGTCTCTGGCAAACAAATTGTCCTTTCAAAGAGGCTGTCTGCAAATGGAGGGCAAGATACTGACTGCAATGGGTCTATTAGGACATACCCTGACCTCCTCTATTTAGTCAATGGAGTAGGATCCCCAGCTCCAAAAATGTAATTTTCATGCTCTCTACTTGTGGACCTTCTTGTAGAGCAGTGGATGTCTTCATCCCTCCTTTTCCCTGCAACCCAATCCCATTTATGCACTTTGTGTTTATCTCAGGAAATCGGCTCCCTCATAAGTCTTTGTGGCTTATCCCTTCCCCTTCTTCCCATAGGACACTGTCAACCTGACAGGAATGCATGGCAAATCCCTAGCCCAGAGGTCACCATCTTTTTTTTCTACTTGTTCCTTTGAAGGTGGTGGCATTATCTTTGGTTTCTGCTGAACATCACAGTTTGCTGTCTGTCTGCTCCTGATTTTCATTTTCTTGTCATGAAGAGTTGCCTTCTGCAGCTTTCTTTGCATCTCCATCCTCCCTGCAAGGAGGTGGCCAGTGCTATTCCTGTGGTGAGCCCCCTCTCAACTCACAGCTACAGCAGTGGAACAGATTGGCACAAAACTCCTGAAAATAATCCACCGTGCTCCATTCCACACATGCCCATAGTATTTCATACATAAACTTTCATAAACATCCACTATCCAATTTTGAATATCAGTGAATAAGCAGCAAAAGATCTCTAAAGAGCTCTGTATGCCCCTTATTCTACAGAGCGCTCTTTCAAGCCACCCTAACAGCTCAATCAAGAAACCGGATAATTTTATGCACTAAAAGGAAAATGTGCATTTAAAAGCAGTTCCCAGTAGCTACATTTCTAAAATTAAATTTTATAACTTGTATTATGGTTCCAAATCACAGCGGCTTGGCATTTCTTCCTGTTGCCAGGCCCTTTGGCACAGCTTGAACTGTCTCAGATTCCACACTGTGCTGTAAATTATCCCAAGAGGGGGGAAAAAATAAAATATAAAAAGACATATTATATAGTAGTGGTTTCATCATTAAAGAGACTCAAAAGAGGCTTTCAAACTTTTTTTTTAAAAAGGAGAAGAGAAGCAAAGAAAGATGAAAAATACTTTTATCTCACATTCTGGTTGGTCAAGAGCAAATGCTTTGTTTGTCAGCAGTGCAAAGCTGGATGCTGCCTCAAGTCTTGGGCTTCTGACTCGGCACTTGAATGCAAACATGCGGAGTCATACATGATGTGTGAAATACTTCATGCATTTGGATTATTTTAAACTTCAGCAGGCTTGCAAAGCCAAGATCCAGATCCTTCCAAATCCATCCCCTCATGATGTAATTTATTCCTAATTTCAAATTCTGCTTGGACATCTTCTGCTTTTAAATGAGTGCTGAGTTTGACCCCCTGCTACACTGCCTTCTCCTCCTACCTCCCTGGTGCTGCCCTCCCGGCACCCAGAATTTTGGCTACCTGGTGCAAACTCAAGCGTCCCAGCAGAGCAAACTGGTGTGCTGCAGCCCTGCAAGGAGGTGAGCAGTTCCTCTGAAGCCAAGGGGAGAAGGGCTGTGTTGAGGCCGCTGGGGTAGGAATTAAATTTCTTGCTTTACATCTAGCTCCAGCACTACACTTGTGTTGAGCTGGCATACGATGCCAGGCAGAGCAGACAAACCTGACCTCTCTTTGAACAAAGCAGCAGTGAGCAGGGCAAATTAACCCCGGCACAGCATCCTCCCGAGATCACTGTGAGGCACCCCATTCCCAGGCCAGCTCCCTCTGAGACGATGGGAGAATCTCTGCCTCCATCTACACTGCACATCCAACAAGTGAAACTCTGGGACCTCCCCACCCAGCCCTGCCCTGCCCTAGGTCATCCTGCCAAATTTTGGGCGTTGAAAGGGGGTGTCTGAGCTAGCAGCCTCCTGCATGAGGCCTCCTCCATAGCCTGGAGGTAGCAGTGGTGCAGTGATACACCCAAGATCTGGTTCATCCCTTGGGCTTCTGGAAATCCCACTCACGAGAAGGAAAGACTAGCACCAACAGGTTCCTTCCCAGAGCAACTCTGCTGTTGTTTTCATCCACAAGTTGTAATTTTTGATGGGAACTACCTAGAATCAATGTCAGGCAATTTTCATCTCAAGATGTAGCTCCAAAAGTGGCTATTCCCTTCCCACCCTGAGTCAGAAGAGCTGTTTAACCTTTTGTCCCTTAAGCGGACTGCTGGAGGTAGCAATACAGAACCTGTTTCGCATGAAGGTCGGCAGCAGGGAAGTGAAGAACTGTGTCAGAAAAATGTAACAAATACAAATGTTTTTCCCAAGCCACCATAAATGCACAGGGAGAGCTTTGCTAGGGTGACTTGTGTTTATTAGCTTTACTTTGAAGTTACCCTCTAGACACCTTGCTTAAAGAGCAGGCAAGTTATCCTCAGTTCACCCCCGTAAAGGCCAAGCCTATTATTATCCCTCTTTTACAGGTGGAAAACTGAATGACAGAGAAATGAGGTGACTTGCCTGTGGTCAGACAGTGACCCTGTGGCAGATGCTTGCCTCCCAGCTTAGCGTGATGACCACAAGCCCAGGCTTCTCCTTCGCATCATGATGCAGCATAAAAAAGAGAAGGAGGAAGGTGCTTGGAAACTAGTGGGGCTCTGCTGAGTTGGCAGTCTGGCCAGGAGGATCTGACACTTTTTCAAAGCAGACAAGACTTTATGGAAGTCAATCAAACATTGAGATGTTGTAGGAAGACCTTGTCCCTGAGCTCACAGAGGGAGACAGCTTGCCATGAGACGGCACCACTGTCCTCTTTCCCTCCCCCTGTACCCGTAATTTTTCTCAATTTGCAGTTACTAGCAGAGGAAAGAAAATGACAGGATTTCTTTTTTTCACCTTGGGTTGCAGGGTCAGTGTTTGAGATGCTGGAATAAACAGGACATCAAGACTGCTTGGCTAAACCACAGGGTTTGGGGGCTTTTAGATTTTTTTTTCCTTATGCCTTTCAAGTACGGTCTCAGTGAGGTCAGGCAGATTTTTTTTACATAGAATATTAAATGAGGAGAGCAGAGAAAATATTAGCTTTTCCGATACTTTTACAGCAATGCAACATGAAAGTGCTTTCCCTCTTAATGGGAGGGAAATGCAGTTTTATAGACTTTAAGAGACCGTGGAGCACTCAGCTTGGCCCCTGGCCATCTGGTTGGGGCTCTGCACATGGAAATGACAAGAACAAAGTGCCTTCGCTACCCCTGTTTTTGTGCACATCGGGCACTCATTGGGGATGGTTGCTTGGTCTGGGTTTCACGCTGCAGCTGGCCTCCTGGAGACAACAACAGCACCCTGGGCTGCCTCCAGGTGCAGAAAAAGGTTTCTCATTACCTTCCTTTTAACCTAGTTTTTGAAATTGTCACTAGATGCCTTTCAGTTTCAGAAGGGGAGAGGCAGGTAAAATAGAGGCTGAGGAGAGGCATGAGGCCATCGGTACTCTCATTCTGCCAGCTGAAGCTACTGAAATTCCTGCGGGTACCCAGGACTGTTTTACAAGTGAACACTGCTGGAATGGATTAATGGACTCTTTTTTTTCTCTTTTATTCAAGTCACAGGAGGAGTACACTGTTCTGTCAATTGCACTTATTCACTCACAAATCTGACTACTTGGAGCTGGTGCACCAAGAGGTACTAATGTCCTCCAAAGGTTTGGGCTTGGGGAACCAGGTGTATTATCCACAAGTTTTCTGTCCAAAATCAGCAGGTTGTACTTGCATGGAAATAGTATAAGGGGAATTTAATTAAGCAGACCCCTTTCACTTGATGGGGGCCAGAATACCACTTCCTCTCGCCTCTGCCTCCTTTTATCCCAGGCTGGAAATGGAGACCTTTCATACCCAAAATGTGGATTATAGACAAGAAAATACAGCATCTGCCAGACTTGCTGATGTAGGGAGTGACTGATGAGACTTAATGCTTTGGTTTAATGAAAACTGGCTGCTTTGGAACTACGTTGGATCTCAATCCAAGTATCTCCTATTTCCAGGGCTGTTTGTGCTCAGGGCCTTGGTTTGGCTCCAGCTCTAGTGGGGTAGAAAACGAGCCATGTTTCATTGTGTCCAGTTAATAAAGTGGTAAACATTGTTTTGTGCCATGGAACTAAAATAAATCCAATTATTTTGTACATAGTGACAAATGAGAAGAAAATATTCTCTTTCACATAATTCTAGGAAGTGAACACACTATCTTTAGTGCAAAAAATTATATGTTCTTGTAAACAGAAGTGAATTAAAGTATCGTGCTTCTATATTACTGCCAAGATGGAAAAGGCAAATGCTTGAAAATCAGCTATGCTACTTGAAAAAAAGCATTTATTCCTAACAATAGAAATAGTGCCTTGAGTGCATAAACCAGCAGTATTTTTCTGTGCCAGATATCCCAGATAAAAAATACTTTGCTTACCCTTTTTGCCTGATTTCCAGTCTGCACACAAAGAACAAGTAGCATAACTTTTCTAGGACACTGTTTGCTGTGTTTTCAAACAGACCTGACCTGATCTTACAGAAGTGTATGCAGATGTTTAGCATAAGGCATTAACCTTTGTTACAGAGCAGGTCATGGGGCTCTTTGAAATCACACTTGAAAATAAAGCTAATCTTTAGAGTGTTTTCCTCTCTAGCTTCCCTCAGTTGGAAGAGACTTATACCACACTCAGGCATTAAAAGGGCTGGTACGGGACAGCATCAGAGCTCACCAACCTCTTGTGAATTGTTAAAAGTGTGATGTAAAAAGTTCCTGAAAAAGGAATTGGACACATTGTAGGGTATTTTCTCTTTCCTCAGTTCAAAATATTGTTGCTGTGGTGAGGAAAGATAATGATGAAGGTAATCAGAGCTTTGAGTAGAGTTCTCAGCAGTTATATTTTTTTGCTGTTTTTCTTAAGCACTATACAACACAAGCCTTCTTTCCAGGCGGAAGAACCATCATGGTAGACAGACTATTATGCTAAACATTTTTGTGTTCTGTCTGTAAGACTGCAGAATTGCTGTTGGTTGTGACACCTGACCTGACTGTGGGCATGCGGTACTGGGAAATGTATAAATGTGGCTGGATATTATGCGACTGGAAGACCGGGCTGGCATCCAGGCGGCCCTCAGAAGCAGAATGCTGAGCAACACCAAGCACAGACAGACTGACACCGGGAAGCCCTTCCAGATTTACGTCTCCTATCAGCTCCCTAAAAAACCTCACCCTTTCTGTGTTTCTATGAAAAAATCTGCTTGTCACTCCAAATAACTGCAGACAGGCTAGACATTTCAGGTACCATCCTTTGCTGAGCATTTAATTTGTCCACCAGGTGATCCAATTCGGCTGTGTGTTGAACAAGTGTCCAGTGATGCTGACAGGGTGAACAAAGATTTACGTGGCAGGTTCCCTGCTCTCCAGTAACTGCCCACTTTGTCTGGGGGAAACCCCAGGTAGCTTCTTGCACCTCTGTTGAGTTCTTAGTCACCCTACTGTAACAACATGCACCCTGAGCAGCTCAAGATTTCTTTTCCTACATGTTTTAACAGTAGTTAAACAATATTTTGGCAGTATTTTTTTTTTTTTAACCTCTTCTTTTTTAAATCAGTGCTTTAAAAAAAAAAAACAAAACACACAAACAGACACTACAGGTAGCACAAAATTGTTGTGAGAGGGAGTCCTGCCCCAGAACAAACAAGAGCAGGTGGGAGAGTCCAGATCAAGCCCCTCTTGCATGGTATCCACTAGAAAACAAACTTCTGTTTCCTGTTGTCCAAGTGAGTGCCCTAATAGCAGTCTGAGAGCCCATTTTGTCACTGATTCATTATCCAGCTGCATTGGGAGAGCTCCAGCGGGGAATGTCCCCAGGAAAAGGGACAAGCAGAGGCTGCCGGTCTCCCTCTCCCCAGCCAGCACACTAACTGTGAGACTACGAGCTCCTCTGGGCTGGGTCTCTCCAGCTCTCTCCCTGCCTCCTGACAAATGTATGAAAAACCTCACGTCTACCCTGAGGTACCACAGCCAGAAAAAGCAATCTTGACAATTTTTGCGAGGCAGGAAATAACGCTTCCTCTCGCCTCAGCTCTGCTGGTGAGGCCTGTGCTGTATTAACAAATAGGAAGGCAAAAATGTATTTCCACTTAAAACACAATTATTTTGTTTGCCATGGATCCACCAAAACTTCTAATGAAACTGACATATACGTGTCCTCTATTTCTGTCGTGGAAGTGCAATTATTCTGTGGTTTCACCCCTAAAATTAGGTCATCACAATGAAGTAAAAGTAAGGGAACCGAGCGTTAGGAGTTTGGAGGGAAGAACTTGTTCATGAAAGTTAAATTAGTCTCCAAAATTATACCCTTTGCTTTCTTTTCCCTTTCCCCCATGTCAATGTATATACTTTAAAAACCTGACTCCTTGACAAAGTTTGAATGACTCCCAACTTAAGCATCACATTGCCAAAAGCCTCTTTTGTTTCTTTATAGTTTGCATCTTCCCACACGTACAAACCGCCATTAGAATACCCTCCAGCCGTGGGCTGAGACATCATAGTTGAAGATATGTATGAGAGAGTAGGTGCAGAACGAGACACATCCAGCCAACCAACAGCTCAGCAAGCAACCAAGAAAAATACAGGCACAAAAAGACACCTCTGTCCAAAGAAAAGCTGCAGAAACACAAGGCTTGGGCAGCAAGGACTGAGCCACCATTTGAGTAGCCCTTGGGAGAAGGTTGTGTCTCTGCTGAATACAGGGTACCAGGCTCCTAATTCAGGCATCTTAATCAAATGTTTAAGCTTAGGTGGGATGAATCTGCACTCCCTCCTGCAGCCTGAGTGGGAAAAGTGAGGGATGATGGCATTTACCACCTTTGCAGTTCCTCCAAGAGGACAAAAAATGGGAAGTGGGGTGCACAAACATCATGGTATTGGAGGTCAGAGAAACAGCTCAGACAGAAACCCATTTCATCAGCCCACTGAAATATGTCTAGACAAGGGCAGGTCTTCATCATTCAGACTCATTCAGAGTTGAACAAGCAACCTGCAACTTAAAGGTCAAGCCCTGTGGCTCACTGTTTATTTAAACCAGGCAAATTTGGCAACATAAATGTAAATTTAGCCCCCATGGATATTGACCATCTAGACTTTGATGACATATAAAAAACTTCACTCTTGTCCAAACAAACAAACAAAAAAAGTATCTAGCTGGCTACACACTCCCTCTGAACTAAAGACTTTTGCTTTTACCAAGTCTGGTCACTGGTGTTTCTGCACAATAGTTGAAAATACCAGTTTTTCTAAAGAAATGAACTTGGATATTTTTATCTGTAGGTTATTAAGCAGTCTCTCCTCTGTACTAATGCTCCATTGTGCCTACACAGGACTGCAGTTCACTGAAAGCTCATAAATTTATTGTGGTTCTCCCTAGTCTTTATTTAAGGCTCTTGAACCATTTTTTGCTTTCCTTATTTTCTTTGCAGCTGCAGAGAGATATAGTAAGCTACTGTACAGCATTTTGAAAGCAGGGCCTCTGAGAAGTTTCCAAACTGCATACAAGCAGGTTATTCTTTGGCTTGTTTTCTTTGGCTTGGTGTTAGCAGTAGAGAATGAGTCAAACAGCATTAACTTTCAAGAGGGAAGTGGTGTGGTCAACCAAAACTGTTTGCGGCTAGATTGCGAAGATAGGTAGAGCAGGTAATGAAGAACAGCCCATAATGCAGGGTGTAGGTAGGAGAGGCAGACAGACTCAGACAAACAGAGTCCTTAATAATTAAATCAATGCTGTCGCCTAAATTTTTCTGCAGCTTTATATGCTAAGGTTATGACACAGCCTGGCCTTTCTGGAGTGGTCCAGCCTTAAGGAGATGGCCTGGTGCATGTTGTGCTTAATGGACTCCAACTACAACACTGAGCAAGGGAAGAACAAAGGTTGGGTGTTATGAAAAAAAAACAAACAAACAAATGCACACAAAAAGCCACCAACAAAACCAAGCAGCCAACCAACCAACCATCCAACAAAACAAAAAGCCCAGCAACTTTTCATTTGTGGCTTGCTAAATTATTTCTTGTGTCTCCTCTCATTTTTAGAGCCTGTTCCTTATCTGTTCCACAGTTAAAGAAGGCAAGGAAGTTGTTTCCATCTTTCCCTCTCTTTAGGATATTTCAGTTATCAACAAGCATATAGTGTCCTCATACAAGACAACTCTAATGATTCAGAAGCAGGGTTGAGATGGCCTCTCCCAAACATTGCTCTCCCTCACACTTTGCACAGATCTATGCAGCACTGACATAGGGTGAGTCTGACCAAGATTTATCATTAACACTAATAGAAAATGCATTTACTCATTACAATTCCCAACTGCAGCAGATAAGCAAGGGCACAAATGGAGATGCAGAGCAAATGTCCTTTTTGCATTCTTCACAACAGGGGACAGAGGATGAAGCAAAAGCCTACAGTGTTTTTGTATGGGCCTGCAAGGAGGAAACTGCTGCACCATCTAATAATCCAGGGCAGACAAGGCTGGGAGGGACTGCAGTGCAGATGGATTTCCACCCCTTCCAGTTATATTCCAAGAAGGAAATAGGGCTGTTCACCAAGAGCGTCACACCGCTTCATCCAGCTTGTCTCTTAGACACAGGTTGTTTTGGTAAACCCAGAAGTAAGACAACTCCTCAAAATCAGAGGCTTCAGAAAAGGTCCTGCACTACCAAAAGCTTGTTTGGCAAGTAGGAGTGTCTGATCACTCCATGCATGGCGAAAGTTTCCCTCCCCTTTCTCCCAGTTCCCTTAGGAGCCTGAGGAAGAGAAGGTCCTCTCTCCAACCTCCTGAAGACATCAGGGTGAAGGAAGCAGGTTACAGTGGTTGTGTGCAATTGGGTCCTGCTGCCCTCCAGCACAGCCCTGAAGGAAACTTTCTCACCTGCCAGCAGTGGGGTAGGCATTTGGTGGCCAGTCCTGCAGGGCCAGCAGGTGCTCCAGCACCCCAGCTTTGCTGTCTTTTGCTAGCTAACCTCCTTCTAGGAAAGGTAAGGGCTCTTTGACACCCTTAAAACCACAGTAGGTAGGAGCACCATGGGGTTTGAACTACAAGTCCATCCTTCCCTAGCTTGTGTAAAGACACAGCAGCCGCTTCAAACCTTTCATTCACTCACGTTTAATGACTGCCATCCAAAAGTCCGTCCTTGCTGAAGAAACATGATGGATGAAGGACGAGATGTAGAAAACTTTCATTCAGAGCACCACCAACTAACTTCACTGGAAAGATACTTGGCATGTCAGTGAACTAGGGTCTTCAGTGGAGACCAGTGTATAGTCATAACCCTATGGCCAACCTACTTGCCAGGGTGCTGCATATTAATGCTTTTCTTTACATACATACACAAAATACAAGTGGTATCTATGCAGTGTTTTTTCATATTTCTACGGAAAATTCTTCTCCCTCCAAAAGACTTCTTCAATGATCTTAACAGCTTCAAATTTTTTGAAGGTAAATGCAGTGGACAGGAGAAAGTCAGACCTACTACTGCTTAGGAAGCATTTTCAGAAGTAATATACATTCACCTAATTCTGGTTTTGTCACAGTTACAGAGTACTTGCCCTCTGATTTCAGCAGAGCTCAGCCAAGGCTGTATATCCCTTGAAAATCTCACCATGCAAATACAGGTAAACACTTAAAAATATTCATCACAGTCTTTGTAGACATTCAACCACTAGGCAATAAAATAATGAATATTAAGTGCAAAAAAACCCAGTTGACAAAGATGAAAAAAGTGCTTAAAGCTTAATACCTACCTGTTAAAAAAATCACACTAATTCAAGAGGTGGGGGAAGAGCCGTGTGGGATTAAGTGGTTCAAAAAAGGAATTGAAACAATTTCTATAGGACTGGGCCAGTCTTACTGCTGTTCCTAGCCCACACCACAGCACCTCTTGTTTCTTGTTTACCTGCTTTATGTGAGGAAGAAAATTGTCCTGTCAAGACTTCTGTTTAAATAACCAGCCAAATAACTAGGCAAGCAAATATATACAAGCTACTGTTTTCCCAAAAAAGCAGTCTTAACTCAAGATCACATATGGCACATATTTGACAATTTTATTGAAATAATATAACAAATTCCCTGCCTCATGTCACCCAACATCAACTCTTCTGACTGACTCAGCAGTGAGACTGATAAACGCCAGGGAAAATAAACCTGTTTCCCCTTTTCCATATAAAAAAGAAACATCTACACTATGAAACATCAAGGATGCTGGTATTAAAAACCTATTGAGGTCCTACCCATTGAGTAGGACAAAGGGGATCCCCTATATCACTGTTATGCCAGACAATGATGAGCATCCATATAAATTCCATAATCCTTTGCACACCTGATGGAGAAAAAACAATACCGTTTTTAGGAGCTGCAGGTAGCTGCTAGCCAGTTAAGTCCATATGAGGCAGGTCTTGCCTGGGCCTTGTCCGCCTTCAGGGATCTTTGCACCGGGGCATTTATAGCAGCTGCTTTTACTGGTCTTTTGAGCTTGTGAGCAGCGTGCCTGCTGGCATGTCTGTATGATTCCCAATCTGAAACCAACTGCTTGAGAGCATGGGGTTTGCTTCAGGTTCCTGTTACCATTGAAAGCCTCCCGGGGTGGCCGGGTGAGGAGACTCTGAGACTTCAGACAACAAGCCGGAGCTGTTCCAGCTTCACCAGCTGCTGTGAGGGGGACAACCCTGGCCCAGAGCTGCCCTTGCCCCAAGGAAGCTGCTCCACCATCCCCTCACGGAGGAGAAGGGGCTTGCTGAGCTGCTGGGATGTGGGGCACAGAGAGGTCTTTCTGAGACACAGAAAGAGCTGCAGAGTTGCCTGTGGATGCTCTGCGGATCTGACTGCATCCAGAAACCAGACCTCTGGTCCTGTTCTGCAGCCAGACTTTTAACCTCCAGTGTCAGGTGGTTCTGTGCTATGTGATGCTCCTGTGCTATACAGTCCTGTGCTAAGCCAGAAGGCCCAAAGCTGTATCACTGCAGTAATTCAGGCTGTTTGTGTGAAAACACGTGCATAATGGAAAAAGGCTGATTTCCCCCTCACTCCTCACTTTTCTGAGTCACAAAGGGACAAACTGCTCTCTGCTCTTTCTCTCTTTGTGTACTTTCATTATGAAAAATGGGCTGGTGGCATGCACAGCTTTCAGAGCAGCGGGAGACGTGCCCAACCACAGGATGTACATTTTAGGCTGTTGTTCCCCTGCCTCTCTGGGGGACTGTGGAGCTGGCCTGGCTGCTGCGGGGGCTGTTAGGACTGTCCTGCTTGTTCAGAAACAGCTCCTCTGGTCTGCAAGCATGCCCTTGCAATGATACATCACTTTATTTTATTTAAATTGATTAAATTGCTCTCTTTGTCTGTCCTTCGATGAGAGACACACACAGAAAGGAAACCAGCAGGGATCCTCTACCTGCCCACACCCATTTACAGACAGCAACACATCAAGTCAAATCGTGTGAATTTGAGCTGATGATGTTTTGTAACTTTCCCCAGCTGCCGCACGCTTGCACATAATCATTGCACAAGCCAACTACAAATGTCCCCAGAATGCACCCGTAATTTAAGCGCTAGTCCGCCCACATGAGTGTCACCCAGACAATAGGACGCAGGGACACAAACACACAGGCACAGACCGGGCAGTGCTCAACCGTCAGCTACTCTTGCAGCCCATCCCTTTCTTTTGTCTGTACACCATCTATTTAGATTGGAAGCTCTCGGAGGCAAGTACCTTAGCCAAGATTTTTTAAAAAGTGATTAGCAAAGCCGGGCTGTGATACTGAGAGGGTGGGTGGCGTGCTGCAGAGCACTCGGTGCTAGCAAAGGAAGAATGAGTCCCAGTTACATTTCTGTTATATGGACAGTCAGCTTGCAAATACCACCTTTTCCTCTCCACATTTTCTGCCAAGTAACTTTTAGGCACTCTAAGTCTACAGGTGAATGGAAGGATCTGAGAAGCCATCGCTGAATTTTATATGATGGGTTGATTACAATAACACAATGATCCATTTTTTCATGGCTTCTAAACTGTTTGTTGGTACATGCTGGTCTCAGTTTCCAACTGATGGAGGCACTTGCAGAAGCAAGTGAGCAAGAAATGAAGGCGTTTAGTATTATTTCAACTCACTGAGTTGAAAGGGATTTTTGGGAAACAGTTTGGCTTTTTCTTGCATGGAAGGCTAAAGGTGAAAGTGATGTGAAACCCTCAGGGGAATCATCCCTCCCCAGCCCCACTTGTGCAGGGTCTTCCTCACTTCTGCCATGGGATGGGTGACGACAGCCCCTCCCAGAAGCTGCTCTGAGAGTCTAAGGTCTGTGGGCAAAGGTTGGACGGGGCAGGTGAAAAGGTAAGCAGATCAGGAATCACCTAAAACTACCAGCCCTTGATGATTTCCTAAAAAAGACCTCAGGCTGGGCAAGGGGGCCTTTCAAGTTTTCCTTCAGAACGGCTAGAGGCCATGGACTTTCCCTGAACCTCACAAGTGAGACAGGACCATTGGATCACTTCAGGTCAAGGTCTGAGGGTTAACTGTTGTTGACCGAGGATGTGCACCTTATGCCCCCCACCTCCCCACTCCCATCCCCCCGGCTGGCTTTGCCAGGAGGCAAAAGGAAATTTCCACTCCTAAAAAGGTGCTTCTTGGGCCATAGCTTTTTAAGCTCTTTCTCAAATCCTGCTCAGCAATATTATTCTTTCTTTCTCCACTCCTCAGCATCCTGCCCTTTGATATAAAAAATGCCCAAAATGTATTTGGGAAAACCACATATCCAATATGGGATAATCACGTTTAATGCCCAGCTTAACCTTGGACATCTCAGGTGCACTGGGGCTAAATCCATGTAGCTTTTTCATTTTGTGCCATTTTCAGGCACCTGATCCATTAGTGATTTTTTCAGAGCTATGTAGGTTAAAACAATTCAATGAGAAAAAGAGAAAGAAGCAGTCAAAAGAAGAAAAACCTAATTTTTCAGCAGACATACACAGTAGGTCAAATGGCCTAAGGGAAATATTTAATTTAAGAGTCATACTATTTCTACCAAGTTTCCTAACCAAAAGTATTTTCATCAGGAGCACTACTCTTGATCTGGTTACTGCTAATGATTTTCCCCATGGACTTAGCTCATAAAAACATAAATTGCTTTATGAATCATAGAATCATAGAAGTTGGAGAAGAAAATGATGGGTTAGGTCATCTTGTCCTTCCTCCTGACGGTGCAGTATTTTTTCTTTTTATAAAAAATATTGAAAATAAGCATTTATTCAGAGCTGGAGAATAAAAATGCTAAGTTTCAGAAGAGAGTTTAAAAACACATAATGAAAGCAGTGGAGGAAAAGCCAGATTCTTAAGTACTTTGGCTCTCTCTACAAGCTGTGACAATTTGATGAGAAGTATCATCTGGATAAGCACAACCAGAAATTCAATGACAAAAAAAAAAAAAGGACAATGCAAGTTCTGTGCAGCAGTAAATATCATGGTCGTAAATGCAAATCTGGTAGTTGCACAGGCAAAGAAGCTGCTAGGCACAAACCTGGCCACCACGATAACTGTCACCAAATGTACAATGGGACATGAAAGAACCCAAAGTCTGCAGACCTCTGTGCAGAGTGAAGATGGCATGTCTGATAATACATATGCCTTGTTATCGTCACCTATTGTGACATTTCCATGCATCCCAGTGAGCCAAAAAGTTGGTGCTTTGCATATTTGCTTTTGGAGCCGTTTGTCTGAGTATTTTTCTGCTTTCCAAAGATGGTTTCAAATCCTGCTTTGTACTACTTTTTGAAGTTTTTTCCCCAAGCATGCCTAGTTGAAGAAACTGTCTTTTTTCATTAAAAACACCCACTTTGAGAACCTATCTAATTCTGGCTCAGAAACTGCTCTTGACCCAGCATTCTCTGAAGACAAAAGAAAATGCTTCTGTTAGTTCTTAAGTTAATCAATCCCAAAGGTTTTTTAAAAGATATTTCTATGTCCTGTAAAGTTCACTAAAAATTGTCCTTCTTTTAAGTTCTGACTTTTGTCTCAGGTGGTCTTCTACCTCAGAAATGGCCCTTACCTTCTGGCATTTTTCACAGGGAATGCAGGCACTCACTAGAATTCAGACAGTCTGAGAACCATTATAACCATAAGGTAAATGAATCAAAAGCTGTTGCTGGAGTTGGTTTTGGACTTCAGCATGTTTTTTCTAGATCTCTGTAAGACAGCACTATCTAATTTTGTTCCCATTACTGTCTTCCATATATTTCTTTTGAATCAGGACATCTTAGAAAATACAGCTCAGTATTTCTGTAATTCCTTTAGCTCGAGTGAGTCATGGATCTGTAAGCATGAACATTCTCAAATATTGATTACTGAAACCAGAAACACTACAATCTAGCAATTTTTCTTTTTATTCTGGTCTTAATACAAGAAGGCTGATACAATTTCAATTCTTTTCAGTACACGGAATACATGTTTTGATATGTCTAACTGCAAGTCTTATATGTGAGTTTGCATAGGTAACAGCCCTGCAATCTACTTTTGGACAGGCTACACACACAACTGATCTAATTGAACCAAGGCAAAATAGAATACACTCACTGAGCCAGAGTACAGAAAAACAAATGTACAGCCCAAACCCATCAGAATTGTCTCAGAATGGAGAATACACTTTTTTTTTCCTTCATAGCCTATGGATCTCATCAGGCCAATCCTTATCTCAGTAGAATGTAGAAAGAGAAGATGTACCAGATTGATCACAACAGCTGCTGCGATTCAGAAACCCTTGGTGAGAAGTCAGACCCAGGGACCTTCCAGCTCACTTACAAATGAAAGGAGCATAATTCCTTCTACGCTGCATCACGAATGACTTAGCGATAAAAGGAGCCGTGCATTCCTACTGAGGGGAGAGTCTGATCTCTTCTCCTGACATGCATAAAACCTCCTCCACTATGAGGCTGATTTGCCTATGACAAAGTGAAATTATTTACAAGGAAGCTTTTACACACATTTGAGTCGGGAAGATATGCATGTTGCTTCAGTATGTATTGTATCTCCATTTCCTTTTTAAAATGTAGAATCTTATTAAATATTAACTATTCTACCAACTGAAGAATTGATTTAAAACAGTAGTATGCCCGCAGGATGATTTTGTTTCTTAGCCTTCTAGCAGACTCGTATTCAAAAATCTAAAGCTTATTTGTTGTCTGCAAACTATGAACATGCCTAGGTAATTGCATATGCAAATCTGGAACTTGCATACACAAATATTTTTTATGTGCACAGCTGCTGGGTTCAGCATGGATATTTTTGAGGAACAATTCAACCACAATTTTCAAAAATAATACAAACTAAATAAGAAGTCTTACCCCAAGAACAGTATTTGTTTTAAAGTCTGTCCTCAAATCCAAAAAATGTAGGTTAGATTTTTCCATTAAATGCATGCAGCATCATGATGCAACTCATACAAATGAAGGCTTAAGGAGAAAATGCACAGGTAAGACACGAGTTTTCTAAGCAATTTTAGTTGAAGTTTCAAACTTTTCTTTTTTTTCCCCACGTCAGTTAAGCAATCCCAAGCTGCAAGTCTCATCCTCTAGTGGGTGTTTGAATCCTGCTGCTGTCTTCTCCTGGGACGATTCCACTTAAGCAACAGCCAGAACTTCTGCCAAGCGTGCAGGAGGAGTGCAAGAAACTAACCACAAACCTCAATTTCCATCAGGGCATTTTGATAAAAATATGAAAATGCCCCATTCAGGATAGTGACTGAGGTTAACAATTGCCTCTGGTAACAGGCAGCACATGTGCTGCGGAAGCATCTATACTTGTGGATCTGCTCCACCCTCACTTTGCTTCATCCCCTAGACAAAACAGCCTGCCCTTGCTGACCAAACAAAACAACCTCCTGTGTGAAAGGATATTCCCCTGGAAATATCAAACCATTAATCTCCTCCTTGTATTTAATTCTTAAAAAAAAAAAAGAGGAAAAGGTTGCTGTCTATGAGAATGGGTGCTCTTAAGCTATACGACAGCATGAGGTACAGTGAACTCCACAAAGCAGCAACCAGGTGTCCTCTTTCCAGCATTTATTTATTTTTGCAGGGTGACTGAGCCTGACAAGTTAGATCAATGACGTATTGGTTTCCAATGCTTTAAAACCCTCTTAACATCTGAAAGGCAAGAGTAGCAAGAAATGATGCGCAAGGTATAAGCTGCCCACCTTTTATCAGCATCCCTTCTGTCAGCTTTTGGGTATGATCCAAGTCATCCCTGGGCAGATACTTTAGAAATGCGATGCAAGTCATATACTAGATCAGCTGGACACCCGTGAAAAATAAGGCTTTGGGAAGGCATAAGTAAAACCACTCAGCTTTAAGCTTTGGCTTAAAACACACCCATTGCTCCACATGCATTGGATAATGCTGCATTTCATGGGGCTGGTGATGAATGCCTACACTAAATTGTCAACCTGGCCTTCTGCAAATGCCAATGTTAGTTCACTTACTTCTGGGCTCACGAGGTCCATCCACTGTTATCTTGATGGCTCTGTGGTATGTGGCTACTTGTGGTGGATTTGTGAAGACCGTGATAGTCAGCGTGAAGCTTTTCCCTGCAAGAGGAAAAAGAGTTACTGAGCATATGTGTTGAGAAAAGGCAGACTCCTCATTTCAAATAGCACTTGAACACACCAAATGGCACTAAAACACTTTAGCTGTCTGTATCTGAAGACAGATATTTGCCCAGGCAGCTGGGTATATAACCTCACAACTACCAGGTGCTGGATGCATTCCCTCTGTGGCAACTGCTCAAAGCTTTTGGAAAAAAAAAATTAATTTATATTTAAATGATCTACACTTTGTTTGTAAAAAAAGAAGGTTGCCCCTAACAGGTAGAGTTTATCTGATATACATGACTGCTGGTACGTTATCTGTACTTTCTAAAGGGAGTTAATTCAGAGAACCTTAGAAATTGTGGCTGTCTCTTCCAAAACTGCCACGGGAATCTGATTAACAGCGCTTGTTAAAATTAAAGAGAACTGGGTGCTCAGATCCCCTAGGCAGATTGTAAAATCCCACGCTTTGTGGTTGAAGCTAGCATTATATCAATTCCATATTGTGCACCAGAACCCTTTAAAAATTATGTACTACTGCAACACCAAGAAACATGGGAATCACAGAATCACACAGAATCACAGAACATTAGGGGTTGGAAGGGACCTCAAAAGATCATCTAGTCCAAGCCCCCTGCTGGAGCAGGAACACCTAGATGAGGTTACACAGGAAGGCGTCCAGGCGGGTTTTGAATGTCTCCAGAGCAGGAGACTCCACAACCCAACTGGGCAGCCTGAATGGAAAAAATAAAAAAATCCCTACAGCTTACCCACAGGTAATTAAAACATTTTATGAAGACATAGCAGAGCATTATGCTTAGTTTCTGCGTTATTCAGTGAGAAAACTGTGAAGACCTTTTCAAAATGTATATGTTCATGCCATGGCTCTAAGTTGGGAAAAGATCCTGTTTTTGTGGCTGCTGTGGAGCGTTGTGTATCCCCTTGTGGCTGCAATGCCTTCAGATGCTGCTACCCCTGGATTTGCTTTTGGCCAATGGCAACATTTACTTCAGGCATTTTTTAAATAACAAAAGTAATATCGTGCATCTTTGATAAGAACTCACATACGCAATCATTATGGCTTTGGCCTGGATAACAATAAAAACATCGTCAGCAGGTTTAGCATAGTTATCTCAGCATCATGGAGGACTCAGATACTGACAGGAATCTTCATTATCAGTAAGAGACATCAAGGGACATCACCCCAAGTTAGATAACTAGAAACTGTTATAAATAATGAAGGTACTTCTCCTTCGGGCACATACTCTGTGAGTTTTCTCTGACTGCTTTATTTTACCACTTGGCTGCAGCCCTCCTGAGTGCTGAGCTTTTTCCCTTCTAAGACTTCACATTTTTATTGTTTGCTTAATTTATCTGTATAAATAAATATAAATATGAACATAAATGTTAATGTAAATATAAATGCCTGCCTCTAGCAGTAATATTCCAAACCCCGCAGCACATTCACTTGCAATTCAATACTTCTCTTAATGCAGTTCTTACTTTGGTGCTAATGGCCTGCATCAACATCACGGTGAGCGCACACATAGCTGTTACTGGAAACTGTCCTCATCACATCCCTGTGAATTAGGGAGGTATTCTCCTCACTCTACAGATGAGGAACCTTGAGGAGACAAAGTGTCTTGGCCACAATCTCACAGGAAGCCTGCAGCCAGTGATGCTAACTTCTTCAGCTGCTGCAACTAAATCCAACTATAATCCTGAATCACAGCCTTGACAAAACAGAAGCTGAAACACAAGACTCACAAATCCCAGGCCAGTGTCTTCCCATCTCCACATCCTCACTGGAAACCAGTCCCTGAGATTGAAGGAATTACAACAGAAGCAAGAATCACTTCAGATCCCTGTCTCAGGGCCTTCGGTGCTCCACTCTTGGGTCCTACATCTACTCAGACCAAGGATGGCTGTGTTCTTAACATTCTTAAATAACAAATTAGATTATAAAGCTTTACAGTTTTGTTACTCTTTCTCTGACAGCACAACAGATCTTTCTACGAGGCATCAGTAATAAAGTTCAACAAACCTCCTTCCAAAAAACTTTATCACTCATAACATTAGACTTAACAAATATCAGAGGCATCTGGGGATCTTCCTTCTTTCCAAAAATGGCTTCCCTGTATCATTATGTACACCACCTAGATCACTAAGACTGAAAGAGACTTTGAAAATATACTTTATTCTCTTTACTTCCTGTTTATTTCTTTTGTTTTGTTTGACAACTGCTGATGCATTAGGTAAGGTGCTCCTCCTGTTCTTCTATAATACAAAGTCAATTTATTTCTTTAGAAGGCTCTTGTGGATTTTTCAGATAGAAAAGAAATGCAGAAAAAATTTATAACAACAGTTAAATGTAATAAAATGTGGCCACATCGCCTGTATACAAGACCAGAATAAAGAAGAGGGACCTGAAGTTACTTTCAAGATTTCCTACAGAATTGAGTATATCTCAGAACCTGTATAAGGTTTTGACACAAGTTAGCAAAAGCAGGAAGATACTTAGCTTACTTCTTGTTGACAGAAGACTATTCATTAACCACATACTGGTTAACCACAGGACTATATAACCATAAACCTATGTGTCACTCATTGCTGCTTACTAATAATTCCGTCTGTGTTTTTTCTCTAGTTATGCTGTTTCATCTGCATTTATCTTTATTAAGTGGTTTTATCACTTTTATTCATAGCTTCTGCATTATTCATCATTTATGTGTCTGGTTGAGAAAGGTATATTTAGATTGGAGTTATTGTTAGTGAAATCTGGGTTTATGGACATACCTGTTCTGGGATGATGGCAGGACTACAAACGTCTCCTCCTTGCTTTTATGTATTATGATCCAGCCATGATACAGATTTTTATTTTCAACATACACTTGTATAATACACTTACAAGCACATGCACATACATACACGCACAAACATACGTAACATGCAGCAGACTAAACCAGTGGAAATAATATCAGATTAGGCAGTGGAGGCTGTATTGAGGCTCCCTAGCACTGGAGTTTATATTAGATGCCATGATTTCTAATACCTGAGTAAGTGGACCTCCTAACTGTTGGTGGAAGACCTACACTGAGCACTTAGTGTCTCCACCCAACTCAGGAAGGGGTGGGTGCCACCAAAACTGAATCAGAGAGCATAAGTGGTGGACTGACCTCTCCAGCGACCGTAAATGGGGTTCAAACACTCCAAGAAGGCATTCTGAAACACTGGCCTGGTTTGGATGCCTCCAGTAGTCATGATGACAATTTGATGACATTCTAGTCATCACAGTGAGCTGGCACGTAGCCCTCCATTAGCTAACATCAAAATCTGAGACCTGCTGGGTTAAACAGTCCCATAAATCTACAGAAAACAATATACAAATTACCCTGGGTGTATGGGGTATGCCTCAGTACACTGAGCCAATTGCTACTGCATCTTCATGTGAGTCTTTGCTGATGGTGGAAGGGCTGAGGGGTGATGTCAATGTCAAGCTGTGCCTCACTGGGGTGCAAGAGGCACTTCAGAGACTCTCACTGTAACTACTCCTGGCAGTTCCTAATATGAGGCACATAGCATCTCATGAGCACAACGATTAAATTCTCCAGATGCGGGACAGGGCTCTGCCTTTGGAAACCCTTCCCACAGACATCAAGCACACCCTCATATGTGTAAGGGCAGAGCATAGGACTCACTGCTTCCATCAAGTCTTTCCTCACAACTAGGGTAGGAAAAATTGCTTGGTAATGTTTATTTTTACAAAAGCATTAAGGTCAGAACATTTCTAGAAAAAATAATGGAAACAGTAGAATTTCTGGCCAAAATACAATACTGACTTTTGAAATTATACCTAGAGACTCTGTTGATGGGTTTGCTGGAGACTGTACTATCAAAAGTGCCCTCAAGAGTCACTGCTGTTTTGACAGATAAAGTCAGATGGATTAAACCAGTTGTTCCCAGCTCGTGACTTTACAGGATTCCTCATGAGATCCCCTGATGTTCTGCAAAGTTGCAGGAACTTAAGGGGAAGCTCAAAGCATAATATTGTCCACACAGCAATAATGTTCCTGGACCAGCAAGAGGTGAAGATCAGCCCTCAAGAACCAATCATCTGAAGGTGTGCCTGTGCTCTACACTGCAATACAGGAACTTGAAGTCTACATTCTGTCTGCATCTCATCTGAGAGAGGCTGGAAGAACGAGCAGTGAGCTCACCTCTAGCATGATAAGGGATTATTACAGTGGTCCCCCAAAACAGCACTGCAGGGCTGTAGAGGGAGCAATAGACTTGTAAGCTGCGGCCCCTGGGAATGTTTGGGAGGAACCAAGGGGGAAAAAATGAATCCCAAGTGACAACACAGTCACATGAATCTCCTGCGTGCTGCTTTAGTCATCCCCAAGCAGTGTCACAACCAGACGGGTCCAGTGGTGAGAAAGCACACTTAAAATATAAGTGGCTTCATGGGCAGATGCAAAGGGGAATGAGAACAGACACTCTTTAGGGATGAGAGGCCACATCTTGAACCTATCTTTTAATTTTAATCCACCTCTTTCTCAGGCAAAAAGAGACGTTGATTCCATTGATGAAGGTTCATCCAAAGGAGGACAGAAAAAAATGAAGTTTCAGAAGTTTGTCCATGGTGGGTGGGGAGGAAAGTGAGGCCAACAGATTATGGCATTACAGTTGCAATCTTTTGCTTTTGGAATTTATTCTGATGATCACAGATGTGTCATTAGAGTAGGGTTTTTTTTGTTTTGTTTGTTTATTTGCTTTAAATTGTTACAGTAAATTATTAGATAAAAAGAAGAAGAAAAATGGGAAAGGAGCCAAGAATGCTTGTGCTGACAAGAACAAAAGGTATAGATGGAAAAATATGAAATATAATACACAAATGCAATACAAATTATATTACAGGCATTTCTATTGTATTAGTGAGAGACTTCCAGGATCTAGTAAGAAAGATTATGATACTTCTTATTTTTTTTTTTTTAATCCAGCTTCTACTTTTTAGTGCTTATGTGCTTACTTTTATTAAGCCATGCTAAATGATCCATTTTATACATCTTTACAATTTCTCTCAACATTTTCCTGGGTATCTGCCAAAGTGAAGATGTCTACTGTATTTTAAGAACATATCTGACTGCATCCCTGGGCAGGATGTAATACACATATGCTCATGTATTCATTCTCAAGTGTGAACTATTAAACAGCAGGACCATATTTTGCCATTCTTACCACTTAAGCTGCTGAATACTCCAAATGTAATCAATAGGATGACCCTTCATTAGTTAGCTGATGCTTATCATACAAGTGAAATATTTTTGTAGGTGTTCAAGTTGCATGTCCAATTGCAAAAAAACCTGCACAAGTCCAAATTCTGTGCTCAGGTGGTGACTATTTTCTCCTGCCCCTAGAAACAGTTTTACAGTCAGAATATAATTTCGCCTGTTATGTTTGGCCCAGTGGCTGGTTCATCAGAAAAAAAGCTGTAGCTGAAATAAGCAGCATCAAAAAAAAAAACATAATTTGTTTACCATCAGCACCACAGATACCACTGAATTTAAATATGAGAAAAAAACTGTTATTTACCTCATCTGCTACCACGCTGTAGATGGTTTACAAATTCTGACTGCCACAGACCAGCGGTCCAAACAGAAAAATGTGAACATGGGGAAATGTCAGCAAATCAGGGTGATTACCCATAGAAATGCAAGAACTGCCCACGCAAATCAGTGTCACAGGCAATGGATATGTTTTTGTGTTTATATGAATGTTCTGCGGGTGTAAGAGTGTGTGAAGTTGGAGATTTGGGAAATACACCCACTTGCCTCCTTCCAAGCCAGCCTGGGTCAACATAAAGCTATACTTTTGAACATTTCTCTCGAGTGTCTCACTCCAGGAAGTTCTTATATGTGTGTTTACATAGCATCTACTTACCCAGAATGAAATCTCCATCGCATTAAATCAATAGGTGTTTTGTTCTGAATTTATACAGGGCCAAGCTGTCATGCAAATGGCCAAAAGCGGCTCAGCTGCAAACTTGGACCCAGCTATGTACTACTGAATTTGTTTTGCAAGAAGTTGTGGAAAAGAAACTTGTTACTGCAGGAGCATGGCTGGCTCTGGCTTCTCCCTTTCCCTTTCCTTCCCAGCTCCCTGCAGCACAACCAAGTGCTTAACTAAGACCTGCACTTCACTCTTTGTTCCTCCCTACCCATTCTCCAAGGTTTTTTTCTTCCAGCTAACGTGTCAAATGCTGTGGTGAAGAACAGCAGAGTCACCTGCCTCTCCTGCCACAGCTCTGGGGACTCCTGGATCTAGAATGCTAGAAGAAGGCTGTGCCTGGGGTAGAATTTCAAGGAATTATTTTGGTGAAGTGTACATACATTCAACCTAAGGCAACACAAGAACTATATTAAGCAACCAAAATTACATAACTGAAATCAAGTGACTTTAATAGAGAGGCTTTCAACCTTAACTGGCACTAAAATTGAATTTTACCTTAAAACCAACCTTAACTGGCACTAAAATTGAATTTTACCTTAAAACCATTATGTGGGTGACAAGGACAGTCCCTGACACTCTTCTAGAAATTATCCCTGACAATATTCTTATTTCATAAGTCAAAGACATAAGCCTAAGCCTGCGAGCTGTGGACATGAAATATTTAACAAAATAGATGCAGTAGCTGGTTCTATATGTGGTGTAACCTACAGCTGTTAAAATAAAAGTGACTCAGGCCCTCAGCAGCTATTCCAGCAGACACATGTTAGTGACACACAGCAATGTTTTATGCATGCCCCTTGTCATCAAGTATGACAGGCATGCTACAGGACCTGTCCCTTGGACTGCAAAATGCCCACACAGGTAGCATGTTCTAAAGTCTCTTTTCCCTTGCTTTGCTGTGTTACAATGGCACCAACATTCAAATCCCTTTCCTTAGGAAAAAGGACATATCTTCTCTCTAGTGACCAATGACAGGACCCAAGGGAATGGCAGGAAGATGTGCCAGGGCAGGTTTAGGTTGGACATGAGGAAAAGGTTCTTCCCCCAGAGGGTGGTGGAGCACTGGAACAGGCTCCCCAGGGAGGTGTCACGGCCCCAAGCCTGACAGTGTTCAAGAAGAGACTGGACAACACCTTCAGACACACGGTGTGAACTGTGGGGTTGTCCTGTGCAGGGACAGGAGTTGGACTCGATGATCCTTGTGGGTCCCTTCCAACTCAGGACATTCCTTGATTCTACTATCTTCCTGCTGGCATAAACTAAAAATGCTAACACCCTGCACCCCAGAAGCATGCCACCGTCAATTCAAAAATCACATCTTTGCCTGAACACTGCTTTTTTTCCATTACTGTAGCAACTAACACCTGCAGTATTTGATCGGAAGCCCTCAGAAGAGTGATTCTCCATCGCATAAACAGGGATCACTCACATTTTCAAGGATTGCAAGAGTGGGACTCAGCTCACGAAAACAACCACAAATTTTCTTTTTTCTTTTTTTGTTGAGGGGGGCAGTTGTTTACATTTCAGTTTGACAAGAGTTTGTGTGCAGCCAGTTTCACTTCTGCACTGATGAGTGGTTTCACTTCCCAGTTCCATGTGTTGTCATGATGATACCATCCATTGCCTCCTCCAACCTTGCAGGGGCCTCTGTGCTAATTCCTTCCCTGACAACCCAATGGTGTGTGTAAAAGTTTGCCTGTGAGGCACCTGATGGTCCTTCTCTATTTAAGAAACTTGGATCTAAAATGCACTTCTGTTCAGAGAAAAACTGGCAGTTCAGTAGTAGCACATACCAGGTGTGGATACTAAATGGTCACGGCCATTTGTCAGGAAGGGAGCTGCAGCAGAAAGCAGATAGGGAAATAACTCTGAGCTTATGGGAAAGGATATAAATGTGCTAACTAAGGAGAAGAGGCATAGGGTCAAGAGATTTAGGAGTGGAGTGACAAGACAGAAGTCTCTGAAGACAGGGTGTCCTACAATAGTCAGCCTAGGGTGACACCCAGTAGTTAGCTGAGACATTAGTCACTTTCTCAACAATCCACAAACACACAAAACCACCAGGAATCCCCCTACATGTTGCCTAATTTCAGAAGAAAGACTATTTCAAGCTGTGGTGGGAATTTGGCTGGCAGGAACATTATTTGTACTTCAGCATCCTTAGGTTTACGTCCTACATAAATACCAGCTTTTAGGCTTTATAATGGAGGTGATATGTGCATGTGTGTGTGTGAGTGTGTGCACTAGAGTAACAAAAATGTTTGACAACATAGAAAAAAGTGGTTTTCCATCCTGTTCTGAAAGACAACCCATGTGACCTGTTTTAACTGAATTTTTGGGTTGGGATGCTTTCTTAGACAAAAAGCCTGCAGAAAGTTTGGAAAATGGATTATAGCATTAAAAGACTGGGATGGGGGGAAGACCTTTTAGTGGAAAAGCCAAGCAGCTTCTAACAAGTGGAGTTGCTGCAGTAACCACTATAAAATTCTTATGAACTTGGGTGGAGACGATAATTACAGCATAAGAAGAATGAGATGCTCTGGGGTGCCTAGCCTCTACAGCAGAGTGGCAGCACAAGATTACAGTTTGAGTCTTAAAATGCAATATTTATTGTTAAAATATTTTTAAGACTTGCAATGTACATACGCAATTTATACAAATGTACATTTTGAACAAAGACTTTGACAGGGTGAAACGATTTTTTCCCAAAGGTCACTCTAATGGATATCTCTGGTGCTCCAATGAGTGGGCCACTCCAAAAACTGAACCTCTGCTTTCAAGCCATGACCTACTACATTTCAGGGAATTTAGATTTTTTTTTTTTTCCTTATCGCAATATCGTTTTAGTTTTAAATGAAGTGCTTCTCCCTACCAGAGCCTGGGCTGTTTGTGAATAAGCATTCAGAAATGACTTAGCCTCCACAAAGTACATCCAGCTCTAGGGTGGAATGAAGAAATGATCATTCAGCAGACTGCTGTGTCACTGCTGAATGGTTCAGGGAAAGCGAAAAAGAGCAACAGGAGCACCAGTTGGAAAGGACAGTTCAAAACAAAATTAATTAAATGCAAAGCTACTACCTTCTCACAGAAAATGCCTTGAGATCTTTAAGCCTAATAGTAGTCCTTAACCCAGGTATAATTTCAAACCATTAATAAGCTTTTTGAGGTAGAAATTATCACCCCCACTTGATAAGTGATGAAAGAGAGATGAAAAGGTTGAGGCCCAGATTCACGAAAGGATTTAGTTGCCTGAAGTGGGATTGAGGTTTGATTTAAACGTTTAAGTCCAAAATTACACCCCGCACTCCTCCCACCCCCACCACCCAGGTGATGCCTAGCAGCAGATGCAGTGGATATCTGAGGGGGCTTCCCCTGCTGAACGGCTCTGTGCCCTCGAGGCCACAAGCTTAGCCTCTGTGAAGGAAAACCTCAGCATGGTCAGCCTGGTCCTGACACACAGCCTGAGCCCTCCTCTGCCCCTCTCCTGGGGCAGCTTGGTCTGGGACCTGCTGCTTGGGGCTCAGCTGCTGAGTCAGCCTCTCATGGTGGCCCCTTCTCCTGCTTTAAGCATGAGGGCACATCACCAGGGGAGTTCCCTGCTCTGTAGGGCGTGTCTCAGACATTCACTGCACACTCCACAGAAGTGCCTCCTGGCCAGATGGCTGTGGTGTGGTGGCAGAGTCCTCAAACCTGGTGGTTCCCTGGCTGGAGGCCCTTTGGGCGGAGAGGTCTTTCAGGCATAGGGGAGGCACACACCTGGCTCCTGGGGCTGGTGGCTGCAGTGTTTGAGGTGAGGGGAAGTGCCTCATTCCAGAGCCTTCTCCAAGGACTGCTTTTGTGTTTGAACCCATGATTTCTTCACCCCTCAAAACTCTGTTCTCATCCTTTGCCTAATTGTGAGAGTGGGAAAACCTTGGTGTAATGGGTGGTGTGGGTTTTAGCTGGTCGTATTCTGAGTCATCTCCATTTCATGGTGTATTTGCCTGTAAACCTAGACAAAGCCCCGTGAGCCCTGGATTTTGTCTCAGTCCCTCTCCCTTTTTCCAGTACTTGTTTCATTTGGAATCAGCCCCAACCTGGCTACCTGACCAGACAGATGCTGGCATACTTTAGTGCTCTGGTATGAAGCTGGAGCTGAGAACAAAAATGCTCCTTGCCCTGTGGAGAGATGAAGATGATGACCTCCCAGCACAGCTGAAGGAAGAGAGGTATAGAAAACAAGGAAGATGTGGGTTCACTGGAAGAGCAATGAACTGCTCTGAATATGAAAGGCATGGAACACTTTTATGACTTCCTCCTGCCATGTCCTGAAGCAGGTGAATGCCAGAAGACAACCTGGCAAGTCACTTCTTCAGTGGCTAGCTGAGCATAGGAGTGTGCACTGGGACTGTTTACTGTGAGTTTGTTTTCTTAGAGGCAGGACTCCTCCATGCTGTCATTACACTAATGCAATGCGCATTGATTTCAGAGCTCCAAAGAGGCCTGGGGTCACTCAATGGATATCCGTGCAGTCAGCGATGGGGGAGATAACACTGCCATTATGAACTTGGAACCTGCCAAGTTCCACCAGAGACAACCTTCAAATGTAGAGCAACCTCTGTGGCCACAGATATGGATGTGGCTTTGTTAGAGTTGTGGTGCATAAAGTCTAGCCTGTGGAAACTTTGTGCCCTTGCCAAAGTGTTTCCTTCAGTTCCTCCCTAAACTTCAGGGAACTGATGTGCATACACACTGCTACAAGCACCGCCCTGCTGAAGAGCCCTTATGGCATCAAGACTTCAAAGCAGCTGCTTCCCTCCTCCTCACCTTGGTCTCCTGAACCTCCTCCCTTTCCCCCATGTACTGCTCACTCCATCGCCTCACCACATCACAGGTAGCTCCCCGTCCTTGGAGAGAATGGTGGGAAAGGGTGAAAGAAATTAAGGATAGTCCCCAGCAGCACACTTTGAGGCCAAAACCTGCTCCTGTGATAAAAGCTCACACAGGAATCCCAACCTCTGCTGAGAGGCAGCAGCTCTCAAAGGTGTCAGGCAGGAAGAGCATCAGTAGAGGAAGGAGGAGACAGAGATTGATGCAGAACAGAAATGAAGGGAATAAGGTCATTTTGGAGAGGTTGAGAAAATTGTGTTAAAATAATATGATGGGAAAACCAGGAGAGAAGTAGGATGGGAGCAAAAGATGTGGAGAGTCACACAGCACTAAAAAAAAAGTCTTCTTTTACTGTTGCTAAAGGGTATTTAGAAGGGAACACAGACTGATTCACTGATGAGGGCTTATGCACATGACTATGCTGGAAAAGCCTCTCTTCACAGCAATTGTAAACCACTGACTTGCAGCATCCTCATTTCTGCTAATCCTGAGTGAGCTGACAAGAACTGCATGCCATAGGGTAGTCATCTGAAGTTCACTAGCCAGTCCTGAAGCCGGTGTCCTAGATCATCCCAGAATTATTTTATTTTTATTACAAAATAGCAGCTGTTATCTGAGTTGTAATGCAGGTACATACATATACAGGTACACACAAAATTAAATATTTTTTCACCAGAACTCAAGCAGCTTCTGAAGGAAAGCACACTAAAATAAAAAGCAAAATAAAAACAAAGACAAAAAAGGGCTGAAGAGCCAACAGGTCTCCTGAAACTATGTAACCTCTTCATCTAGAGAGGCACTTTGTTTTCCCTAAGCAGCATCCTGGTAAGGCAAATTCCTTTTATCATGGCAAGAAAAAAAAGCTCAGAGGACAGTGTCTGCCTCATCCTTGTCGTTAGCCTGAGTTTCAAAAATGTACAAGCAGAGCTCTGCAGAACCAAAAAATAGATTTATTGTTATTGGACTGAGGGCAGTGGTTCAGCACTTGGCATGGCCACTGTTTACAGCAGTAATGCTCCCGGAGACAGGAAGTTCTCCAAATCGCTCTGCCATTATTTTTCTCCTGTTGACACTTTCTGATCGAGATTTTTTTCACCCAGACGAAATTTTAAGTAACCCAGCAGAGAGTGTTTGGGAGCTGGCAAAACCATCCACAGTCATGCTCGGCCTCACAGACCACATGATGTTTTTCGAGTCAAACCCCCATGTGGAGCTGCATCATACATATTTTTTTTACACAATCAGCAATTCATGCAAAGCTGGCTGCACGTAGCGAGTGTGTGCTGAAGACGACTCGGGTGGCACTGGTGTAATGAGAAAGTCTTTTCCCCTTCCCTCCTCCTGCCACTATGTCCCTGTCAAAGGCCGGCACTGAGGCAGCCATCGTCTTGAAAGAGACAGGTTTGCTCATCAATCTAGCACCAACCCCAGCTATTTGGTTTTAAACTAAAGGAGGGAAGGTTCAGGCTAGATATGAGGAAGAGATTTTTTCCAATGAGGGAGGTGAAACACTGGCACAGGTTGGCCAGAGAGGTGGTAGATGCCCCATCCCTGGAGACATTCCAGGCCAGGCTGGACGGGGCTCTGAGCAACCTGATCTATTTGCAGATGTCCCTGCTCAGTGCATGGGGTTGGACTAGATGAGCTTTGAAGGTCCCTTCCAACCCAAACTATTCTACGATTCTATGATTTGACTTGAAATACACATCGCCTCCTCTGCACCTCTGCACACTGAATTCTTCCATGGCTACTCAGTTTCTACATAAATTCTGATTAAAATTAATGACCCTAAGTCCCTTAAAAATAAAATTACTGCTTCTGGCTTCTGTCTTTGAGAGCAAAATTCACCATTCAGACCAGACTGGAGGAAGAAGAGTCCTCTGCAAAATACGGACCCTCCATCACACACTCGGAGTGATGACCAGCAGCGTGGCCCCTTCCTTCAGCCGCCGCCCACAGGCAGCAGGACAGGCAGTGGCAGGACAGATATCAGCAGAATGGGCAGTGGCAGCCCCAGGTGAGCAGCGTGACAGATTTCCAGTTTTTCCACCCCAAGGGCCATGGCAGCCTTGCATGTACCGAGCACGGTGGCATGGCTGCAGGATGACTCAAAGGAGCTGCCTGTTTCTCTACAGCCAGACGCTCTCCCGCTGGCCATAGCATCCTGCTAGCGCCCCATCCTTATCAATCCCAAGTATAAATATGCAGTTGTTTTTATACTCTGTCAATTGGCCCTTTTTTTGAGTTTTGATTGCTGTTGGATTTCTTCTATTTTCGTCCTGTCTGGCAAGCGTGGTTCATTGTTACTCCAGTATCTGATACTGTGTCACCCTGAAGCATTCCAATGGTTTGGACCAAGACCCAGCCGGCTGCTTACTACTGATTTTACGATCCTGTTGAATAGCATCCTCCTCTGTTTTGCACATACTTTTATAATTTTGAATGTGTTCAAGTAAAAATAAAACGATTTTTAACAAAGTGCTTAAATAAAGCAACCACATGCTGAAGCTGCACAGAAGGAGCAAAATTCCGAATTCAGAAGACAAATAAAAATAATTGGACTCAGAATCCAGGCTAATAATTTCTGGGCTTTGAGTATTTTTGAGATTCCAGCTCAAACTGAGTTTTCTTCTCCAAAATTATATCCCGAAGGAAGAGTCCTGATTGCAGAAACTTCTGATTATGCTTCGTAATACCTCCCTCTCCTGTTCTCCTGCCAGCTACTCCTGTGAAAAGGAGTACTTCTTTGGCTCTGTGAAAATCGAAAACTATTGCAAAGTTTATTCACGCATCTAATCCCAATAGTTGGTAGGAAACATATACATAGGCTTGATTTTTAGTCCTTTCTAAGATGCAGTTTCCAAACAGACCTTGCTGGAAAGCTATCACGAAGCTCCAGCTCCAGATCTCGGCTTTAGATTGAGATCTTCTGCAGCAAGCCAAGACACTTCCCTATGAGCTACTATTATGACAACCTATTAATACTTTTTTCACCTTGAAAACATGTTTGTTTGTTGTTTTTTATTTTATTTTATTTTATTTATTTATTTTTTTAATGTTACATTCTACAAAGAAGATAGTTACTGGGATTAATGATTCCATGAGGAAAATATGTAATGCTTACCGAGCCGCAAAAGTTTCCCTCTCCAAAATAACTATTTATTTTTAATTTTATCCAATGAGCTTCTATGGTGTCAGGCTTTTTGCATCAGATTTATTTCATCATAGTAACCTAAACTGGTTCATTACACATTAAGAAAACAGAGTACTTTGCAGTAGTAACATTTTGAAGTTTGAAGTGTTTTTGAACGGAAGGAGGAAAATAAAGATTAATTTTTTTTAACCAAGTAATCAGGCAAAGGGGGCTGAGATTGGCTGAAGATTTAAAGTACATTTTTCTTTCAGAAATTACTTACTCGGGCTTACAAGCCAGATAGGCAGGTTTTCCCAGTAGCATTCTCAAACTAGGGTGAGGAATAGTAACTCTGGAGACCAGCCAATTCCAATGTAAATCTGTTTTGTTCACAAAAGTGAGCCAAATTGCTTTTATACAACATCTCGATGTTTCAGGTGACCTGCAATATTCTCAGTTCCCATTCTGGGTGTCAAGAAAATTAAGTGGGTGTTTTTTTGTTTTGTTTTGGTTTGTTTTTTTTTATACTGAACAACAGATACAGACAGAGCAAAGGGGGCAAGCACTTGCTGTTAGATATGAAACGAACACTGTAATGCAGTTCAGTTCTTCAAGCTTTGGCCAATATTTGGTTGGTGTGTCTGCTCTGACAGACAGGTGGGATCAGACCCCCAAACAGAGGGAACTGCCATAACTCTCTGACAGTCAGCGCCGAGCTGCTTATTCACTGAGATGAAAATGTGGACAATAGCCTTATGTTTGAAACAGCCATCAGACTGTCTTGCCAGATTTCATTTAAAGCCCACAGCAGAAAATTTAAACTATTTATTAAGAATGCCAAGTATGACAATTTCATACTCTCTTAGAAGGGAGAGAGCAGCAGCTTACTATCGGTTCAGCAAGGCATTTTATGGGGACGGTTACCCCTGGGTGACAACCAATGCACTGGAAACTGTCACCGGTCAAAGCCATTCTTTATACGCCAGCAGGGATTTTAAATCACCTGAGGTACACAAAGAGCGTCCACCCTGACCATAACCGACGTGAACTTTCAATCCCTATTCACATAATACTCCTGGCATCACATTATCACTGGTGGCAACTGAGCTTATTCAAACTCAAATATTAAATAGCAAACAAAGTTTCAGTTAATTTTCCTCCAGCGAAGTATCAAAGGAAGCAATGCCCTTTGAAGCAGCTACCTTATGCTTTAGGCTTTATACAAATTCAACAGAACAGCACCTCAGAAATCCCATACCAAATGCAAACAATCCCCACCTTTGGAAAACAATCCCCTGTTCAAGGAGTAAACAAAAGCATACATTAGTCACTCGCTCCAGAGATGGGCAGCCGACGGAGGTGATGAGATTTAACCTCAAAGACTGACTAATTACATGCAGCATTCCCACATCACTCCATTGCTTAAGGAATCCCGAGCACCCGAATGTCACACAACATACAAGCTTTCTGTCTGTGCACGAGTGATCAGCCACTAGCACTTTCTTATGGCAAAGCAGCTCAGCGACGCTCCCCGCCAAGATTTTCTGTATGAATAGGGACTGTTCTCTCTCAGCTGTGGGATTTTGACCTTGAAGCTCACACAGTTCACTGTTATGATTTCCAGCTTCACTACCATGGCCAGGAACTGAACTACAGGTTTGTTTTTATTAGCTTCTCCGCCACTTTGCCAGCTATTCATTTGAATCTTCTAAACAGTCATCTCTGAATCATAATGCAAATTCCATTTACTGAAAAGGTGGAACCTTTAATATAACAAATGAACATGTTTAATGACTGATACTTTTAGACATTACAGCATCTCTTATGTTTTCAGTAAATGGATATAATTTTCTCTGCATTACCCTATTATTATTCTTTGCTAGCATTACGAAGCTACATTCTCAGCTGCGGGTGTTTTCCACCAAGTGCATTTTAAAGACAGCCCAAACAACATGATCTAAAAGACATCTCTCTCTGTGTCCCCAGCTAAAAATGCTGCAGGATACAGAGGAATTGGGTTGGTATTTTATTCTTCAAATGTATTTACTGCTTACATCTGTGTTTCAACAGGGCTGTGTTCTTCCACAATTGCTGACTTTATTTATATTGGAAGAATATCTACAGATGCATTTCACTTCAAAGGCAAATAAAGGCTGTTGTGTATAATCAGGATAACTTCCTCAGTCTGAAGCCTGACCCGTCTCCCTTTTGGAGTAAAACATTTTGAGAGTAAGCAAGCAGAAGTGTGTCACCCTCGTAACTCTCCTGAAGCATGCTCAGAACTCTGTTCATGTTCGTAAGGGCCACGAATGCAACTACACATCAGGAGATGTCTCAGGTGCTCACATGGGGAAAGAGGGAGGTGAAAATGGTGAGCAGGAATCAGCAAGTCCCAAATGCTTAACCTGGCTTAGAGAGACCATCAACGCACGTGTTGCTGAAAAAGGTAGTATATGGAAAGCTACTGAAGTGCAGTAGACACTATAATTTTGATCTGTGAGAGCTACATCACTGAATTGTCCCTAAATAACACTGCTGTGTTTGGAACACTATAATGTTACTTTTTGATTTTACTTAAAGATATGAATGAAACCAAAGAAAAATATGTACATAAATAAGATCTGAAGTCACATGGAAGATGCGACAGTTTCTCATTCTTGACCTTAAAAGAGAGACAGGCTGATCTTTTCACTGAGCTTTTTCCTGAGCAACAGATCTGCAGCTTCTTCTGTGGGTTTGACTGACACCCCCCTGACACATGCAGAGGACTCCTCTCACAGCAATAAGGGCAGTAATGCAAGAGGAACGCTTAAAATAATGTTGTAATAGAAAGGTAAACATGATTGCCTGGAATTTTATGCGGTTTAAGATCATAGAATGGGGCCAAAGAGCGAAGGTGTGAAGGGTCCCTTCTTGTTGATTTTACGGGCTTTTGGATCAAGCTTTGTGCACCTGCCCACTCACATGCGACATGAGCCACATGTGTCAGATACTATTTGCAGCTTCCTAACAACATTTTTATATAGTTCTAGTCTAAGTCAGCTTTGATTCTTATTTGTTACTCACACTCATGAGGCCCTTTTATCTGCTATGTGCTAGTAATTACAGAGGTACAGCAAGTTGGATATTAAGCCCATCTCTTCTGTTCTATCACACACACCTTGCAGGAGTATATTAACTAACAGGACTACTATGTATTGTTCTGTATCTATTTCAGAGAAAGAAAGGTCAGAAAAAGTGCCCTATGCCTTCACCAGGTCATGACGAAGCCAGGAAATATTTAGATCTTTGTTGGAATTACCTGTAATTTTCGGTTGACTCACTCTGTTACAGTGACCAGATTTTGCAGAGAATGCCTGGGAGCCACAAGATGGTTGTGAGCTTTTACACAAGCTGAAAATTCTCATTTTAACTTGAAAATATGAGATTTAAATGTGGCTAATAATGTGCTGTTCTAAATTTAACAGAATGGCTTCTAGAGTCAAAATGCAACTTGCTGTCTATGTGATTTTTTTTTTTCAAATTAGATTTCACTGTTTAAAAATTGAAGTGACATAGATGACAGGCTACAATAAAGCAAAAAAACCCATATAGCTAATTCTGTGCCTTTGGAATTGGCCTGTGCCAGATCTTGCAACATTCCCTGCCACAGAAAACTCAATAGACGTCGTCTTTAAATTCCCTCTATGTAACCAGAACTTTACATAACTGGTGAATGTGACCAAAGTGTAGCTGAGCGCAAACACATACCTCTTCCACTTCTACCCACAAATCGGAGGTCGTTGAACCTTGCTACTTGGTTTTTCATGGCAGCTGTGGCATTCCTGAGTTCTGCGGAGTAGTTTTCGTCGTTTCCAGCCATCACTGTTACCAGTGTCCCATCGGGCACGTCTCCCAAGGCCACCACCTAGGAAACCAAGGAGCAGAAGCTTCAGCTTCATTATGTGACACTTAATTTGGGGTGCAGAAGATCAAAAAGTAACATGATAAAATAGGGAAAAGCAGCAACAGCAAAAATCTATGTAGACTAGAAGCTGCTGGGGAAAAACAGGAGTTGCTTCCATTCCTAGTTTGCAGAGATACAGAAAAGTTTCTACATTAATGCACCGCTAAAATACACAGCATATCATGTATTGCCAATAAATTCAAGTAACAGGAATCAGTTCGGGTCTGATTTACACCAGTAGCATTCCTTTTATGCTACAATAAAGTAAGCGTAATAATGGAAATGTAAAGTCAAGAAAAAACAAAACCAAGCCAATTGTCTCATGGATGCAGAGGGTCAGAGTCTACACAGCTGCACCAGTTCCCTATCTTTTCCTCCCACTGCTCCAAATAGAGCTGCCCCAGCATAAATTCATAATGAATCCATCAAAAACAAGCCTCAATCAAATGTTTAATCACAACTTCCTGAACAATTTCCTTTTTTTCAATTTAGAAGCATGAAAGAAAATCATTGACTTAAGACCTCACCCGCAACCTGATGGATGAAAAACATGATCTGAACTAATGAAATCTACAATCGCTCAGCCAAAGGCTTCCACCTCGTCTGAAATGTTTGCGCTGTAGCTCCTTGGTGCCAGCATCTATCAAAGAAATATTTAGGAACACAGGGTTCACTGCATTTCTGATGCGATTGCATCTGCAATGTTCATAGTGGTTAAATTATGAAAAAATTAATTTTATCTTCTTGAGCAAGACCAAATTCTCAAAACAATTTTACCCTGTTTAATTGAATGGATGTCTGATGCGTCTCTAGATTTACTCTGGTAAAAGTACGAGCTTGAATTAGGTCCTCTATCATACCTGTTTTAGATCACGTTGGTTTCCCCCCAATTAAGTCCACAGTAGCAACTTCAGGACTACAACTAAGAAAACCAAACCAACATAGAAACAAAAAAACCAACAGAGACAGAAAAAAAAAAAAAAGAAGCTAGTTTTTGTTTCCTCTTTTACACATTCTAAAAGGAAGTAGTCCTGCATCATGTCCTCTGAGCTGCAGCTCGATATTTTTCCTTCCTCTTAATGTTTTCTAGCTTATGTCCATGCAGTTATAATTGGCTCAAACTTGTCACGGCCCAGTCTTATTTCTATTAATTTCTAATCACACTGGTCTTTCCAAACAGGATCCCCAGCTCTTTTACTTGATTGGTCTCTCATGCTTATTCCCTGGCCATAGCTACCTCCCATAATAAGAGAGAGGTCTCCAGTCGCAGGTATCTCACTAGCCTTTCCTTCTACAGGAGGCTGCATTTCTCACTTCAGTGCTTTCCCATTTGTTAACAATAACCCTTGTTTTTCACTTCCACATGCAAAATTAAAATCACTGTATCAAAATTCCCTCATTACGTATCTATTTCAACTTCCTCTTTCCTATTCCTCTGCGGCCCAGGCTTTTGGTTTTTTGTTCTCCTCTGTGTGCCATAATGCATTTCTGTGGCCTGTGCTATGCCCAGCATTGCGCTTTTCATATTTCTCTGGTCTTGGCATAAAATAGACCTGCTCAAAACATTGAAGCTAGTGAGTTTTCTCCTCGCACAGCACTGTGTCACAAGGCACGCTGGCTCACAAGATCAGCAACTGCAAACCCAACGCAATCACCCAGTTCTTAAAAAGTTACCGTAAAACCTTAATGCATGCATATATATTAAAGACACAAGAAAGGGAAAGGGGAAAATCAGGGCATTACCCTCAGCTCCCTGTGATGCAAATGTTTGCATGCCTGTTTAAGGAAATATATGTTAGCATTTTGACGAATGAAAAACCTTCAGGGTTGGTTGTCTCTTATGAAACAAATATTTTAAATCCCTGTTTTCAAATTACACTGAAGACAACTTCAGCTATAAGACATACGAAGCAAATATTAGAAACGAGTATAAAAATTACACAGGCCAGAAAATAAACTAGAGTTAAAAGTCACAGACAATAGAAACAGAAACACAAACATTTACATTAGAAAAAAGACTAAACAGATAAGTTGGGACTTGCTGACTGGAGTTATCTAGTACTTTGTTGTACTCTTTAGCTCTTAAAAAAATGTAGAGAAGCAAAAAGCATATCGGGGTTGCAGTGCTGTCGGATATCTAAATTACCTACTTCTGTCACATCAATCAAACAAAATTGGGCTTTTAAATTAAGACTTACATTCTTATTGAACAGCATTTTGACAATGAATCTACATAACATCTTTTTAGAGTTATCATGTATCATTTTCTAAGTTTCTCAGAATCATTATTTTAGAAAAAAATGAAATTATTATTTTGGTTTCAAATAATATCCTGACCTTCAATATTAAACATGAGTGAATTTTTCTAAGGAAGTGTGAAAAAGATTCTCTGTCTCTCTATTGATGCAATGGTTGTTAGCAAATACTTGATAAAACTCGGCGCTTTTTTTTTTGTCAGATGCAAATAAGATATTGTCAGCATAGGAATGATCTGAATTTTCTAGTTCTTGTTCCAAATGATCTTTAAAATTACGACTTTTAAAAACGCCTTTGAGAATATTCAATATTTAGGATGAAACTAATGGGATTGTTTTATACGTGGCAAACTATTTCAGGACTTATTTCTCGGCGGTCCACAGCGGGAGCTCTGAGAGGGAGACGACAAGCGCCGAGCGCCTCTGCAAAGCAGGTGCCTCCCAGCACAACATTGCGGGAGCTTATAAGGAAACCCCCTCCGGTGTTTCTTGTTTGGGTTTTTTTTCTGGTTGTTGTGGTGTTTGGTTTTTTTTTGGGGGGGTGGGGGGGGTGTCTTGGGTGGTTTTTTTTTTTTTTTTTGGTTGCCTATTTCTAGGTTAAACGATCCCAGTCTTACAAACCCTTGCTTTGGTCTGTTTGGAGAACCTGACCCTTTACTCTGTTTGCAGAAGTTGGGAGCGGGCTTCCTAGGTATAACGGAGGGTTTCATTAACTGAGGGGGCGGACTGAATGAGAAATGAGAGCGGCGTTGGATATCTCCCGAAACCAGCCCCCGGAGATTGTTTTCCGCGGGCAATTTTCACATAACCAGGGCAGACGCCTGCTGCCAGAAGCCCCCCTGCCCGAGAAAGCGAGGGGGAGCGGGGCAACGGTCGTTGCCGGACCCCGCGGCTACCGCTGTCTGGACACGGGGGCGAGCCGAGGCGAGTGGCGGCACCGCTTTCAGCCAGCGGCTTGGACGGCCGGGCAGGAGCGGGAAGAACCTCCTCTTGTCCCCCCTTCCCCGCCGGGAGATGCCCGGGGCTGGGAGCGCGGCCCGGGCACGGCCACGCGTGGCACGGCGGGAAACCGCCGCGGTGGCCTCCGGCTGCAGGGGACCCCCGGGAGGAACACCGGCCACGTCTGGGGACTTCGCTTATCTCCCTTCCCGGCGGGGCGGAGCGGGTTTTCACGCCTGTTCCACGCGGTAACTCAGCTTTCCAGGAGGAGAACTTCCCGAGTAATTAGCAGCAGTTGCCTGGTGCGTGGGTGACAGTATAATAATTAATCTAAATGTATGAATTTAGGAACAGACGCTGCCGTTTAGCCCCCTCCTTTCCCCAGACTCATACATTGGTAAAACAAGAAGACTCTCCTGACGTAATAAAACTTTTCACTAAAGCCGCGTCCTCAGCAGGATTTCCCAAAGCTTTGGGAGCTGAACTGATGCCCTTCTCCCTCGTTTCTCCTTCCCCAAAAAAACATCGGAAAGACTCTGGTTCGGTCGCCTTCAAAAAAGTTGTACTGAGGCGGTCGGTGTTTAGTAGTG
The DNA here is from genome assembly GCF_036013475.1 of Columba livia. Classification (NCBI taxonomy): domain Eukaryota; kingdom Metazoa; phylum Chordata; class Aves; order Columbiformes; family Columbidae; genus Columba; species Columba livia. The sequence continues at coordinate 92,772,389 of NC_088602.1, forward strand.
ACCACAAAAGAAAGCACGAACTTTACAAATCCCGATCCTAAATCTAACCCCGGGGCTCCTAGGGACCTGACTGTCTCTGCGGTTCCTGCCTCAGAGGAAAGGATAATGACAATAATTACCTTTTCCTCTCCTTGCTCGAAAAAGTGTCTACATCAGTAGCAAGAAAACAAGTGCATTCAAGAAGTTAGCGATAGACCCGAGTCGAAAAAGGGCTTGACCAAGAGCGGGATTAATTTTACTAGAACCCGAGTAACGGGAAAGCAGGCCGGGTGGAGGAAAGGGCAGCAATTTTTCCCCCGGGACGGGGATCACCTCTTGTCAGGGCCCCAGCCCCGATCCCGCACCGCAGAACCGCCCCGCAGGACCGGCGGCGGCCCGGGGCCGGGGGGAACTGGATTATGCCTCCCCCAATGTCTTCTGCCGCGGTTTTACTTGAACTATCAAGTAAAGATTTAGTAAGGGGCTCTGGAAACAGATGCTCAAGCGGCTGCAGCGTCTACTCAGGGTAGGCCACAACATTTACTATTAATTAAAAAAAAAAAAAAAAAGAAAAAGAAAAGAAAGCGGTATTTTTTTCCCGAAGAGCCCCGGGGCAGCCTGGCGGGGTGAAGCCAGTCACCTCCGGAGCGGGGTCGGCTAATGCCACCGGGCGCTCGCTCCGGGCACGTCCCTGGCAACGGGTCGTTGACTCCGGTGGGTGGCAGCCCTAGCAGGGCGCTTCGCCGCGGGGCTGCCTGCAGAGGGACCCGCCGCCGTTGTGGGCGGCTTCTGGGGGAGCCCGGAGCTCCCTCAGTTACGGGACGCCTGCATCATCCGTCTGCAACGGGCTGCGCCAGCATCTGGTCCCCATGGCAGACAAACTCCTTTTTTAGATTTTTTTTTTTTTTGTCTTTTTACCTTGAGCAGAGGCGCCCCTCGCCAGCAGAGTTATGAACGGGCCGAAGAGGGAGACAGCGGCAGGAAGGAGCCCGCCCAGCCCATCGCATGCCCCAGCTGCCACCGCTCGCTGCTGCCCGGTGCCCGGCCGAAAGCCGCCCCGCGACCGCTCTCCCCACGCCTTCCCACGCTGTCGCGAATGTCAGCGACCGCGGAAGGAAGGATGAAAGGAGGCGCGACAGTCGGCTGTGACCTACTGCCGGCCCCGACGTGGCCTCCCCGCCGGGGCAAGGCGTCCCGGCCTGCCAGGTGTCGGTCCAGGTGCGGGTCCGAGCCCAGGGGTCGACGCCCTGTGTTCCCCCAGCTGCCGGGCGCGCATCCTGCCCCGTCCTCCCCCGCCTTGCCCTTCCCGCCGCCCACGTCCCCAAGAAGCGCGATTTTCGGGAGCGGGCAGACGTACCTTGAAGGCGATGGGCAGCGTCTTGTTGCAGCGCCAGTGGGTGGGCAGCACGGAGCAGAGGAAGTTGGGGCTGTCGGTGCGCACCAGCTCCCCGGGGTGATCCGCCAGGACCTCCACCATGCTGCGGTCGGCGCTGCGCAGCTTCCCCGGCAAGGCGCCGCTGTGCTCGGCGCCGGGCAGCGGCAGCGGCTCGGTCATCTTCCCCGGGCTCAGCGTGGTGGAGGGCGGCGTGAAGCGGCGGCTGGTGCTGGTATCTACGGGGATACGCATCACAACAAGCCTTTTGAGTGAAAGACCTCCACAGAGTTTTTACAAAACAGCGAAACGAGCGTAACTCTTCAGCGATCTGCTCTCTGGGGACCAACATAAACGGATACAGGCTGAGGACCAGGGAGAAACTTGTTTCTACGCCAGTCCCCAAAGTTAATTTTTTGCTGAAGGCGGCTGATATAGCGAGCACGCCGAGACTTAACTCTTGGCGTCCTGGCGCTGCGGAACAGATCACTTTAATCCGATAAGCGAAAAGGTCGTCCGTGCGGGGCTTTACCGCGACGCCTGTGCATCTAGTCCGCAGCCGTGACACAAAAAGTTACCGGAGGGAAAACTTCCAAACTCCCAAGCAACGTGGAAAAAATTACGCAAGTCTAACACAAGACGCGGTCAGAAACACATGCAAAGCCTGGGCTTCCCAGAGAGTTAGTTGTCTATCAGTTTCTTCCAGGTGATTGCTCTACAGTCCCAAGAGAAAACAAATACATCAGCGTCTTCCGTAGGTAAAAATCGCTCTTTAAGAGAGGGAAATTCGGGGCCAGTCTTCAGAGAAGGCAGTACGCGAGCTAGACTGATCAAAGGTCATCTGGCTACAACTGTATATGTATTCACGTACACGCACACACACACACATATACTGTACTTCATAAAATATTTACAATATAATCTGTAGAGAATTTAAACACAACAGGAATCCATTAATGTTCTAGGCAAGATTATTTTTAAGCAGCCTTGAAAATCGGTTTCAGTAGTTTGGTTCGCATTGCTCAAAGAGTAATCATGTCATGACCTTTCAATCACTCTTGCGCAAAAATAAAAAAGAAAGGAAGCTCAGTGCATGGCATTCAAGCTTTAAATCTCTGTCTTTTTACTTGTCTTTGGCATAACGTCTTTCATAATTTTAAAGAAAGGTCGCAGCCGATCGCAGGCTCTGAGGCTAAAAGGTCCACAGCTGAAAACTTGGGTTTGGGGATGTTGGTTAAATTGTGGGTTGTCTCTGTGGTTTTGTGTGTGCAACAGCGCTCTCTCTCTCTCTCACTCACGTCCTCTTCAGCAGTCAAACCAACAGTCTGCAACAACTTCGGCAGTCATTGCCAATTTTTTTTTTTTTTTTCGGTATCTGAGGCAGTCTTCCTCTAATTCGGCCACAGGAACCGGCTGCTTAGCAATATTTTAACCGCAGCAGGTGGAAGCCTGCTTTCGGAAACATGGCTTTTCTCTCGGCCGCCTCCAGCCAGCGGGATGGATAGAGCCAGCCTGCGCGGAGAGTCCCCACGCACACGCACACACTAAAAGCCAAAAGCAACCAACCAGCAACAATTTAAAAAATACGTGAAAAAAAAAAAAAAGCCACTACTTTTTGAACGAGTGAAAGCTTTCCTTCCGCAAAAGAAGAGGTGGCGGCGGGCGGGGGAGTGGAACCGCTGACCCCCACACAGAGAGACGGAAAGAACCGGGGAAGACCAAACCCCTGAAGTTGCCAGCCAGGGTTAGAAGTGACAGCCTCGGGCCCAGACGGCCGCTCAGAGAAAGCCCATTTCCACGGCGGAGACCTCTCGGATCTTCACGTGAGCTGGGAGAAACTCAAGCTTCCTGGCGGCCGGCCGCCCACAGCACCGGGGCTCCGCCGGGCAAGGCCGGGCCGGGCCAAGCCGAGCAGAGCCGGGCCGTGTCCTGGTGTTCCGCGCTCCGCCGCGCTGGGTTGGAGTCCGCGGCGCCCGCCCGGCGCCCCGCGCCCGCCGCCGCTGCCGCCGCCGGGATGAATGGAGGTGGCCGGGAGCGAGTTGGCTGCGGCGGGCGGAGTGCGGAGGAATGTCATTCCCCCGGCTGCTTTGCATACGGGGAGGGCGCCGGCCAATCACAGCCCTTTCCGGGAGCAGCCAGGGCGCGGCCGCGGGCCAGGGGCTCCTGGAATTGGCGCGCCCGCCGCCGCTACTGTGGGGCGCGGGGGGTGAGCGACGGGTCGGCGGGACGCCGCGGACACCGCAACCGCGCACACGCCGCGCACCCACACACCCACGGGAGGACCGCGGGCTGCCGCTCCCCCAACCCACCGCAAAGGTGCTGGGGGCGGCCCGCCGCAGCTGTGTGCAGGGTTCTCCGCGCCTGCGGTTTGACACGGGGTGGTTAGGGCAGCCGGAGCGGCGCGACCCCCGGCTCTGCCTGGCTCCGCTGCCGGGCCCGCTTGCCCTTCATTTACGGGACAGCCGTCCCCGAGGAGCGGCGGGTGACCCGCATGGTTCCCACAGCACCGCGGACATCGCCCGGGAGTCCCGCGTCCCCCGTGCGAGCTCTCGATGGCGTTTGTTCCTGGGCGTTTTCCCCCGCCCGCGGAAGGGGTCGCAACCGTACAGAGGGACACCTGGACTGGCAGCCTCCGAGGCAGCCGCTGCCGGGCTGGCGTCTTCTGTCAGCCCTTCTGCTTCCCGCCCCCGTGGACAAGGACGCGGCCCCGAGGGGCGCCCATCGCCGCTCGACATGTCGAGGCGGCCGCCGGGCCCCCAGCCGGGAGTCATTCCCCCCTCGGCACAACCCAGCCACCGGCCGCGCCTGTCGGCAGCACCGCCGGGGGCAAGGCCGGGCCGGCGGGCGGGCCGCGCCGTACGGGCAGCAGCGGGCCGCCGGCGCCTGCCCCGCCAGCCCGCCTGGGCCCGCGGAGCCGGTAACAACGATGCTGTGTAGAGGCGTGGCTGTCCTTTCGGGATGGGTTGTATGTTTTCCGTTTGTTTCTTTGTTTGTTTTGGTGTTTTTTTTTTTTTTTTTTTTTTTTTTTGGGGGGGGGGGTTCTGGTCATGAATGCCGTGGGCTCGCCGCAGCTGGAGTTACCCGGGCTGGGAATGGGGCGAACCCGACCCGCTGCCGCCGCCGAGGTGAAGCCCCGGTCTGTTCCCGCAGCGCTCTCGACACAGATGTGGGGTTCCCTCCGTGTAATTTCACACCACTCGTTCTCCCGTGTTTCCTCTCTCCGCCGCGTTCCGGCCGGCACGGCCACCCGCGGGACAACTCCTCCTCCGCCACCCCCGGCAGCTCAGCAGCCGCGGCGGCGGCCGGCCGCGCTCCCCCGGGGCCGAGTGCACTTTGAAGGGGAGCGACAGCAGCTGCGGCGGGGTGGGTAGGACGGTGTGCATGGGGTGGGCGCGTCCGCGGAGGGGACATTACCAGGACTCGGAAAGGGCCACAGGGAGGGAGCCGGGGCTGCTGCCTGCCGCCGGGTCTTGCGCAAGGCGGCGGCTGTCCCGGGGGCGGTCCTCGGTGCAGCTCCGCGGCGGGGCCGGCAGAGGGGGCCCGCCGCCCGTCCGGCGGAGAAAAGCCGGCGGGGTGGGCCACCGCGCGGTACCCGGGGAGGGCGGCCACTCTCTACTGGGCCTGCTGCTGCCAGCACGGTATGTTCCTACCAGTGCCCACGCGTGGCTTCTGTCCCGAGGGACACGCGATCCGCCGCATCCCCTGGGACGTGGTTCCATGAGGAGCCCCCTTGCGCGGCGTCTGGCCGTGAGACCCCGGCTGGGTGAAGACAGGACAGAGGGCAACCTCAGTTTTGCCGACACCCGCTTTGGAAATGCTCTGGAGTTGGGAAAATAAATGTCCGTTCGCGTTTTGGCACCCGCGACCTGTGGGGACGGGAGCGGAGCGAGCTCTTGTCATTTACACCACCTAGTTTACACGCAATTAAACTGAGAGCGGGCTGAGCACCCTCGGTGAAAGAAATCGGCTTTTGCCTCTCCGGAGCCTGCTGCTGGGGAGAGGGGTGCTCAGGGTCCCCTGCGAAACAGGACTTCCTGCGTGGAGACCTCCGCAGCACAACTGAGTCCAGGAAGAGGCGCAGCAGCCTTCCATCAAATAGAGGGCACAAGCGTCAGGTGTGGGTTCCCTCGTATCTCTAAAGTGCGGGTCAGGAGCGCCTTCCCCTCTGCGGGGAGTTGCAAGGCTGCGACTGCCCCTTTCTGCCTCGCTGTCCCTTTGCGGGGGGTTCGGTTCGGTGGCACCGCGCCTTGGGCTGCCCATCGCAGGGCTGCCCTTCCGCGCCCGGGGCTGCTCCGCGGAATCTCCGCGCCGAAGAGTTACAGCTTCATTTTCGCATAACCTGCCCCCTTGCCTCCTTCCCCGCTGTGCACCCCCAGCTCCTCCAAGCGCTGGTGAGAGCGCCGACCCAGGTAGGGGGGCGGCTCAGCCTGCCCTCCGCCGCACTCGCAACAGGTCCCTGTTTTCAGCAAGCGAATTTGGTGCAGAAAGATCTCTATTTCACGTAGATTCTATGGTTCGTGTGCGTGTTTTGTTGTTTTTTTTTTTTTTTGTTTGTTTGTTTGTTTGTTGTTTTTTTTTTTTTTTAATTCCGTCTCTTAACACGTTTACTTCTTTCTTGTATGACACTATTTTAAATTAAAATTATTAGGGAGACGATTCCTTCTGTTTTAAGGAAAAAAATTATACGGGCAAATGGTTGTTACAAACTACAGCTTAAAAGCCATCTGGGGTATACTAATGGTTGATAACTTTTTACGGCCATTGTAGAGATAAGAAGGGTTATTTTACTGATGTATGTACATTTAGATACATCGCTTAAAATATAAAAATACGCACTTAGTTGTGCGTAGTGTTCTATTTATTTATTTATTTATTTTTACCCAAGAGGTAGGAGTATTTTACATTTAAATTAATGAATATATCGAGCTGAATTTCACGCTCTGCTTTGCATCCCACCTTAATCTGAACTCCTTATAAATATAAAACAAACCGATCTTATTACACATGTGTAACAGTTAGAAAGATACAAAATGCCACGATTTAACAGGAGACGCAGAAAATACTACATGCTTACAGTTTTGTACAACTTAGCAGCATTTTCAAAGCTGAAATGAAAGGCGTTAATGTAGACTAAAGGTGACGGTATTCTTTTTAAACTGCACAGAAGCCAAGCTTTTGCAAGGTTAGTAGTTAAATAAGGGAGGGTAGATAGGGAAAATACCATGGTGACGATATTTTTATACAGATTAAGTTATATATTTTACATGCCCACTAACACTCACTACACGCGTGTTTTATTTTGTTTTGTTTTGTTTTTAAGTTTGTTTAGCTAATTCAATTTATCGACCTCCTTGTGATTTTGTTTCTGCATGACAAAGAGAAGAACTCGTAGGAATTTACTGTCCCCTTAGTATATCATGTGCAGGTGCTCTGGAAGAACAGCAGTTAATGGGTTAAGCAGCTTGCGGGAATATCAGTGATAACGCAAAGTAAGGAAACGATGCGGGGTATTTAACGCTGATGATTCTTCTCACATGGTAAGACTTTTTAGCATCTCTAACGCTTAGACTTGCGCTTGGACAGTCTGTCTTTTGTGCAGGAATCCTTTTGAAGCAGGGATGACAACTGGCATTATAACTTTACCAATTCACATTCAGCATAGCTTACATTTGTATTTTGACATCAATTTATTACAGCCGTAAACAAACCACAAATGAATCTCTATCTACCATGCCTTGCCTCTGTCATACAGGATTACTCGACCACAAAGCACCAAGCTTTTTACATAATACTGTTAAGCAAAAGCTTCGGAAATATGAGAGAAGGAGCAACTATTTAGAGATGAATTTTAAACAGCCTAAATTGCAAAGGGCGAATTAGAACCTGAACACAATGCAAGTTCCTACTGCACAGGTAAATACTCTCTAGCCAAGCAAGCAGCGATGGACACTTGTTTGCATGGTTTGGATTTGTGCAGGATGGGAGAAAACTTGGCGCAAGACAGGCAAAAAACCATCTTGTTAAAGGAGAAATGCACACCTTAACAGAGCTGGCATACGTATCATATGAACACAAACTGAGAGAACTTGCTACAGACCCTGATCTTGCCAACACTTAGAAACATGCCTAATCTTATTCTTAGCAGCATTTCTGCTGAATGCAATAGAAATCTCTTTGAGCAATGCAATTACGTACACAATTGTTAGGAGAATCTGGGCTTAATGTGGTGTTATTCAATGGGTCAGGTCCAACCTCTTGTACTTGAATTAATTTAATATATTTATTAAGGCCCTCTTAAATATGTTTATAGTCATGCCAGTGTGCCTTGCTTCTAGTAGTGACAAATCAGTAGGTTACTGCCTGTGAATTATATTTGTAGGATCAGGCTTCTGAATTGCTCCTGCAAATATTAATATTTATTGCATAGCAGTTACCATCATGGGTGATTTCACTGACGAACCTGAAAAAAACCTGTATTAAATTATTTTTGGGCTACTGGAATAATGAAACATTGCACAGAGAAAAGCAGCAGCCAGTAAAGAAAAACGCAAGATTCTCCTTATTTTCTGCAGTGATCTCTCACAATGAAATATGCTTATTTAATCCTGGCATGTAAAGTATACATATACGATGCCACTGAGAGTAAGGTGTGAAATGCTCAGCATGATGCAGGGGAAATGTGGCTCAGTTGGCCAGGACTACACAGGTGTATGGTGTCTAGCCCCTATCCCTTTGAGGGAGGGGAAAGTGCCTAAACCCCTCCAGGGATTTTGTCTTTGATCTCTGCTAACTGATACAAGGTTACTCACTCTGGAAGCTGGCAACAGGTCAGTTTATGCAAAGCAGAAGGGTTGTGAGGAAAGATGAAATAACACATATTCATTCAGTTTCTCTAGCTTGGACATCTTATTACTTGTGACCCAAGTTTACCACTGAGAAAGTTCCCAAGGACTCTCCACCCTTTTTTGGACCTCCAGGTGATAACAGCGGTCAAAAGCCTGTCTCATTCTTTCTGGTCAGAAGCTGTAAACCTTTTTCTTTTCAAAAAGGACAGACCAATCCATGCTCTTGCCAATCAAAATATTTTAGAAGGCAGGTATGACTCCTGTTTTGAAGGCGTGAAGAATCATATGCCTGAATAGCTGGCATATTATTTGGGACATGGATGGCAAGGTCATGGACCTATATACAAAGGGAGCTATTTTTTACCATTTTACCACCCTCATTCTTCAGAAACTGCAAGCCAGAGGGCTGTGCCTCTCTTGACTCAAACTATCAAGTGGTGGCAGCAATGGGCAGCAAGCAGGGTACACCTGGGGAAGGACAATTTTCAGAAGAGGCTAAACTATGAATTTGCATTCAACATTAGCTGTGGTTTTACAGGCCTATGGGTGGCTGCAGGTCCACTGAGGGTATTGCTGAGTGAAGGAATGAGTTAAACCAACAGCCAGAGGAGGAGCTCAGGCCAGGCAGAGCCCCAGAAGGAGGAGTGATGAGATGTGATTTGGCTAATTCTTCCTACCGATGCAGATGCGGTTTCAATGCACAGCAACACAGTGCACCCAACTGCATGACTGAAGCAGCACGTCCCTGGGGACATTCCTCCACAGCAACCTTCCTGCTCATTTCTTCAAGGGGGAGATTTAATTATCATGAAGTTACTGCAGCAGCAGCCTGTGTTGATGCCCCCCCCTTCCTTTATCCTGCTTAGTCAGCCTGGTTCAGCTTTGCTGGGAGGTTTGTTAAGATCTAAAGCTAAGGCTGGGCTCATTCTTACGCTCGCCTGCTGTGGGTGTGCGTCGGCATGCAGGTGTTCAGTGTGTGCTCCCTCACCCAGGGCCGCAGAACCAGGCAGAGGGTAGGGGGGGACTTTCTCCTCCTCTGCTGCACAAGAAGCATCCAAATCTGGCTTTTAAAATGCTCTCTGGAATGTCACCAATGGGACAGTTTTCTCCTTGGTCTTACATGGCTGTTAATAAACATGTAAGAGTGGAGACTGGGTTAAAGTTACCACTGCAAAAATACCTTTCGGCATTTGGTCTTGTGTCCACTCCTCATACCTGTGGACCAGATGTGTGAAATGCATTCCTGCGCAGTTAGGATACAGCACGTTTTTCCTTCCTCAAAGTGAAATTTGTGTCCCTAACATTAAGCAGGGAGAGGCTACACAGAGGTGCAGAAGCAGAGTGATCACATCTAGAGCTGAGGGAACATCCAGTCTTATTTTCCCAGCACTCAAATCCCAGGGAGAGCAACGGGTTTAGTCCTGGACACTGTGTTATGGGCTGTATATCAGTGAATGAGAGAGATTACAGAGAAAGGCAACTACGGTGATTAAAGGACTGGAAGGAACCTATATGGAGAGATTAAAGGAATTAAATACATACATATAATTTGGGGTAAAAGGGAATCCCAGGGGACAGTGTGACTGTGGTTTACAAGTACATGAAAGACAACTATAAAGAGGAAGGGGAGGAACTGTTTTCCTTAGTGGAAAAATGATAAGACAAGAAATAACAGATGCCAACTGAAGTAAAACAAGTTCAGTTTTAAGAGCAAGGGCAACGTTGATCCTAAGATCAAATAGGTAGGAGAATACGCTCCCAGGGAAGCTGCAGATTCAACATCACTTGAACTTTTCAAGTCAGAGCTTGACAAGCACCTTGGAGGGGAAAGTTTAAGAAATAGTAGAAGTGAAGCCAAAAAGCACCAGGATATATGGTATGACCTAGAAGCCCAGATGATTTTGAAGCCATTTGAAAGGGTTGCAGGAAAGAAACACACAAAACCACGCAGGGCTTCTGGATGATTTCTTGCTCTGCATGGTTCAAAATTAAAAGGAGGGAGGGGGGAAAGGCTAAGCAAGGAAAATAAGTCATTTAATATGATTCTGCTGTGGTTAATCCCCAGAGGAGAAGCCAATTACTAGAAATACTTCAGAGTATGGGGTGGAGAAGGGAATGGAAATTGTTGAAAAGCTGCCATCTGGTATAAGTACTTGCTGGTTTGGAGACTTAAAAAATACGCATTGTTTGCCATTATACTATGCTCATTACATACCTAGATTAATGCAGATAACATCACCCACACCTAGTGTTTTCTGTGGCATTTTATGTACTCAGGTTCACACCATAACCACCTCCAGCACTAATTGTAACATTTGGGCTTTTGATCTTCTGCTCTGGTAGGAACACTACAGATGCCTTGTACCAGCAAATGGGACCAAAAAAGAAGAAAAAAAAAAAGGAAAGTCAGGCTCCTTTTGTTACAGGACATTTAAAAGGAGCAGTAAATCTGACTCACCTGGAGAGCAAGGAACAACTCTGGCATAAGAAGGATTCTGCAGATGGCATAGAATTAATATAACTACTTTATTCTCTGCTCCAGCCCCTCATGAGGGTGAGGGCATTTTGGTGGAGCAGGAACTGCAGCTCGGCTATCAGCTGACCTTGAGTGCTCTGGCCAGCTTGAATCATATTGGAGAAGCCCTGACGATATTTTGATTGATGCTAGGAGCCATGCAGGTGGATTTCCCTCCTGTGCCCCATATTTTGCTTCTACAATTAGCAGTGACTGACCAGGCAGAGAATCAGTCCACTGAATGTACTTGGTCTAGGAAAAATAGTTCACTATATCCATGGTGATATTATAATAAGCAAAATGTAACGGTAGCATTCACACTGCATCTGATACAAATTACTTGGTATGGCTTTGCCTTTCTCAGGTCAGTTTGCTTGATTTTCAGTTAAAATTAAGTAGGATTTATAAATGATTGCAAAAGTTCCTGTAAGGTCATAAGCAGGAGATTGAAAGCCTTAGTGTATTCACGGGACAAAGCTCCTTCTCCAGTCATCACCACTGTGCTTTACTGCTGACATGGGAATCTCTGGGACATTGTCCATAGCTTAAGTGAATAAATAAGCAATATTAAAACTTTGTACAGAAGCCTAAATCACTACTAACTTTGGCCCAAATTTGAGACAATGTGATTAAGACAGAAATACTTTTGAATCCAAAATGTCCTTCCATTATCCCTCCAAATAAGGGATTTGTTGTTCATGTCAACAAGATGCAGAGATGCTTCAATCCTAAGGAAAGGGAGCTTCTGACAGCATAACAGAAAGGAAGAAAGACAGTTTCCAGGGGAGGCCCCCTCCCTCCCAGGCTTGCCAGAAGGAAAGTCGTGGTCTTGCAACACTGTGGACTGGAGTTAACATCTAGGAACATTAGGATGCTAACTGCATCCTTCTTCTTCCTACACTACTTTTACCATTTGGAAACTGTGACAGACTAGAATGATGAAACAGGAAGTGTTCAGAAGAAAAGAGTGACATTAGTCCCACTACGACATTTTGATGCTCATATCAGCAGGTGATATTATTAGCAAAGCCACTCAGTGAAGGAATGGCTTCTCTGCTCCTACTGGCCCTTCTGTCCTTCATCTTCTGTTTTAAAGGGATGGGTTTTATTTCTCTCTCTCCATTTCCCCTTGTTCCATGACCCATTCAAGGGTAATGGGGTAAGTGCTGGTAGCTGATTCACTGCCCACATTGCAATGCTCCATGCAGTGACTTTGCAGAGCATTTCCAGTAGCTGCTCAACAAACTGGCAGCAAGCAAATGACTGGGATCTCTTTCCCAGGGAGATCGCAGAGGGGATGCAGCAAGAGGCCATTGCAGATTGAGCTTTAGGTTTAATTTGACTGAACGAGACAGAAACCAGCTTTCAGTCTCAAATCCAGTTTGCTACTTTAAATACAGCATGTGGTGTGAAACAGAATCACTTTTCTTCAGTATTTTTGCAGCCCTCCAGGAAAGGCAGGCAGTACCCTTGCTGTGTGAGCCTCAGCAAGAGCTGCCATGGTCAGAGTGGTATTGTCTGCGGGACAGGTACTGCTGTCCTGACACAGAGAGTCCCCTTACCCACAGCTAACACAAAATGTCTACTAGAGTAAATCTCAGTGTGATTAAGGGTAGTAAATCCCAGGTACCTAATTTCTGTAGGAGGCACAGAGAGAGATCTGGCCACAAGCTGTTCCCCACCATAAACTAGGCTTCTCCCACTGTCTGTCTCAGGTGATGGGGCTGGTAACACCTGCACAAAGCCCTGCAAGTGCCCTCAGCCTGTTTCATATCAGTCTGCTCTTCACTGCCTGGCATACTTTATATTTAACCCTCCTCAGCATAACAATGACTTCATGCAGAAAAGGCTTTTGCTTCCAAGCTGTTAGAGGGATTGTGCTTGAGACTTTCACCACAGCATCCCTTGATTGAACTGGAGATAGAGGAAGGAAAGCCTGACTGAGATGCGAAGGTGCTATTAACCACACTCCTCACTGCTAATGCATTCTCACAGCCACAGATGAAGCCACAAGTTAATCTCCTAAATTGTTTCTTCTCCACTTAACATCCCACCTGTGCCTGACTCTGCATGTGCTTAGCAAGTCTGAGCTTGGGTATGCTGGTGTCACCCTGTACCACCTGCACCGTACCCAGCAGGGTGCAGCCACCCTGTACGGGCCAGTTCATCAGCTGTGGGACATGTGGTCTAGCATTTGGAAAAGTTTCGGGAATACAGACTCTTTAGTTATAGACCTTAGTGTCAGTAATAAGAAGAGAAAATATCTAGATAATTTTGAAGGTGATTAACAATAAAATCTCCAGCTAAAAAGCCATCTAGTGCTAAGGTGGCACCAGCATTTGTCACATAGACACATTAAGCTTCTGCTGAACTTCACCCAGTAAAATGCATTTGCAGTTTTAGGATGAGCATGTGCTTGTGGGACAAGGCCTAGGAAAGAAAAGGATGTACTAGGTCTTATATGTGTGTAAGGTTACAACTCTTATTTTGTTTTGATAATGAAAGTTTACAAGAAAAATCTTGAAGTGTGTGTGTTCACATGCTTTATGTAGGATACGCACACAGAGTGTTGTCAGATGTCTCTGTGTTAATGATGTTTCATCAGTATCAGCTGCTCAGGACTGTATGTGGATGCTAAATGTTACTTGCTTTTAGTGATCCTATAGCAAAAGGCCTTGATGCTCAGCTGGTCTCATTGGCAAAACAATGCCTGTGCCAACCAACTGATGGTGATGGCTCTGCAAAATAGGTGAAATTCTGTCTTGGGATCTTTCCATGCATGTCTTCCCCGGGTTGCCCTGGGGTTTGTGAATGACAAGCCCAGCTAGATATATTACCCTTCCTTAAAATCTTACATGATTATTCCCACAGTGGAACAAGCAGGGAAAGGAGGAGGTCTGCAGGCTAGATTCTGCACTCCTGTCGAAATGTGCCCTCCCCAGAGCCAAAAGGTACCACAATTACTCGGCAGGTTTCTTCTTTGTGATACTCTCTGTGGCATGTCACTTTCCTTTCCTTTCCTTTCCTTTCCTTTCCTTTCCTTTCCTTTCCTTTCCTTTCCTTTCCTTTCCTTTCCTTTCCTTTCCTTTCCTTTCCTTTCCTTTCCTCTTTCCTCTTTCCTCTTTCCTCTTTCCTCTTTCCTCTTTCCTCTTTCCTCTTTCCTCTTTCCTCTTTCCTCTTTCCTCTTTCCTCTTTCCTTTTTCCTCTTTCCTCTTTCCTCTTTCCTCTTTCCTTTTTGCTTTTCCCTTTTCCCTTTTCCCTTTTCCCTTTTCCCTTTTTTTTTTTTTCTTTTTCTTTCTTTTCTTCTTTCCCCTTTCCCTTTACTTCCTCTCCTCTCCTCTCCTCTCCTCTCCTCTCCTCTCCTCTCCTCTCCTCTCCTCTCCTCTCCTCTCCTCTCCTCTCCTCTCCTCTCCTCTCCTCTCCTCTCCTCTCCTCTCCTCTCCTCTCCTCTCCTCTCCTCTCCTCTCCTCTCCTCTCCTCTCCTCTCCTCTCCTCTCCTCTCCTCTCCTCTCCTCTCCTCTCCTCTCCTCTCCTCTCCCTCTTTTCTTGTCGAAGGACAAGTCTGTTTTCCACATTGTTTAGTTCCTTCTTATATATTTTCTTTTTTCAGTGTTACTTTTCTTTGGTACTACAATTACAGTTTAGCCCATAAAACTGTTTTACATATTTATAATTTTCAGGGGACTCCTAGGCTGATGCAAATGTTTGCAGAAACTGTGTCCATTGGTTAAACAAGGACTTTCCAAGACATTAATGTCCACAACAGGCTACTCTGAGCTCTTAAGTTATGCCCTTTTACAGGCCAATGTAGGGATCTTCTGGTGGCACTGGACCCATTCTCAAAGCCCTAAGGGTAATTCAAAACAGGTCTAGATATCCAAGCACAGCAGTGCTAGCGACTGGTTAATTTTTAGTTTCTAGAAAAGACAGCTCATTTTTAGTCTCAGTGTCACTCTCAGTCTGAGCGTCACTCTCACTGACACTGAAGAATAACCTGTTTGCAGCAATGTCTCTGTTTAAGCTGTGGCAGTTCCTTCAGCTCTCTGTAGCCTAAGTCCTTACTTAACTCCAGTGTAAATTTCTACTTTAAAAATAACCTTTGGACAAGGTATGGCAGTGTACCTCAGCTCAGATGGGTGAGCCCACACCATTTCACACTGGCCAAACCCCAGCCCACATCCAATGTTGATCAATACCATGCCAAGACTTTACTCTTTGTGGGCACCTTCTGTGGGGCACAGGAAGTTCATGGTGTTTGGAGGACAGGGCAAATCGACTGCCTAACTTGTAGAGGAAAAAACGGTCACCTCTCCACTAGTGAGGACAGGGGAGGTGGGGAGAAGCTTCCAGGAGAAGTCATGGGGCTCCCTCCCTGCAAGTCCTAGGATGTGGTGGGACTGACCTCTTGTATGGCTGTTGCATGGCACCTGGACTCTGCTGGGCGTGGAGGAATGGCCTCTCAGTTGTAGAGATCTTTCCTTCGTCAGCCACTAGAACAGAGGGGATGTCAGAGGCCACCCCTGAACAGGGTGACCCGTGAGCACTGCAGGGGTGACAGGGGTGTGACAGGGGCATGAACCACCTCCCTCTCCACGCTTTCCCTTCCCTTGGAAGAAAACCAGGGTGCAAGTGGACAGTGAGAGGTCTGCGGGATGCTTCTACAGGCCCAGCGGGTCTGCCATGAGCACCAGACTGGGCAACGCTGGCTTCCCTGGGGCTGCCCTGCTGCAAGCTGCGGCTTCCACCGAGGCAGAAGGTAGCGTCTCCAGGGCTGTCATAGAATACATAGAACCACAGGATCATAGAATGTTCTGAGTGGGAAGGGACCCACAGGAATCATCAAGTCAGACTCCTGTCCCTGCATATGACAACCCCACAGTTCACACCATGTGTCTGAGGGTGTTGTCCAGTCTCTTCTTGAACACTGTCAGGCTTAGGGCCGTGACACCTCCCTGGGGAGCCTGTTCCAGTGCTCCACTGTCAGTCTGGCATCCCTCACCACCAGTAACTGGGCCTAAAACATGTCTAAATAATTGCTACAAAAGTGTTACTTTGTTTTAATGGAAATTATCACTACTCCTCTTGGGTGGTTTTTTTCTTAAGCATTTTTAATCTACCAGGTATGTCATCCACTGGCTTTGATCTCAACCACAGATCTCCCTTGAGGTCATAATGAGGTTCAGCTTTGTATCAAAGCCTCCGCTCCCATTTGTCCAAGATGAAATCTGCACACCAGCGAGAGAGCAGAGTGTGGTCCAGGGGAAGGGAGGAAGCAGCCAAGGTGAGTCAGCTTGCTGTCCCTCGCCTCTTCCTCTTCGATGCCTCCTTGTCCCCAGACAGTCATGCTGGGCTGGGAGAACTTTAGAGCTGTCCTCCCATGGAAGTGCCATGAAGAAGGATGATGATCTAGCAGGGCTTAACAAAACCTGATGCCTTCCATCTCCCCTAAGGCACAATGTACTCCAGGAGCCTGGTTCTCTGTGTAATCAGTTCTAGCTGTGAGGCCCTGATTTGTGTCAGGGTAGGTGAAAAGAAAAGCTATAATTCCAGACCTTCAGCCTTTCTACAAATCTTCCCTGAAATATACCCTAACCTTATAGACTATTCAAGAGCATGAAATATTCTTGGCAGAAAGTAATAATAAATGGCTCCCTGAAGACCAACTACAACACACAACTCTTTTAAAAGGAAATTTGCTGTAGAGTGAGCAAAGCTTTGCAAGATTAGCTCAAGATTGTATTTGCCTACTGCTTTCCAATTACAGATGTTGCACATGATACTCAGTGGCACAATGTGCTGTCTATAAATTGGCAAGTTCATTTTAAGAGACAGCAGGTTATTTTAATCTGTTTTTCCTCTAGCTAATTTGCACAATTATGAAGTTAGAGACTGTAAATGCCTTAGTTTTAGCTTTGTTAGGCAACAGACATATGTAAAACTATGTTTTCGCATTTCTCAGCCAACACAAAACCATAATTGCATGACTTTTAGGTGTGAATTATGACCACTATATCAAACCTACATGGGACAATATCAAACAAAGATAGTTGCTTATTTGGTTTATGCACTACACAAGCCATCTCTCGTGACAGCCACTTGACATTCAATTTATTTACTGTATCTTTGGTGTGTTGCAGAGCAAGAATTACATCCATCTGTTAAAAACAGAATCTAAAATACAATAAATGTTTCTAACTTGACACTCACATTTGTCCTGAGCAATCAGCTCTAGATGGCCCTTCTTGAGCAGAGGGCCTGGACCAGGTGCCTTCCAGAGGTCTTTTCCAACCTCAACCTTTCTGAGATTCTGTCATCCTTCTGTAAATTACTTGTTATTCTGTATTCTTAAGCAAGTATGAAATTAAGAAGCTATATGAAAAAGTTAACCACCAAAACCCCCTGTACCTTACAAAGCAGAAAGCATCTCAAACCCACCAAGATTTATTCTAGGTATTCGTCATAGTACACCAGACAGGTCAGAAAAATAATGTCTCAGTGTTTTGCTTGCTTTTAGAAAGCCTAATAAATCACCCAGCTACGTGTCAGGCTTTAAAAATCACCCAGCTATGTGGTAGGCTTTTTCAGTGCTTGCCCTGTATGTGAAGCTCTGCAGAAGCAAACCAGGGAAAGGCCAGACTTGTCCCAGGGGCACATGGCTGCTCCTCTGGCAGTCACAGACTGCACCACCACCTCTTAGCACTGGGATGATAAGCCCTCGGTGTCAGGCTTTATCTAGTACTTAGGTATATTGCAAAATGGTTCAATGCCATCTTCCCAAATGCTCTGCAACAGGAACACATGGTGATCCTCTCATTTCGGCACTGATTTAGGATGAGTGGAATTCAGAGTTCAAGTGGTTCACAGACTATAAATCAGAAGAAAATTTGTCCCCTTGTCCGACTGCAAAAAGAAACTTTGCTGCAGTTGACAGCAGCCCCCTGGGAAAGGTGTCATATAGCCTTGCTAAAACACGGGACGGGAGAGGAAAAGTGAAGGAATCTTCAGGCAGGAATGAAAAATAGTACATCTTGCTTTCTTCATTCCTAGCTTTCATTCTTTTGTCTTCATTTGATCTTTTAAAACCAAAACTACAAAAATATTTAAAACCTTGCTATGAACCCCTATTGCACATAGATATCTAATTTGTTTAGTTCAGTAAATATCTAGCAGTAAGAGAATCACTAAGAACAAAGCTAGCCCCAGCATTATAGAAATGAAACAAATTTTGTAGTATGTCAAATATTAAAAAAGATGTGTGATGTCTTTCTCTCTGGCACACTGCTTGTGCAAGAGGTACCCGTGATGCTGGAAAAGGCAGTCTTATTCTCTACAGATACAGAGCAAAATGGACCATGGCAGGGTCTATGCAATTTGTCAATGTTTTGTTCAAATTCCTATTACTTTATCTAAAATATCCTTATGATAAGAACTTATCTTTACCTTCTGATGGGAAAATTTTTACTCCATTATCATTTTTGAGAGATTAAAAACCTATCAAGCATATTGGCTGAGCCTTTAGTTTGTATAAAAGAGCATTGCTGGTGATCATAACTCTGGGACTCAAATCAATCGACAACATCCACTTGTGTTACCTGGTCCTCCGTGATCACTTTGCAAAATTGCAAACCACCAAACATTAAGTGCCACTGGATGGACATCATCTTCCACTGCCATGCTCAGCAACATTATTCCTTCCAGATTTTGTGACACCCCCATCCCAGGCATTTGAGATAAAAACTATTTTGAAGTATTTCCTCTGAAGAAACTGATTCAGTTAAAAAGGCTTGCAACATGCTTAACAGACTAGCAAAAGCCCCCATACGTATTTAACTGTTTTGTGGAATTTAAGGCACACGCATGCACACAGTGAGGGATTTCCTTATTTTGCTCCAAAAGAAATTATACTGCTTTAAAGTATTTTTTTCACACAATACTTTCTATTACTTTATAATCAAGAGAACTATTTCATTACAATGCAAAGTAAAGCTTTTTAAAATGAAGATAAAGGAGTCTTTACCGAAAAAGCCAGTGGCTGCTCTGTTTTTCCTCATCAGGTACATGGTCCAGGATAGAGGAGAAGACACACCAAACTGCCCGTGGTTCATGTTTAAGTTTATATGATAGCCAGGCAGTGACCAGATACTGCAGAAGACCAGCAGAAACTAAGCAAGATGAGGGGAGAGCTCTTCCTTTTCACTCCACTCTTTCTCTGCCCTAGAGATCATTATTTAACATGAGCAAATTGAAAAATGACATGCAGCCATACTTAGTATGTGTTTTTTTTCTTCCACTAACCAAACTCACATGAGACTTCCCATCTTTCTCTCTCTCTTCTCCCCCCCCCCCTTTTTTTTTTGCCTCAGGCATTTATAGGCTAGTAATTTTCATTTAGCTTCTCCACCGATTTTTCTCTGCCCAATTAGAGTGGAAGTGGATGAAGATTTAAGTTCAGAGTTTTGCTGTTAGAAAACAGTTTGGTACTGTTCCTGTTGTTTTGGCTTATGTGCCATTTCAAAGGTGTGAGGGTCTACTACCAGTAAATAGGCTAATGATACTGATAGCGATTCTTTCTGCAGACTTTCCCTGCTTGTAGTATTTTATAGTCACTAATGCCAGACAGCAGTAGCATGAGAATGCCCTTGATTATGAAGATTTTTTTTTTTTCCTCAGGAGATACACAGGACAGTTTAAGCCCAACCTCTTTCACCCCATATGTAGGAATAATTTCATTGACATCTCTGGGATGGCAATTTGTATGAGAAACAGTAATAGAAGTCAACCTCTATGTTCTGATAAATCAGTGAATATGAATCAGTATCTGCTAAAGCTTGAAAATTCTTCTATAGGAGAAGTGGTGTATACCTCAGTTCTCTCTTGTTTAAGA
Source organism: Columba livia (assembly GCF_036013475.1). Classification (NCBI taxonomy): domain Eukaryota; kingdom Metazoa; phylum Chordata; class Aves; order Columbiformes; family Columbidae; genus Columba; species Columba livia. The sequence continues at coordinate 92,791,984 of NC_088602.1, forward strand.
CAAATAATTCTTCATAGAATCATAGAATGCTGTGAGTTGGAAGGGATCATCGAGTCCAACTCCTGTCCCTGCACAGGACAACCCCACAGTTCACACCATGTGTCTGAGGATGTTGTCCAGTCTCTTCTTGAACACTGTCAGGCTTGGGGCCGTGACACCTCCCTGGGGAGCCTGTTCCAGTGCTCCACCACCCTCTGGGAGAAGAACCTTTTCCTCATGTCCAACTTAAACCTCCCCTGGCACATCTTCCTGACATTGCCACAGGTTCTGTCACAGGTTGCCGGAGAGAAGAGATCAGAGCCTGTCCCCCCTCCTCCCCTTGTGAGGAAGCTGTAGCCGCCATGAGGTCTCCCCTCAGTCTCCTCCAGGCTGAACAAAACCAGTGACTTCAGCTGCTCCTCACTTAGCTTCCCTTTCACACCCTTCACCAACTTGGTAGCCCCCTTCCAGACACTCTCCAGCAGCTTTATATCCTTTTTATCCTGTGTTGCCCAGAACTGCACACAGTGCTCCAGGTGAGGCCGCACCAGTGCAGAGCAGAGCGGGACAGTCACCTCCCTGGCCCGGCTGGCAATGCTGTGCTGGATGCACCCAGGACATGGTGGCCCTCTTGGCTGCCAGGGACACTGTTGGCTCATGTTCAACCTGCCATTGACCAGAACCCCCAGATCGCTCTCCACAGAGCTGCTTTCCAGAATCTCGTCCCTCAGTCTGTATGTACAGCCAGAGTTGCTGTGTCCCAGGTGCAAAATCCAGCACTTTGCTTGTTAAACTTTATATAGTTGGTGATTGTCCAGTTCTCTAATTTGTCTAGACCATTGTATTCTTCCTAGATGTGTACAAATGTACAAGTGTTATATACTTTGTAAGACCATGTCACATTTGTCACCAAATGTGAAATTCAGCAATTTCATAGGAATTCATAGATGAGCAGATATATTGATGAATAAATGAATGGATGGATAGATGGGTAGAAAGATTTTTTCAAAAACGTTAAACTGGACTCCAAAGTGTCCAATATACCAAAATGCTGCAGTTACTGAAAGAGTGCAAGTGGCAGTTGGAGGAACGACCAGAATCCAGCCTGCAGTGCAGTTGCAGAGCACCTCTTGTACCAGAGTAGTGTAAAACCCCTCTGCACCTAGTGGCCCTCATGGCAATCCCCTGTCTCCCTTTTTTTTTTTGTAGTTTAAGGAGGGGAGTGTTGGCTACAATTATAAATGTATTCCCTGTACTTTTTCACACCTCTTCTTTTGTAATCCATTTTTCCTCCCAGAAAATGGAGAGATGCTCATAGACAGTGATAAGGAGAAATAAAACTGAGTAGTAGCAATTGTATCTGGGTAGACAAAATGAAATGCTGCCAAATGCACAGCTGCTGTTTGTTGTTGTTTTCTGTTTTGTTTTTGTTTGTTTGTTTGCTTTTTTGAATTGGTTATAAATTTGCTTTTTGGTTTGTGTTTTTCAGATTTCAGGTTGGGATGTTTCTAATGAAATCAGGGAATACATGTGGAAACAAAAGGCTGTGAGATTTACTAGGGATTTTCCGCTGGCCAAATTTCATATTTCGAGAGCACTGCTAGCTTTTTAAGTGTTATATTCTATAAAAATATTACAACCTCACTTGTCAGCACAGGGCCAGAAACCTACAGACACTACAAACACTTCAACACATGCAACATTACCTATGAGGAAAACTGTGCGTGTGCTTAAGTTATTCCACAAATGGTTGAAGCCATCAGTTTGTGAGAGCAGGTTCCAATTCCCGTTAAATCACAGGAACTCTTGCACCAGAGCCAGTATAAAAGGGACAATGAAATAAGGTGTACTTCTGTGAAAGGCTAATCCAGAAACTATTTGGGACTATTTGGCTGTTGTTCTTGTACTGAACAGAAAAACAAGAAGTGGTATGTTGTTTACCTTTCTTTTGAACTTTGTCTTAACACTGCTTGAATGAAGAAGAAGAGACCTGCACAGGAAACACACTCCTTTTCCCAAGGAAAATAATAGAAAGCGGAAAGAGAAAAAAGAAGAAAAGCCCACAGAAAGCCCAGTGATATGAAATGAAACAGCACAATCTCTACCACTCTAGCAACTCTTACACAACCCTGGGTTATGACATTGTTCAACTGCCACAGGAGGACTGCGAGAGACCTCAGGCAAATGTTTCATCAGTTGCACAACAAGATGTTTCCTGGGCTTTGCCGACAGTGGTTCAGCAGAGATGCAATAGCCCCTCTGTTACGGGGCAGATAAAGCACCTCCTGCTAGCTGCTATCTTCAGATGCTAACTCTACAGAAATGGTTCCTTCTTTCCATCCCTCTGTATAGCTTTGGGTTTGAGCTTTTGAAATGTACAGGCCTTTAGTCCTCAGCTCTCTCGTGGCTTTTTTATTATCAGTTTTCACCCTCCTTTTCCTATTGCTTGTTGCTCGTCTATCAGAGTGTGAGCACCTTGTGGACATTTACATAAAGATAAGGAATGATGGGGCTATGCAAGACACATGCATGTTGATATCAGAGAGGATGCATCTCCAGGGAAAACTGAACTACAGACCCAGCATGGATTTGGGTTTCATACTTTTCTTCCCTAACATAATACCTTAGCTGTCAGAAAATGGTAGAGACTGTAAAAGACCTTCTTTAACACTTATTTTAATTTGGTTATTTGGGGATTCTAGAAAAAAGCTACCAGTTCTTTTGGATGAATGTTTTTTACTCACAGTGTGTGTGTTCAGCAGTGCAAAGATGGTCAAATGAACATGAAAGTGAAACCTCAGCTAAATTTTTACTACATCAGCTACACTAACTGCCCCATTGGCCACTTTTCAGCCATATAGCACAGTGTTAACTTGGAGGTGGCAGGGGGCAAAGAAGACGTCATAAGAGCCAAATAAAGAGGTAGTCTTAATTTTTACATATATATGGCAAGGGTTGCTCCAGCAGCAAAGTTCTGACCCGATACTTATATAAGGAAGACATACATTTTGGCAAGACTTTAGATTTTAAAATGGAAATCTGTTTTTCTGAAGGTGTTAAAGACCTGCACATCTCATGGACTTCCAGTGAAACTGGTGTTCAGATCATCTGGAAGTCAGGACTGAGATAACTTTTTAAACTCAGTAATTTGAGGCATTGCATAAATTTCAAGATTAGTCCTTGAGGAGCTTTATAATATGTTTTGTAAAGCAAAAACAAACATCAGTCTGAAATTAAATGGAAGTAGCTGGGAGCACTGTGCCGTTTGATGATGTCCCTCTAGCAGGTAATAGAAAAAGTGAAAGTGGATTACTGTCTCCTGTTTTCAGATTGAAGGTATGTTAGCCACAGAGCTTTCCAAAACTGTAAACACAGCCCTGCTAAGAAAAATAGGTATACTAGGTTATGCAGCGTTTTGTCTTATATATTGCTCTTAATACCCCCACACATACTACAGGACACCTGTCCAAAACAGCTTCATGTTGACTATAAAACTTTTACTTCACTGACTATGCAAGACGTTCCTGTCTGTGAAATGACTGGATTCCCACATGCATCCCTTTATGTACCTTGTAGTGCTTTGATAAACTTACATTTCTGAAACTCTAGGGTCTCGGCTCACTTGGCTTCTGTGGCATGTGGCATGTGCTATACAAAGCACACTTTGCTATACAAAGAAACACTCAAGTAAAGGAACGTAATCTGATGTTCCTTTCCCATCTTAACATCCAGCCTCTGTCAATCTTTTTTTTAAGACTGCAGAGAGATTTCCCAATAAAGCATAGTTTTCACTTTATGAACAGAAGTAATTTTAGGGTTCTTTGAACTGAGCTAAACAACTGACATATTTTAAAAAAGCATAACGCAGATCAAAAAAAGCCAAAGAGGCAAGTAAGAATGAAACAGGATGGAGTACACGTCCTGTTTTTGACATGCAACACCATCTTTAACTAGTTTTGAAGCACTACATCCTCTTTGCAGAGCCTTTAGCAACCACCTTCTGAAGCAGGTTGTTTTTCTGGAAGTGGGATGTCATGAGCATTTGCCTGTGTTTCTAAGGAGATTGCCAAGATTGTGGATGAGGGTGGATTTCACTGAAAAGTACACATAGCTACTGGGAAAATTCAAATGCCAGGGCTTTTTTGGATACGGGTAATATTTATATGCACTTTCACCATGCTGAAGCTGGATGTGTGCTCCAGAGAAATCAAATTCTGCGAGACATTTGGAACAACAGCTAAAATTTCATTTGTTTTGGAACTGCCTACTGGACATTTGAAAGTAATCAAAAGCAAGTTTATATCTATATATATATATAGATATATTTTTTTTTTCTTACATGAGTTGTCCTTCCATCACTATCTCCTTATAATAAAGTCAAAGAGTTGTGAAATGGTTATGTTTATAAAAAGACAGAGCTTTGCAACCTAGGAATCCATTTGCTGATTTGCCTCTCCAGGGGCACAGCCATCAGGCAGCTGCCTCCCCCCACCAGCACGGGCTGCTACATCACTTGGCAACGGAAGCGCACACTGTACACAGCACTCGGGGCTTTTCTGCGTCGTGTGGCCACCCCCGAGCTGAGCTCTGCTGCAGGACTGCAGGCTCAGGGAAGCAACAAGCTCTCAGGTCTGCACTGGCTGGGAGGGGGAGCTTTGCAATGACCTGGCCAAGCCACAATGCCAACCCAGCCAGCCCCGGCCACAGCCAAATGTCAACTTACTGTCCACCCCAAAAGCCTGGGCTTCTGCCCTGCTACCTCTGCAGCAGTTGTATCTGGACCAAGAAGCAGTTTTCACCTCTCTCCTCTTCTGAGAGCTACACCAGGCTGTAATTACATTGCCAAAGGGAAGAGGTGAAGGTGTCCATTAACTCCCCTACCTGGAGCCACCCACCTATGTGTTTTTGACAAAATTCACGTTCATTAAGCGAGACTTTCTCAGCCAGACTTGGCCAGAATCACTGCAGAACTGACATATTTTTCAACTTTCCCCCACTCTCTGGCCTTGTACCAGCACAGAACCTAGCCCATGGACTCAGACTGGTGTAGTCTAACCTGGTTTGAAATCCAGGACTGAAAACAAGAGGCACATGTACCACAGGACAATTAAAATGCTAAAATGCCAAATGAAACCACACCTAGAAGCCTGTCAGAGCTGTTTCCAAGCAGATTTCAGCAAGCCACCAACATCTCTGTCACCATCTTGAAGACATTGCACATATATCTTGGTTGCCAGTTGTTTGCCAAGAGACCCAACACAGGGCTAGCTGGGAGCTCATGTTCCCTCTGAGTGTGATAATACAGAAAGTTTTCCTCCTGTGTAGGGGTAAATCTAGGATGCTTCAAATCTTTCCACTGGGTAGGAGGCCTGCTTGGGTGGCCAGGATGAGCCATGCCCAGGAGGTGAAGGCTGCCCAGCACTAGAAACCCATCAACTGGCTCTCCCAGCCTCTCTTGTTGGAGTGGGTCCTATCTGCAAGGATAGCTATGCACAGATGGAGCAGGGACAGGACTGGGGCCTCCCACATTCAGGCATGGCTGCAGAGGCAGTCTCTAGTTTAACCTGACATCACACCCCAGAAACTGAAGGATGTTTTCCAGTCAAAACCAGTACATATTGGGTTTTGGTTTTGTGAACAGCTTTAGTTTTGATAAACTGATATTTTCTGGAAAAAAAAAAAAAATTAACCCACCTACCATTTCTCATCTTAGCCAGAAGGACAGATGTGATCTGGGGAGCCAAAGAGGCACCATCAGAGAGGGTTCTGACAAGTATGGGACATGAATTTGAATAATTTATTAGACTTCTCCAGTGCCAGGCAACTGTCTGGAAAGAACCAAAACTGTGACGTCTACATCTGAACCATGCAAAGCCAGAAGTCTTACAGAACGTGCAAATAAGGAAAACCAGGCAGCACAGATACAACACGACTCACTATCTTTTGGAGCAAAATCTTTCCCAGATCTCCATTTAGCAATCTGTCAGGCTGAGTAGTTTAAAAGTAGGACTGACAACTCTAGGAAGCAAAGCACTGTGTCTGTGCTGTAGCTCCTGCCACAGTGATATGGAGACCGAATCCACCATGTACTGAGATATTTGGGTAGTGGTAGCACCCCAGTGCTGCAGACACATTGCTGTATCTTCTTGTCCAGCATGCCACCCAACGGGAGATTCCTGGATGTGGTGATAGGACAAACCCCAGAATACCCAGGCTGAGCATGGGGTTGTTCTTTGCCCCCATTCCAATCCTTTCCACAGCTCCTGGCAGAAGGAAGAGGGAAAAGAGAAGGGTGGAATGTAGAAGAACAAGGGCCGTCTTTCACAGACTGGGATGGAGTGCTTTTTCTTGTGGCCAAGCTGAACGAAGAGCATCACACTTTTTCCAGATGTGAAAGGAATGCCACAAAAAATGCTATTGGCTTTGTGTTACCCCAGGGCATGCTCCCACCCTGCAGAGCAGGGTTCACGACACAGCCTGCTCAGCCTCACTGGTGGTGGCACTGATGGGATAACCTTCAAGATGTACTCACTCTAACAAGACCTACTTCAGTCCTCCAGACCCTACTCTGTGAAGCTTTCCCACCAGAAGAAGAAAGAAAATCAGAAGCCCAAGCCAAATCCCACCTCACAGTCATCTCTCCACCTTCACTGATTTATTCACCCATGTAGCATCTCGAACAGACCAAGGCATGAAGAAAGCAAAAAGCTTCATGATGATGTTGTCTCACTAAGGTTATGTTTCGCTTCAGTGTGCCAGGGGGCCATCCCAGGCAAAAATCTATAACAGTGACAGGGGGTGCACAAAGTCTGAGCAGGTCCCTTGGTGAAACTATAGAAGAATACAGAAGGTCCTTTCTGCTCCTCTGCTCGCTAGTCTCTCAGAGCCGTGTCTACCATTATTCCCATTTGGAGGTTGCTGCACCTCAGAAGAAGGGAAGGTTTATTGTTCAGTCTTCTTAGCAGCTGTTGCCATTACAGATTGTTGGTGCCTTTGCTTTGGGAGGCAGCATCCTTCCAATTTTGTACCCTCCACCACTCATTTGGTTCCTGTTGCCTGCCCAATAATGTTGATTAGGCTTCAGGGCAGAAGCACCGTTTTGCACTTTCTTCTCAGACAGGGTTTCAATTGCGGAGAAAACTCAACCTTGCTTTCTTTAATAATTTACATGGCAGTATTGTGTGGATACTCTTAACTGCTACTTAAAAGTAATTAATTGATTTTCTGACATATCAGTTAACAATGTATTGCACTGACATGAAGTTGTGATGCTGCTGTTGATTGGGCTGGATGACTAAATGCATCATACTCAGTTCAGGAGCTGAGCTTAAAAGACTCTAAATATATTCTGCTATAAAAGGAAAGGCATTTTACATGTAGTGTTGTCTAAAACTTGAATCCATATGGTGCCTCCAATGCTGTCAGAGTGAAGTATTTCATTGTTATTTACAGTAGACCGATAGTATTTAAATTTAGAACATCCGGTAGGTATGAAAACACAATTTCTGTCAGCTGGAGACAATAGCACATGTTGAACTGCAGAAAGAAGGGAGGCTGCAGAAGGGCTCTATGTGTGTATATGTAACTGAACTGGGAGACGTGGCTGGAGCATCTCCTTTCTCCATACTAAGTTGCCTACCCTGTTCAAAACCCAGGAGCACTGCAGATGCATATACAGATGAGTCTGAAGCAGGAAGACAAAAGGACAGAACCCGTTTCTGGAGATTAATGGTGGTTTATACAGCTTTTTATCTTTACAGTAAGTCACCAGTTCTATTAAACTCCAGGGCTGGGTGGCAACTGCAGGTTAAATAAATTACTGCAGTCAAAATGTTCAAACCAGCCCTATTCTGTTAGATAACTAAATAAAAGAAGACCAGCCCTTTCTGTCTTAAATGAAATTACGTGAGGAACTTACGAGCATTTATTACACTCCACAATCACAAATTCAGAAATCTTCTGTTTAATTACTTAGGCTTGAAAACTCTGACCTGAGTAGATAGTGCGTGGGGGACACTACTGGAAATATTTTCATTCATTATAAAGGATATGAAATTACTTGCTTGTGATCTCTGCTTTGATATAGCTAATCCCATCATGGATAACTTAGAAGGTCAAATGCTTAAATTTTATGTGTTGCAGAATACTTCACATGTTGAACACTGTTTTGCTTCTGTTCTCAAATAATCTTTTTTCTCCTTCCTTCTCTTGCTACAAAACACCACAAAAACATCAGCTGAGGATCAGACCAATTCTCCTCTAAAAGTGTTCTTTTAATAAATATGGATATTTTATGTTAAAGTATTTGTGTGGAGAACTAAGTACTTTTATTGTATCAGCTGTAAAAATGGAGAAAAACCAAGAAGCTTTCTGGTGCACAAACTCTTCTTCAGCTATTTATATCCATATTTACCTCAAGAAAGCCTGTCATTTTTATCTTTTGTGTTTCAAGAATATAAGAACATTTCTTATACACACTCAGCCTTGTCACAAAATCTAGAAGCCGCTACAGGAAATTAACTTCACCAAGACCATCCTGTTTATGCAATTACAGTATTAGCTGACTTGACTCTGCGTACGTGGCACAGAACAGAGTCCCACACAGAGAAACAATCTCCACCCTCAGAATTATTTATCGTCAATCCTCTCCTGTGATTTGGCCATTAAAAATACCTGGCAACCCTGTTATGGCTTATTTTAACCTCAAAAGAAGAGCGATAGAAGAACTGCAGCAGATTCAGCAATGAGCGTTTTGTGGGGTGTTTAGCTTCAGAATAAATGAGTTTCGAAAAAGAAGAGAGGCCATGAATTATTAACAGTCCCCTCTGTAGATGGGAGAAAGTGTCAAGATTTTGCTGAAGTCATGGATTGATTTTCTGACACAACAATTGAAAAGATGTGAAAGCAGCCACTTGGACAGTAGTGTCAGATACACGATCCATCGGTAAATGGGATTCCTCCTCTCACTTAACAGCACTGCTCATGCGCCATTGATTATGCCATATTATATAGCTCACAGTAATACATATGGGGAAGAAAGAGTGGGAAAAGTAGGCAAAAAATTGTAGGGTGGGTGGATGAATAAAACAAAACAGACTAAAGAAATCCGGCTTTATAGAACTGGATAAAATGTTATTAAAAGTTACTTTTTGCCCTCTGAAGCAATGTAGATTTAGACTAAAATTTCATTTCATAAATTTATACCTATTTTTTAACTGTGTTTTTTTTTTTTTTTTTTTTTTTTTTTTTCCCCCAGGGAGGAGTTAAAGAGATATAAATGAAATACCTTACAACTGTTTTTGGAATTAAATTTTTAATAATATATTTTTACTGGAAATATTACTTTACATTTAATTTTATTTTGAAATGGTTTTAAAAGCCTTGGCAGCTGAAACCATTACTCTTAGGGTATTTATTGGTTCTAGATTAATTTTTAAAGTAGTTTGCCAAAATTCTTAATTATTTGTTTTCAGTCAACTCAAAATAGAGTTATTGTTTCTCTGTTTTTTGTTTTTCTGAGGTTTTCTACTATTTTTAATTTTATTTTATCTTATTTATATATATATATATATATTTAAACACAGCTGGTACTGACAGAACAACTGCAGTCATTCTATCTAGAAACAAATCACCTTTCTGAAATACTGGATTTTGTATATTTTGCTGACCATTCCTGTTAGCCAACAGGGATATTGGACACCACTGGTCTCATCCTTTCCAAATGCCAGTTTCTTCTCTCCCATTAATTTATAAATGTCAAGTGGAAGAAACAGCATAAACTGCAGGGCTTCCTCACAAGCTTGACCAAAATCAGAATGAAAACTGAGCATCTTTCAAGCCTTTACTTCAGTTTAATATTTCAAACCCCAAACTCGCAGAAGGACACACAGAAATGTTATTACTCCAGACCAGTGTAGGTAGCAAAGGCCTGGGTGCTTTTCTGTTATCTCACTTTTTAGTGGAGAAAAAAAGGCATATTCCTTTCTGGGAGTGATCGTAGGCTTGTGAGAAGAGCAAGCCACCTTTAGCCTTTATGTGACTGCTGCCCTCTCCCTAGTCACAGATGACTTGCCCAAAGCAGGAAAACGAAATCCATTTTCTGCCGAGAGCTGGGGTGATAAGCCCCCATGTCAGCTTTTGGAGCCTGGACCAGCAGGATTTTTTTTTTTTTTTCAAAAAGAAGGAAAAGTGGGAGTCTATATTCGCAGATTTTTGAACATATTATGCTGCAAAGGGGACGGTGAAGAAATTACAGAAACACTGGCAATTTGCTGAACAATGTCAGATTTAAGGAGACAGAAAATTCTGGAGTCAACAAATTTGTATTTGAATGACTACAGTTTCATACATGTCTCCTTTTTTAAAAAAAATGTATTTTTTGTCATCTTCCTGGTGATCTTCCATTTTATGATCCAGTAACAGTTTGAAGTTACTTTTAGTGAGTACAGTGAGAAAGATGATCTGCACTGGAGTCGATTGTCAAATTCACAATGCAATATCTTTTTTTTCACACGCTGATTTATCAAATTTGATCTTTTAATAGCCAAAAAGACCCATTTCAGACAATTTTCCTTGAAAATACTTTGAAAACAGTACAAAATTTTGGTTTAATCATTGACATTGTGTCTTCTTATTTCTCAAGGGTAAAAAAGCACCTTCTGGTTTAAAATATTTTGCTTCTACGTTTCTGATGGTATTTTCTGTGATTTAAGATTAAACACAGTTCATAAGTAGGAGTGGCATTTTATAATTATTTCTATTTATGAAATATTTCACTGGGAATTTTATTTCAGTGGAAACTGTACCTTATACATGTGTGTGGGGAGGAAGATCTTTTCAACTAGCTGTGCCCTAGACATTTTGACTGCCTTCATAATTGTCTTGAAATGGTTTCTGGCATTAGGTGTTGCAAACCACTGTCATAATTTGCCCTGCGTTAGATCAGGTGAGCATAGCAAGGAAAGTATCCTTTTCCCTATGCTGCCATTCCCCTTGAGGACTGATTACTACTTTCCTTCCATCCAAAGACTGTGAAGAAGAAAATTACACAAGGACATATATATGCTCTACTAGTGGCATTTCAGCGCTGCAGGCTTGGTGAAGAATGCTTCCACAAAGGCAATGGTGAGAAGAAAACTGGGATGCAATGTGGCTGCATGCAATGGCTGGTGATGCAGAGGCGAGGCACTGGCTCCTGCAGCCAAGACCCCAACCATGCTGGGGAGACCCCCTGGGAAGCCCTTTCTCAGCCCAGCCAAGCACCAGAGCTCCCTTCTGCAAAGCCTCAAGCGGGGATGGTGCTGACCTCTTTGTGTAAAAAGGGATTTGCAGAGCCTAGGCTCCAGGACAGGGGTTTAAAACAATGGTGAGCTTATCTGCAACACAGAAAGCCAACAACTTCAGCACGATTCTGATGGTAGATAAAAGCAAGGCAGAGCCTGGCAGTAAAAGGCTATGGTCAAGAAATGTTAGAGTACATTGGAAGAATGAATTAATGTCAGTTTTACTAGGAAATCTTTTGTATAAGAGCAAGGCAATAGCAGGCACTTTGACACTGAGTGAAAGATGAAGAACCCAGGGCAGAATTGTTCACATTGTTTTGCTGATTTACAGCAACAGTTTCACATTGCGGGAGACGCAGCCTGCTTCATGTTTGTGTGTTGCTGATGGGTTGCCTGCAGAAGAGTGTATTTGGTGGTCTTTGTTCAGTTCTTAGTGGTTTTCATCCTACCACACATCTGGCTCCCTTCCAGTGGAGCCCGAGTACTGACAAAAACCATTTAACAATTAGCATGGAGATAACAATATTTCCTTCTCCAATTGGGTGGTCTATTTTATAGCCAAAAAGAAATTAGACCCAGGAAGTGCCAGGTATTTCTGAGACTAAAGCTTGATAATGCTGAACAGAAAATTCAGAAGGATGTGCCATGCAATTCCCAGGAAAATGCAGGATGGAAGTTTCCAAACACATGCAAAGTAACAAAAGAAGGAGTACAGAGGGATATTGTAGCTCTGGAGAAAACACAGAGTGCCGATGTGTATTTTCACAGTATTTCTGCCCATTTTCGTTTCCCAAATAAAAGGTGTAAATATGTATTGCACACATGCAGAAAGGATGCAGGGAAAACCTAATCCCTGGATATGAAGAATGCATATTTCAAGTTGCTTAACTGCCTTCATAATCATGAAACACATCACGATATTCACAGTTGCCTGGAATTACACTGATACCTCTTTTCAAGTAAGGAAACTAGGTGGCATAAAGGCTGTGCCCCTGCCTGACAGGAGGACAGTTGCACACAAGCTCACGAGAGGATGCACTCTACGTACAGTACACCATGGACCGGATTCTGCCTCCAGACATTGTCACAGTTTGGTAACTGCTACACAGGTATAACCACTCAGAGCAACAAAGTGTTACAAATGTTATACACAGATCAGAAAAAAAACATTTCCCTGCCTCTAGTCCCCCTCCTTTTCCTGCGGCATTATGTGCAGGCAGTGCAGCCTCTGTTCAGAAGCTAGTGCACATTTTGATGGTAATTCTTTGCTAGGCAGCTGGCACTCTGCAATAGTTAGAGCTTTTATAGATATGCAGGTGATGTTCCAAACAGAAGAACATTTATTATTACCAGATGTTTAAAGAGTGCCCACTAAGGGAGACTAAAAAGAACTTCCCTGCAGTAAATGTCTTTGCTCCTGAGAACTAGTGGTCTTTCAGCAAAATTTAAGTGATGACCGAAGGACACAGAGCTGAAGACAGTTTGCTAGTGCTGCTGAATCCATGGAGAATCAGTGAAACATAAAAAAAAAAGGCGTGCAGCCTACAAGTGCATGCAACACATGATCCTTTCTCGTCAAAACGGTAGAACCATAGAACGTCCTGAGTTGGAAGTGACCCACAAGGATCATCGAGTCCAACTCCTGTCCCTGCATGTGACAGCCCCACAGTTCACACCATGTGTCTGAGGGTGTTGTCCAGTCTCTTCTTGAACACTGTCAGGCTTGGGGCTGTGACACCTCCCTGGGGAGCCTGTTCCAGTGCTCCACCACCCTCTGGGGAAAGAACCTTTTCCTCATGTCCAAACTAAACCTCCCCTGGCACATCTTCCTGACATTCCCTTGGGTTTTGTCACTGGTCTTGAGAGAGAAGAGATCAGCATCTGCCCCCCCCCCTCCCCTTGTGAGGAGGCTGTAGCCACCATAAGATTTCCCCTCAGTCTCCTCCAGGCTGAACAAACCAAGAGACTTTAGCCGCTCCTCACTCGGCTTCCTATCCAAACCCTTCACCAACTTTGTAGCCCTCTCCTGGACACTCTGCAGTAGCTTTATATCCTTTTTATCCTGTGTTGCCCAGAACTGCACACAGGGCTCCAGGTGAGGCCGCACCAGTGCAGAGCAGAGTGGGGACAGTCACGTCCCTGGCCAAGCTGGCACCTCTGTGCTGGATGCACCCAGGACATGGTTGGCCCTCTTGGCTGCCAGGGACACTGTTGTTATAACAATAATAATAATGTTATTAAAAATAATGACCACCAAGAGAGTGAACCGGTGGCAGCACTGATCTTTCAGTAATTAACAGGCCCCAGAAATGCACCTCCTGGGCTGTAGCCTTCTGAAACAACCCTGAACATCTAAGAGGCTCCATGTTTGGGCATGTTTCCCCTGTCTGCAGGGGCTGCCTGCTGGGGCCTGTGTGCCTGGGCATCAGCAGGAGCCCTGTGCCTGAGCTGGGCTCACCTCTGAGCTACCTGTCAGGGAGGACTCTAGCACGGCCAGGTCCAAACATGAATAATGGGAGGGAGACAAAGCACATTAGCTGCCATTTTGACGTACTTTCCCCTGGCTCTTTTTCTCCAAGCAAATTTAGTGCCCCCTATTTTATTTTTTTTTTTTCCCCTTCCCTTTCTTGCTACCTCTCCTCACGAGCTTGCTGTGAACATTTGTGCAAAATCCAGCATGGATGAGAGAACACCATGCCAATATCCAGCAAACAAAGGCAGGCTGTGTTCAGTAGTGGGCTCAGTGCCCAAGAGGTGTGCCTTTCTCTGCTAGTCCATGCAAATGCCACACAAATTTTCTGATCTTCTTCCTTGCTAGGAGGCAGTGGGGCATCCTGCAGAGCAGCAGGTAACAGCCACTGCACTGCCATGCAAATCTGGCAGGGGCGTTGTTTGTTTTCCCTCCTGAGGAAGCACCCTGTGCTCAGTAGAGCAGTCCAGAAATCTATGGCTACCAAGCCAGGTAGCCACAAATAACCCCTGGGCTTTTCCACGTGGGACAGTGGGACAGCAGCAGGAGGATCCATGCTGGCTGAGCACAGCTCCTCCTCCACACAGGGTTTTCAGGTTATACATAGCCATGAGCTTCCCACAGTTTTCCATATGAATATTCCCCATTTATGTTTTGCTGGAGGTCAGTATGAAAAGTATTTGAAGATTTGTGATGAGAACATTTGAGTTTCTGCTTCTTGCACACAGCACTGTGTGGTCTGATCAACAAGTCAGCGGTTCAGTTGAAGGGGGTGTAAGGAGGAAGAACAGGCACCTTGATGGAGCTGAAGTACAGGGACCCACATTTCATTTGCCAAAAGTGGTTGCTGTCTGTTTCATCATCCTAAAGATGACGGGGGCATTAAATTGTGTCCATACACGGAAGAAAAAATGAAAACATGTAAAACACATAAGGGTCAGCTTAAGATACAGATACTGAACATTGGAAAAGCTAGTGACCTGTCTTGAGCACACTCACTTACAGACTGATTTCTCAGCAGTTTCTTGTAAACAGACTTTATCTTCTGGTTTCTTAAGTTTAAGGGGCAGATAAGTAAGACTGCCAGTGTTCTTGGCAATATTTTATGAGTTTGTCTCTGTATTTCATGTCCCCATGGAACACATATATGTTTTGACTGAAATCCTGACTTCACTTGAATGAACAGCAAAACTCCTCCCTCCCTTAGGTGATTCTCTGGCATCAGAGATGTGCTGTACGCACACAGGATCACTCTGCATACTCAGACCAGTGTCTCCCACCCCGCAGGCACTGCTCCATGCCCAGCAGCTCCTTGGATCTGCCCCAGGGTGCGCAGAAAACATGCAGGTGGATGCAAGGCAGCAACAAACCCTCTCTACAGTAGCAATCAGTTGTGCAATCTCCAGTATGAAGTGATTCCATAGACTAGTTATAAAAATACTCCTTAGCAATAATATAGATGAGGCTGATTTTCTAGGGACAGGTGATGGATGGAGTGACCTCTTCAGGTCTCTTCCAGCCCTCCTCTTCTAAACCCCACCAGCCGGGCTATGTTCCCGCTCTTTGAGCTCAGTGAATCAGGGACTGGTTGCTGACAGCACCATATAAACCACTGTGTATATGTATGTGTGCATCCACTCGTGTGTGTGCATGTACTTGTACATACATCTATGTGCAGTAGGCTACTTGATCTCCATTTATAACAGCCTTTGCCTGTACTTGTCAAAGATGAAGTGGTGAACAGAGATCCAATGTAAAGGACACTCTGCTCACTTATTTTATACATTTGTAATCTCTATCCAGAATGCTTTTTTTAACAACACTGTCATTTCCATAAAATGTTTCAGATTAGAGAAGATCTTGGCTAAATTTAGCTTTTATGGAAGAAAGAATAAAACATAATTAACTGTTTAAAGAACAAAACACAAACCACATGCAGCAATGAAACTTGTTGGCGAGAAATCTAACAGTAGTGCTTGGTAGCAAACCCATCTCCTGTGGAACAGATGTTTGGGATTTTACACAAAAATAGAAACTACACTAATGTCAAATGCTTTAGTGCCTGAAAAACTGACAAACACTGAGTGTTGCTCTTTGGCCACCATGATTTTCCAGGTTGTCCAGAGATGCCACAGAAAATGGAATGAAACTAAAGCAAAACAGCAGCAAAGAAATATTGACTTTTTTTTTTTTTTAAAGCAACTCCCCAAACTAGTGATGTCTCTCCGCCTTCAGGCAACTTTTAGTGCAGTCTGAATGGTTAATTATTGCCAGCAGTGGTGGATAAGCTGGTTTGCAGGCACTTGATTACCCTTGAAGTATCGGACTCTGTTTTCAGCGGAGCTGTGCACAACATCTTACAAATTCTCTTTGAATAGGTTTGTTAGCCCCCCCACCCTCTTATTTTATAAACAAATATTGGGACTATTAACATGGAAAAAGTAGAAAAAACAACAATAAACCCCTCGGGTGGCTGTTTCATTTCTCATCAGGAGAAGAGAAAATCAGTGGCCTTATTTCCAGGGGTGACTTATATCGGGAGCTCTAAGGCTGCCGTGCCTCTGCCAATCATGCATATCGCGTGGCTTTTAGGGCAAGTAGCAGACTGGGATAGGAAGCTACATTAGCTGGAGCACCATCCTTCCATGCCTGCCATCATATTTTTTCAGAGCCTGGATGAATGTGTTAGGATGGATTCACCGTACAGAAGCTTTAAAAATCACAGTTTTAGACAACTGTTTCACAAACAGTAGACCTTTCCTAAACACTATACGGACCATGAAAAAAGACTACTTGTGTGTGTGTGCCCCATGAGTTAAACCCACCAGAATACAGAGATATGAAATACCCCAGCTGCCTCTGCATGAATTTTCTAAGTGGGTGTTCATGTTTTATATCACCATATGATACTCTGCAGCTTCATACAAAGAAAGACATCAGTCCCTGCCACACGCACACACACACAGACACGTACATGCTCCCCAAAGCTAAACAGATGTCACACCAAGCCCACATCTCACCAAAATTTTCCAATAGTCAAAATAGAAAACATGAGGCCAAACTTAGCCTCCACCGATGCATGCACACACCACTTTCACTTTGATTCAGTCTTCTTGACATATGGTTTCCTCTCTCCTCCCGCCTCCCCTCCCCTTCATATTTCAAACTTGAGCAGATATAATAAATTGAATTTAAACACTATATCTGCAGTGGACAACAAGGGAAGGCTGGAAACCCAAAAGCAGAGCTGAAGTGTCAAAGGGCAGAGCAAAAACTGGTTCCCACCATTGAGGTGAGCGGGAGTCTCCTAGGGGTGTGAGCCAGCCTGGGAACTGTGGTCTGCACCTGGGGGAGGTCACCTCTCTCCTGGGCAGCTCCTGTCCGCCCCTCCCTGCAGGGGCTGTCTCTTCGCTCCTCTTTGCCAGGCTTGCCTAGAGTGCCACACTGGAACTAAAGTGAGGTTTCCTCTCCTCCTTCCTATTCTTTCATTTGGGATGTTCTTTTAATGCTATTTGGCTAAATGGCTTAAAAAAAAAAAAACAAACCAGCACCTCCTCTACCCCTGAAAGTCAAAGACAACTTTATTGAATAGAACTTAAGTGGAAGATTAATTTAAGGCACTGTTTTAATTATTCACATGATGAGGCGGCTTTCATGGGAGCTACCACACACACCGACACCTCTTTTTTAAAAATTTTTTTTGTTTACCTGGACACCTGGAACAGCAAAGTGAGCCACGGACATGATGCCAGTTACCCCAGAAACCCCTGAGACCTCCATAGAGGGCAGACATTGCAGGCTTTCCAAGAGACATTCAGCATTTTATCATGATTTATAGGATAAGAGTGTAGGAACTAAACAAAAAGCTGAGGTGCTTCTGAAAGTAAATACTTCTGAAGTGTATGAAGGGAAGTAGGATTTGTTCATATTGCAAAGCTGAGACTCTTTTAGTGCTGTTTTCAATCTAGGAGGTGTTTTTTGAGAAGCTTATGTGTAGCATGATTCTCAGCCTTTTTTAAGCCTGGAGAAGAACAAGGCAAAAAATTGAGAATTTGCTTCTCACTAGCTTAGTGCAGTTTTTCAGGTTCAGTCGACACCAGCTTTTAATATTACAATGGGGGTTAAAAAAGCGTAGCCAAACTCAGCCCTTTCAGCAAATAGGAAGAAATAATCATGGCAAGTTTGTACACACCAAAGCTGAATTTGGTACATGTTCTGTCTAATATCTAAGCAATTAGATTTTATTACTAAATCATTTAGGATTAAATTTCTGTTTAGAAAATTATTCTTATTTAACTGTACAAGTGAAAAAAACCAAACCAAACCAAAATAAAGCAGGAGAAAATAATCTATTTTGCACTCATATCCAGCTTTGGATCCAGCAGATTTTTGTTGAATGAATCAAAAAAAAGTGCTTCCTTCATAGTCTGGGCTCTCATTTCCTCAGCCTGGAACAAAGCTGTGCATGTCCATCTTCTTTCCCACATTAACGAATAAATTAAAAAAAGCTGACAGTGTTGGACTTTACTTTTCTGGAACTGCATCTTACAATAATATTGTCTCCAGAACACTGTTGTAAATTCTTGCATATATTGTTCAACTTTGCTTCTTCCCATATGCAAATTTTCTATTGGTATGCAAGTTTGTTATTGCTTTAGTCCTACGAACATGCAATTGAAAGAAGAAACTTAAGCCAAAATAAGTGGGCTTTTCAATACCTCGTTAGTTGCCCTTGCCAATGTAAGGATCCTTTGCCCCCTATTTTAGCAGTATACATAAAACTAATTTTCCTTTACATAGCTCTTCTCATCCCAAAGAATTTTGTTGAGTGTTTCTGATCACAGAGGATTTGGGAGCACCAAATAAGTGAAACCACATCTGAGGTGGAATGCAGGAGCTTTTTAACCCAAAGAGGAATAAATTACCCGTCAGCCTGCAGGCAGAAGTCAGGGGCATGGTCCCTATGAGCCCAGCTCAATGTCCCATCACAAATTTACGGTTACTTCAAGATCCATGTTGAAGAACTTGCAAAACCTCACCCCAAACACTTAACCCGGAGGACTCTTCCCTGAACACAGCCTTTGCCTGGCTTGTGCAAATGGATGAAATCTCAGCTGCGGGTAACAAAACTATCTATGCGCCATGGCATGTATATGCTAAACCTTCTCAGTTGTATTTCTGCAGTGTCCCCCCAGCTTGAGATGATGGACAGCAGGGCATTCCCATCCCAGGAGTGCGCCACAGCAGCCTCCTCTTGGCTTTCACTGCTGTCCTCCCTACACCAAATAGCTGGGTGCCCCCAGGGTAGTGTGGGTGCCTGAAAAGGATGTCTGAGAAAGCCGATGAATCAGGAGTGCTGAATGGACTTTAATGATCTGGGAGATAATTAATAATAGTAGGATCCAGTCTAGCTTAGGCTCCAAATCCTTCAGATGAAAGGAAAAAAATGACATGTGGTCTGCCACGTGCTAAGAATTTGCCTGTCCTTGAATGTCCTTGTTAAATATGTTCTGAATTAGAGACATCAAAACTCCACAAATAACTATTTTACTGTATATATGCATTAGTAACTAGAAATAATCATAAGTAGCAAATAATAAAGTTAGAAATAAAACCAAGGGCAGCCCAGTGGAAGTTGTTTGCACTAGATTCACAGGCACCCGTGTGCCCTGCCTGGGGCCTTTCAGGGGAACTGGGTCTGGCCACCCCCTTAGTCATGATCTGTGGGCTTGTGTTTCTCCCTTGGGCACAGGGAGGGCACACCTGCCCCCTCCTTGGCATCCTGCCCACCACCCACACAGGCCCCTTGGTCTTCCTGGAGACAAACCAAGGTGATTACAAGAGGGAAGAGCCCCTATGACAGCAGCCAGGTGGCTTTTTAAAACTTTCAATTTTCCTGGCAGCACGAGCTGCCATCCAGGTTTGGCGCCTGAGCCCCTTAAGGGTTGCTGCTGGTTTCTCAGTGAAGGTGACAAGGGCTGATGCATGGGCTCAGTCCTACTGCCACACGGTCCTTCGCTCCTTTGCTGCTGGATAAATGATCTCCCCTTCCCCACCCTGCAGCACCTCCAGCCAGAAGTCTCTCTTTTTTTTTTGTATTTTATACATTTCATTTGGGAAAATCCTCAGAGCCTATGTGTTGCTGGTGACTTGTAAATGAAATATTTTTATTCGCAGAGCTGCCTCAAAGTTGACGTGTCTCTACCTGTATGGTCTTCACAAATAATTTTTGCAAATATGCTTTTATTTGATGACTTCTTTGTCTTAAGATGATCCTGTACATTTTCCTCTACAGTCTGGACATTTTCTTAAATGTTTCCAAAGTCTTTACCCTAAGCAACAGACTTTTTTATCTCCCAGACTTACTTACTTTTAAAATCATTACTTCTGCATGTGTGATGTTTTGTTGATTACAGTAAAACTAGAGAATTCTCTTAAATGTCAGACTGTCTGCTCCACTGCAAATACCTCACTGCTTTATTCACCCCGAATCTTTTTGAAGGTCTCTTTACTAAACCCAAATAATGGTAAGATTAATGTAGGGCTTCTAATTTCGTAATGGTCTAGAAAGCTAAGGATAATTTTATTGTTTGATGTTTGTTATAGACAATGATTTTTGGTGTTTTTTTATGAAGATGAGGGATTGGATCCCTTAATGAAAAACATATGCTGTAACTTAAACTTAGTAAGCTAAGACTGTCTCAGTGTCCTACAAAACTATGCTAAATCCTTTGATTTATGTTCAGTATTTTGAACCACGCAGTACAATTATCTTATCCATTCTAGAGATACCAGCAAGAGAGAGAAAAGCTTTGGAGTTCATACATGACCAAGCCTTCACTTCTTGCACTATTGTTAGGGAGATTTGCAAATTTTCCTTCTAAGGGTGATAAAAATGTGAACTAATTACTGCAGTAACCACGCTCCATTCACTTGTCCATAGTGCTTTTACCATAAACGAAGCAATTTCACCTTCACCATCTCATTTGTTTGCTTTCTGTTTCAGTGAGGAAAAACTCCTTAGTATTGAGGAATTATGGTCTAAGCAGAGCCAAGTACAGACTGAATGTAGGAGCCGAGGGCTACGTAGGGAGTGAAAACTTAGTAACCAAGACTGTTATTACCCAGAAAATACAGTAGGATTGTATTACATATTTCAAATGAGTTTATTAAGCTGAAATAAACAAAGTCTATATGTATCGATGCAAACTTTTTCAGGCACAATTTTAGCATATTCATTCAAAATGACGTGCATGTGATATGCTTAGTGTATATACATTTTCCTGATAAAGCCTGGAGTGTCTGGCTGGATTCCACAGTCCAGTTTAATCTGTAGGATGTGTTTTTTCTGGCTTCAAAAATCAACCAGACTTTTATTACATTACCTTTCTGAACAGAAGTACTTCCTCTCTTTGTTTCTATCAAAATACATGTCAATGTTAAGATTATTGATCTTTACAAAAAGTTACAGATTGCAGAAAATTCATGCAGAGGAAAAAGAATTAAATAAATAACTGAAGTAAAAAAATGAGGGAATAACAGTAAATACTATTCTGTAATCATTCAGTGCAAAAGTACCCTTCCTAAGTCTTTAAAAATTGCAAATGCACCTATAATTGGAGCAGAAAAAATGCTGACTGCAGCAGAAAATGCATGAAACCACATTAGCCAAATTACTGCAAGTTCAAACTTCAACTTCACTGGCAAAAGCCTCAGCCTCCACTACCCTGGTTAAGAGAGTTTTCAGTGTGTCACTTGTGGTACATTCCTTCTTATTTTTAGGTTTGATCCAAAGCCCATTAACATCAATCAAAATTTTCCTGTTTACATCCAGGGGTTTCTTTAGACCATATTTAGCATACTGAGGCATGAGATTTTGTTTTAAGCTGTTGCTTACAGGAATGTCACCAAAGGGGCAAAACATTAGCACTATACGCTCCCTATATTTCTGTATATTTTGTTAAATCTTAAGCAGTAAGAACTTTTGGTTGCCTCTGTCTATGAAGTTAACTTTTCTAACTATCTGTGCCCAGGAATAATAGTAATAATAATAATAATAATAATAATAATCATCATCATCTAATAAGTCCTCTCTTATAGATAGTGGTTCATAAGGTTGTGATTCACATCTCAAGACTTGCAGAGAAACTGGAAGGAGCTCTGGCTGAAGTGTAGCAAAACACTTAAATGTGAAAATTAATAATGTGCTGAGGTTTTGCAGAGAGGGGATGGTTTAAGAATGTGCTTAAAATCTGGAAAGCTCCTCAGTGCTGTGCTGGAAGGTACTGTTCTGTGAAGAAGAGCCTGGGTGAGAATACACATGTGATTCTGCCCCTGGGTCCCTCCGGTTTCCAGCAGCTCCTCCTTCATTTCAGGAGCACGTGCTGGTGAAAGCCTGGGAGCCCCACACAGGGGATTTGGGAAGAATAACTAACTCACTGCTGGTGACCTTTCCTTTCAGGACATGTCACTGTGTGGGGCCTCGACAGTGGCATTTTTTGCTGCCTAACGACACAGCTATACTTCCTCTCCATCTTCAAAAGCGCTGTACTGCTCCATTGCTGGGAAGCTGTGGGGTTGTGTGAGACACAAACCTGTGCCATGTTCAGACCCTGCCCAGAAGCCCTCCCTCTTTGATGTAGTTTTTTTTCTTCATTATTTTTTTCCCTCCTTTTTTTAAGTTCTGGTTTAGAAGGTGGTAAGTTTCTAATGTTTGAAAAGCAATTGTCACACCACTACGCACGTGAGAGGAAACAGCGCAGACCACCCGAGTCAAATCCTTTATGTGGACATTTAATCTCCTCCACAGACATCAAAGCCATTGCTCTGACATCCAATTGCGTTGCCTCATGTGAGCTTTCCAGTTTGTCTTCCCTACCCTTTCCCCCCTGCTCTCTCCCTCCTCACTCATTCCACTTAATAATGCTACCCAAAGGGATGGCTTATTTTCTCCTTCCTCTTCCCAAAGTGTCAGTCCCCCTACCAAATTTATGTGTGCAGATAGCTATAGCTATAGATATATAGATATAGCAGAACAGCCAGAGCTGGGGCGAACACCCATCCTCCCCCAGCCCAGTGGCCAGGTTGGGGTAAGGAGGTGCAGGGGGTCTGCAGGGGATGTGGGGGGATGGAGCAGCCAAGGATGGAGCAGGGGGAAGCTGGCACTTAGGGTCAGCAGTGTGCCAGCGTCCCTTGCCCAGGTTACTTGGAGGTGTCAGGGCAGGCAGCGTGGGCAGCTGCAGGAGGAGCGCCCTGTAGTCTGTGTTTGGAGGTACCCTCACACACCCAAGGGTTGAAAGGCAGAGATTAAAGCTGCCAAAATTGGAATGGGCTGGGCTTGAAAGGGGTGAGCGGGCGGGCGCATCGGGTGCAGCACTTCAAAAGCTTTGCACTGTGGGGTGCTTAGGGTAGAAAGGGGTCTCCCCACACAGCCACTGCCTGGGGAGGGGGACCAGGAGGGTGTAATGAGCCTAAGAGCACTGAGCAGAAGACCCCCAGCTTCAGAAAATGAGGGGCTGTTCCTCCAGAAGAATACCTTATAAAAAAAAAATAAAAATCAAAATGCATTTTTTTTGTTCACAAAAGGAATAGTTTTCGACCTTACAACTAGCTTTATATGCCAGTGTTTATAATGCACCATCATTGTGCCGTTGCAGTATGTAATATCTAGATATGGGATTTGTAAAGTAAGCACCCCTCCTCCCATTTGCTGACACAATTCCTATTTGCAATGGAAATCACTAAGAAAATAGGTAAGATATAGAGACGTGGAATTCAGGCTCCTAGGGTATGGTTTCCTCTTACAAGATATAAGAATCTTTGTGGCAGCTGTGTTTCATAATTCCAGATGAAAAATGTATTGCATTGAACACAGGTGTTTTTGTGTATGCAGACTTATACAAGCACACATTACATATGTATGCATACACACATATATATGGATATGCACACACCCAGAAAGACAGAAAGAGAGAATCTGAAGCCTCTGATAACACTGTAGAACTTCTAAAAAGATTAAGAAGAAAAAATACTTCACAAGCCTGAACTCCCCACTTTTTTTCATACGAAGTGTGGCACTCAGTGATGAATACAAGATAGGGGTTTGGTATCATAAAAATCTATGTGTGAGAGAAAACTCAGAGAAATTGCTCATGCAAGTAAATTATTTGCAGGCCCAAGAACTGGACAGATAAAAACCCCAACACTTTGCTACCAAAGCAACATCTGATTCTGGAGTATCAAATGCAAAGATGACTATCCAGTCTCAGCAGCCTGTTCAGCTCAGCACAGTAGCATTTTGTAGCCAGAACTCCAATTACAAACAACATTCTCCAGAGAAATAAGTGCTGTGTTAATTTGTTTGCAAACTACTGCAAAAACGCAAAAGTTTTCTCAAGTACAGGTTGCAAGCATTACTGTTGTATACGTGTGTGTAAAGGTTGGATACCAAAAACGAAAACAGCAAATACAAGATCTTTTTTTCCTTTTGATCTATGCTCAAGATCAGAAAGGAGAATTTTGCCCTCGATGCACCAGGTAGGAGAATGAATAACACCTCAAGGAAAAAGCACTTCTGGATTCTGTTTTTCCCCAACTATGGTAATACATACACTGAAATTCCTTTTGAAGTAAAATTAGAAAGCAGCTTCTGTGTGTGGTAACGTAAGGTGTGTGAGCGCTGGGCCACACCAGAGGCTGATGGGGGGCTGAGCAGTTGCAATGGTGAGGATTTTCCTTCTGCTCCAGCAAAGGGGATTTTGCCTTTCCATGTCTGATGGTTGTGCAAACCACCCCCTGCTCATTAGCACCTGCTCTGTCAGCATGCTGAACGCAACAGAGCTGCTCCTGATTTCCTTGTGTCACGCTGGATCTGAACCCAATTTATGATATTTCAGAGAGGCAAGAGAATGAAAAGCATGGGCAGAGAAGTCAGCTGTAGTGCCACTAACTCTCTGCTGATGGATGCTTGCTTTCTGCACACAAACAATCTTACAAGCTATGCTAGTAAGTGTACTATTATACTAATAATCTGTGAACAGATGCCTTCTGGATTTCATGTCCCTCTAAAATGCATGAAGTAGTTCTAACATTGAAAACCTCCTGATTCCTAGCCAAAGCTAAACTGTATCATGTACTTTGGCTTGGCCAAGAGGTCCACTTTAAAAGTAGCCACCTTTACTTCTAAAGGGGAATTCACTCGAAAACTGAATACCTGAGAGAGACAACAAAGTTGCTCAGAGGGAAAAAAATGGTTCTTCCCAGTCTTGATATACAGCACGATGCAGAAATGTAGGAAACACTCCTAACTCTGAAATCCTAATGGAAAAATTCTGAGCAGACCTGGAGAATGTTTTTTCCAATGAAAGTTGATATTTCAGGGGGGATGAAGCATAGTTCATGAATTTGAATAAAATTTGCACATGGATTCAGTTCAGAAAAATGGGGACATTGTTTTGAAGCAGTTAATTTCATTTTGACATTTTCTAACTGAAATGTTTTAATTTTAGTAAAGTATTTTGAAAATTAATACTTTGAATATTTTTGTTTGATGACTGCTCTACATTAAAAAACCCAAAAAGGTATAAAAATCATAAAAAACATAAAAATCTTAAACCAATGCTAAACCAAACCCAAAATGAAACACTTAAACTCGGGCTGAACAAAAATATTTTGCACTAACTTAAATTAATAAGTTTTTAGGTTTTAAATTTTTCTACTCTTTTTTTTTTTATTTTTTTTTATTTTTTTTTTAACATATAGGAATTAACCTCCAAATTCATAAGTCATTCAGCTGCTTTGGATTAATGACTTTGGTTGTGATAGAATTCAGAAAGGTGGGAAGTTTACAGCAGGTCTAACGATTTCCTCCTGCATCGTGTGACCCAGAGTATGAAAGGGGATGAGGAAAAACCTGTCTTTAATCCTTTAATTCTGTCCCATCCTCTCAATAAATCCGTGCATGGTGTATCACTCACCCCTCCTATAAGGAAGCCTTATTATTTATACCATAAATGAGTTTAAAGGCATCAATATAAAGCTGAGGAATGACAGCGTGGCATACAATATTTATGTACAACAGAACACTATGAGTTCACACTTATAATTTTGAACACATGCTCAAGATGTCTCCTTTAGTAACACAGACAGAATGTATTTATAAATATGACTCAAGTAAGACTGATGAATAAGGGAAATTATTCCATCTTTTTTGGAAACAAAAATGCTTCTGCCTTTCATGCAATAGGGAGCACAGAAATATGAACAGCCCCTTCCGGCTAAGGACTACTTGGCCCTGCCACCTCATAGTTGCCCAGGAAGCCTTGTTTTAAGCAAAGGAATGTCACTGACTTCATGTGTGCATGGTTTCACAAGGACATGGGCTTTAGCTCCTCATGGCAGAGATGACCCTCACCACGTGGCTACCAGCACCTAGCTCTTGTGCTGGATTGGGCTGCACACGCTGTGGCCAAAAGAAAAATGAGGAACATTTTTGCTGTGGCCTGTCACTGTACACTGTTCCAGCAGCTCTTTGACTTGGAAGGCATTTGCTCTGGCTGTGCCTGCAGTACAAGTAGTGCTGAGCAACAGGAGAAGGTCTGCAGAGAGAAACCCTTGGTGCTGTACACCTGGGAGCCATGCTATTTGTGTTAGAGAGATACTAGCTTGAGACTAACCTGGGGCCTTCAGTGGCCAGGGCATGTACCTGAACCCCCTGCACCCTACCTTTCAGTTTTATTCAGCAGAAAGGGACCCAGCCTACGCCTGCTGAGACTCCTCCACGATGCCCACCACAATGCGCTGGGGGATTGCTGGGAGATGCCCTTCAGAGCTACAATCCTGATCACATTAAAAGGCAAATGAAGGCCAACCCTTGCCCACCAGCAGACATTACGGATGATGAAAAG
Organism: Columba livia; assembly: GCF_036013475.1. NCBI lineage: Eukaryota > Metazoa > Chordata > Aves > Columbiformes > Columbidae > Columba > Columba livia. The sequence goes on from NC_088602.1 coordinate 92,818,620, forward strand.
CTGTCTTTTGGGGACGGAATCAGTTTTGCCTTCGGAACTATATAAGCCACTCAGAAATGGATTGGCATTGCCCCAGGAGCTGAGCACAATGCTATTTAATTCACCACCACCTCTCCCTTCATTGTTTGCTGCAACACTAGTCACAGAAAAGACAAAGCGCTACTACCTGCAAGGTCTTGAAGCCCATTGATGCTGTTTTGTGGTGGGCAACACCCCCCCCCCCCTTGCACATCAACTCTTTAACACAAAAAGCAGCCAAGATCTTAGGCTGTCTCAAAATAACATGATATGACTTAAATGGAGAATTGATGTAAAGCATTATGATGTGCTGCATATTCAGTAATGAAAAACATCCTGGAAACTGATGAAGGAAAAGGTCATTCGCATACTGCTGAAATCCCTTAAGAATCTTAAGGCTTTGCTGGTTGCATTGATGGATATGTGTTAATGACCATGCAAAGATGTGGTCTAAGGCTGACCACCAGCCCTCAGCCCTCACTGCAAAATTATTGACAGCTATATTGCTTATTCTTGTAGCGGTTAGAAAATGAAATGCCTTTCCCTAATCAAGTAATTGCATTAAGCAACTGCTGGGAACATTTTGCTACTCTTGTTTAATAGCCTAGAAGCCAAGTGTATTTCATATTTGTTAACTGTCAGGAGTAGTTTTGTTCACATTTATTTTTCAACTAAAACAACAACGTTACTGCTTTCCTCTTTTAAGTAAACCTTTTTTTTTTTTTTTCTTTTTTTCTGTAAAGTCAACTAGTAAACACACACAAGTGAAGAGTCTGGGTGATCTTCAGCCAGTTTGCAAGAAGCAACCAAACAAAGGAACTTCTGGGTACAGTTAAATACTGAACCAGTGAATCTGTAATAATAATGATATTAATGATGATAATAATAATAAAAAAATACACGAAAACAAACCCAACAACACAAAGTGGTTATAACTGAAGCCATGCAATTCTTGGCAGATTTTATATGGCTAAGAATTTTTATTGTTTCTCTCTCTTTCTCTCCCTGTAGCCGCTGGTGCAGCAGTTGCAGCCCAGTGGCATTGCTCTCTGGCTCCCCACCAAGGGACTTTTCATTTCAGTGGACCCCAGGAGAGACTGTGGGCTCTGGTGATTGTTGTCCGTGTGGCAGGGGGAGTACCCACTGTCTTGCTTCAGCCCGTGGTCTCCTTGAAGGTTCCCTTTAGCCACAAAGCCCCATGGTGTGGCCACAGAGCAAAAAAGCAGCTGGTGCTCAAACACAGGTGGCTCTGGGCATCCCACACACCTCCTGAAGAGTTGTGCTACAAAGAGAGAAGGGCATGTCCTAGGAAAAGCAGCCCCCAAAAGGGTTTTTCTGGTCTACGGTGTTGGTCTTAATGCTTGAGGATCACCAGAGTCGTCTGCTGGGTCTGGTCTGAGCTTACCAGCTCTCTCCCTTGCCTATAAGTGAGCACTGCTGTTAGTACAGATGTTTGCTTTGGTAATGTTGCTCTTGCCAAAATGGTACAGCTATTTTAACCTGAAGCAGTTCTCTCCAAACTGAGGGGAAGTTAATGATAGTGCAATAGCCCCAAATAACAGAAGAGAATTGTCAAAGATAAGGATGTGTGAGTTTACACAGCAGCACCAGAATCTTTTGCTAACCTCACAAATTCATTCATTTCTCATGGTAGCCTATTTGGAAATGTTCAGTTTGTAAAATGACTAAAAAAACACACCACAAGGTAGCCACTTGTTATTGGTATACACATGGCTCATCATCTGGATTGTACATTACTTCAGATGGGATATGAAATAATGAATGACAATAAAAGTAGGAATAGAAACAACTTAGGGTGTAAAATTTGAGCCGGGGAAGACAGATAATGTACATGATACCTGACTGCCCTGTCCAGTAGTGTACGAGGCTGAGATTTGACAGTGGATCAACACAGCTTTCTGTCATGCTGATACTTGAGGAAAATTGACACTGTATACTAGCCCCCAGCTCAAGCATTCAGATCTGCAAAAGGTCTAAGTCATCACACAAAATGGATGAGGAGCTAAGCCCTCTTATATCTGCCAAAAGTAAAAATAATCCAGAAGCCCTGTTGACAGTCCTTGTTGGTGTTCTTATCACCTCTCTGTACGAGTTTTTTTGATCTTCTCCAAACAAGAAATGCAGGAAAAATAATTTTGGGAACAAGTGAAAATTACTCCATGCCCCTCTGCAACTCTGTTGCATTTTTTTTCTTCCCTCTTATTAAACAATTGCAAAACCTGATCTTCTTTCTGAGTTCTATTTTCAGTACATATCTTGAGGGTTCCTTACAGCTTTTAAATTTTATTTTTCTGCTCACATATTTTGTACTTGCTGGCTCTGATATTTTCTTCTATGAAATTGCCCAGCTGCTGTCTACAGACCAAGATGTAGTATTCAAGGCTGAATTTGGAATGCACACTGAAAATGTAGCACGGCTGATATTTGCTAAAAATATCCTCTTCTAATACACATTATAAGTGATTTATAAAGAGTTTTAAAATTATTATTATTTTTATTTTTTTATTTTATCAGCTAAGTTTCTCTCCTGAGCAATAAGTTATATAGGAATTCTTAACGAGCAAGGTAACTTGGTTTGTAAGAACTCCAGTTGGGCCATTGCTCCCACAAATACACCAGTTTGGAGAGCAGGCACGAGCTACACCCACAAAACCACTGCTGCTCAGTATCTAACTGCTCAGAAAAAAACAGCTTTTGGAGTATTTTTCCTGATCATAGCTGGGGAGCTTCCATGTTTGTGGTCAACACTTGATCGGAAAAATACTTCATTTGGTCCTTCAACAAACATCAAATCTGTTAGAAAACACACTCTTCAGAAGAACTCCCAAGTGTCCCAGATGGGAGATGTGGAGGAAAGTCACAGGTGCAAGAGTGTAGTAAGTAAAATGAGAGCTTGTATTGCAGTAAACCCGATCATTTTCATAGGTCTAAGCATGCTACAGCTGGGGTTTAGCGATCAATTAAAATGCTCTTGCTCAGTCACTCCTTGCCACCAGCCTCCCGCTCCTGCAACCCTCTCCCACATGATCTAAAAGCCCTTTACAGCTGATGGATCCACAGTAGTGACCACCCAGCAGATGCAATTGCAGTCACAGCCCTCGTGGGCTGGATGCAGGCTCGCTGCAGAGAGGGGGGGTGCCAGCATTTGGCTGCTTCAGGAGCTCCAGAGCTTTTTTAAAGTGTGTAGGCTGATTTTTCAAACTTCAGATTTCATATTTTTCAATTAAATTTAGGCAACATTACAGAGGGAAAATGCAGCCAATTGAATTACATGGGCAACCATCAAGTATCTAATTCCATTCATTAAACCGACCATGAAATGTTCCTTCTGCTCTTTTCCTAGCATAGAACAAAAGTGCTCTATTGCTGCTTTAAAAATCACGCAGCTGAGTGTTCATGTCTCAGCTTCTCATATTATGGAGACATGCAGCTTGCAAAGAAAGTTCAGTGTCCATTTAGCTTGTGTATGCTTGGGAGTACAAACATCTACCTCTGTTAAAAATAGCATGAAAGAGATTCCTGGATGAAAAAAAGATTCCTAGATGATTTTTTGTTTTTAGAGAGGAGGATGTTTACCACACATTCAACAATTCAGGTTTTGTAAAGACTGAGATATTTCTGAGAAAACATTCATAGCAAGCCCAGAAGAGCAAGTGAATCCCACTGGCAGGGCAGCCAAGAGAACAGTGTATGCCGAAAGATGACAGACAGAAGGGGATTTTGAGGAGAAGATGAAATTCCGTAAGCCGAGTTCCACTGCTAACTCTTTTGCTAACAGCTGATTCTACCTCCTCAGACCAACCAAGAAAGAGAGAAAGAAAAGATGAAAAGAGGAAATATAGGAAAAGGAAATGAAAAGAGCTTTATTAGTAAGGTTCTTCTCCTGCCTGACCCAATTATCAGATTTTGCATTTAAGTTTAAGACAGTAGATCAAACAACAAGACACACTTTGTACTTTTGCCAGGAGACCATATGATATCTCTCAGTGACTCTCCTGCATGCCAGGAATAAGAAACTGTGCCTCCAAGTTAGTTTGTCTTACATATGGTGCAATGTGCAAAAAATAGCAAAATTCATAAATGACTGCACTCATGGATGATGTCCAGGATTTATGGCACTTTATCAGCTGGGGTGGGGGGATAAGGAGGAAAAGGGAAATCTAATTATAAGTTTCCACAAATAAGCTAAAAAGGAATGAGAACTGAAAGCAAGTCCAAAGGTTGGTGTCATGCTAAGTTAGCAAAAGCAATCCATTAGAGTTATTTTGAATGAACAGTTTACAATATTCAGATCCAAATCTGCCCTGGATATTTGGATATTTTTGCAGGGATGAACAATCTGTTATAGAAATTAATCTGAAAACACCCAAGATGAACTATAGCAGCTATAGCGCTGTGATACCTTATAAATGCTGAGGCCTGCATCCTCACCTGCTCCAGACCCTTTCTCTAGGGTGCAGCGTTCAGGGTCTGGGTATTTTAAAGCTGGAACAGGACTTGGGCACTGAACAAGATAGGAGGTGCCCTGAAAGGCGGTTGTCCTTCCCTTCATCTTTTTTCAGCAGAACTTTTGGTAACACCGGTAAGCACTGGAACCCCTTCCACTCCACAGTGTTGGGGGAGAGATCATTTCTCTGCTGTGATGCCTGGCAGTTAATAAAATAACATATGTTGCTTTCACTTGTGCAAACAAAAGCGAAGAAGTGTAAGTTAACAGTGCTTAAGTATATCCCTTTAAACAAAACCAGAGGCAAATGTTTCTGAGAGCTTTTGTATTAGGCTCTTCTGAAGAGGAGGTTACTCACTTATCTCCTGCAAGAAATGCACTTGATTTTAATGCCTGTACCTATTTTTCACCAGCTGATTCTGACACTTTGGCACATTTGTTTCAAAGATATTTTTAGTTTTGATATATTTCATTAACAACTGTGTTTCTGAGCGCAGTACCAGCTTTGTTTTCAGGAGACAGCGTACTCTTGCATTTATTATCCCCTTTGGGCTGGAAGCCACTTCTAATGGACTTTATTATTATCCACATTCCTCAGTAGGAAACATCCAGTCTGAGCTTGGCTGTCTTGGTCCTTAACTTGTCCCACAGCTAGTCTTTTTGGAAACAGAAGCTAGGACTTTTTGTTCTCCTGTTTTGCCTACCTAGTCTCACTGGAGTTGGATTACATTTTTTCTTTGCTCTGTCTTCATTACCTAACAAAGATAACAGAGCTTTCTTGTTTTTACAATTTAACTTTACAGAGATATGTACACGAAGTTATGGGCAACCATCTTGCTTTAACTAGATGGCATGTAGCCACTTGTATTCCGGATGTTTTTACATTCCATTTTCTCCTCTTCCTGATGGCCAGAAAGGACTCTGAGTGTGTTTGTGATGGTAGAAGAAGTATGAAAGAAGCCTATAAAATCATAAATAGAATGAAGAAAGTGAAGGCAACAATTATTCACTATTTCTTGCAGCACAAGTACAAAAAAATTTCAGGTAGCATTTTTGTAACAAGCTAAGGAAGGACTTTTTCACACAGATTTTAATTAAATCCTGGAACTTATGCCACAAGATGCTGTAGAGGCCAAATTAGGAATGAATTCAAAGGAGTTTAAACACCTTCACAAAGAATATGTTTGAGGAACCCCTGGAAGTAAAGGTCTGTTACTGTTTACTAAGCACAACAGTCTATATGCAATTTCCAGCCCAAGAAATCCCTGTGCAGGGTCATGAATGCCAAGACTTACATACTTTCCTTTACCATATGCTACTGTCCAGTGCTGGAGACAAGGTGGCCCTTTGGTGTTATACCCATGTGCTTCTTTTTACAACTTCAGGCAAGTGAAGGAGGGACAAGACAAGACAGAATGAGACAACCACTCATGCATCAGTGAAGTTATAAAGAGTAGTTACTGTCTTTAGATTAGAGTTTCAGCTTGCCCAAGGAAGGCAAATCTTTATTTTCCTTTTGATAATCAAAGAGTCTGCCTCTGTACATTAGGGTTTGCCTGAACTCTTTCAGTTTTTCCCTTAGTGGAGCAAAGACAGTTATCATATCACATCACATCACAGTAGGGAAACCTTCCCCTTAGCTCACATCAGCTAACCTAGAGGGGAGAAGTTATGTTTTCCAATGAAAGACCTCAAAGGATTCTTCTGGAGGGGTTTTTCCACTTCTTGGCAGATGGGCTGGCATCAGCCTTGAGGGGAAATGGCACATGGACTTTGGTGGCTGTGACAGTCCCTGTGACCAGAGGTGATGTTCACAGCCCTTCCCACCATGGTTTTCCTGAGATGGAGGCAGATATCTGGGGGAAGGTGTGTGCATGCATGGGTGAGAGTACTTTAAGTGACTCCTCTGAAACTAAGCACAGCTCTGCAGCTGGGATTTGAGAGCTGCTGTTTAGGGGTGAAGATTCCCTGGAATGCCCTGGAAAGTTGTGCCTTTCCATTCACCCTGTGGATACTTTCATGCCAGGCTGCTACTTCATTGTCAGGATGACTGACTGACAACTAACAATGTTAGATTCTTTGCAAATCAGTATGGATTATAGCCTTTGCTCTTAATCCAGTCCCAACCTGCTCTGTTTTCTTTCCACCTCATCCATAGTGGCATCAACACTGACGTGGGTCTGGGAAGGAAATAATTTTTCTTGGAAAGATTTTGGCTAGTCTATGACAGCTTCTTGTGTTGCAGAGTTTTGTGTTTCTTGGTTAAAAGCATGCTCATTATTTGCCTTTTTTTTTTTTTTTTTTTTCATGAGCCACGTTTGAATAAGGAAACACAAATATAAAAACCAGCTGTTGAAATGTAATTAAAGAACAGACGGGGCCTTCTGCCAGGTCTTCTGAGAGAAATAAGAGCTTGCTCATTAGTTGAACCCTCCTCTGTACCACGCCCAAGCGCTAGGATGCCTTGCTACTGAAAGCAATCTCTGCTTGCCTAGTGGGAAATAGACAAAAGCAGATACACAGCGTGCATTAGCGGCACTCCGGTCATGTGACCAGCTTCAGTTTGATCAAAGGAGAAGTAAATTACATTTTAATTTATACTAAACAACACAACTGTTTTCTTCCAAAGCAAATATTTAGGAATGAATTGCATGAAGGAAGCCATACAGAGCCCCCTCTACGTTGTTTGATATTTTGCAGTGACTTGAGAGCTGCAGAGAGCAAAGCTGTTCTGAAATAATCATGAAATGTCCCATGATATCTGGAGAAGTAAGGGTGGCTGTCATTTTCCTGTGCCTCAAACTCTGTTCTCACGTGATTTACCACAGAAATGTCCTTTACTGGAGAACCCTGTCTGTCTAGGAGGTCCTTTGCTGAGAGCAGGTAATTGTGTTGGGCTACTAAGAGTGGATTCAGATACACCCACTGGGTATCTAGTGCTTTTTGAGATACCTTAAGGAGTCCAGAATGTCCACCTTGTGACAGCAGACATGTTATGTGACCCAAGGGGGACCCCACACCACAGGAGAACCATGCCTAAGAGCAGCTGGAGGCCATCTGGAAAACTGCAGGGTATTTCAAATGGCACATGTGCAGGCAACAGAGTCAAGACTCTGGTGGCATCAGGAAATACTTATTTAGGGACACCTGTCCCCAAAAGTAATTCGTAACCCTGTGAGTCCCTGTAAGAATAATGGAGGCTTCAGCATTTATTCTATTAGACAGCATGTAGTCACTGATAGCAACATATCACTGCCTGTTTATCAAAACAGACACTTTTGCGTGCAGCTCAGGATCGAGGCAATTAAGGATAGTCTTAGAAAGACCGTAACATAATTTGCAGAATCACCGAAAAGAAATGTGAAAGAATATGCCTGAACTATGTATTATGGACATAGGAACAGGGTTCAGAAGCTGTAGGGAAAAGATAGGCTCATCAAAACATGAAAGTGGAGAGAAGTTATATGAAACTTTTCTAAGTATGTCACACATGTTATTTCCTAAACAACTTTCTGAGAGAATCCCCAGTCCTCTCTCGGTCAAAGCAAAACAACTGAGAGGGAAAGCCAGTGTTGCAACACTTCAAGATTGCTTTGCGTTTATAGCAGCACAACACAAAGTTTTAAGTCCTGCATAACACACACATGTATATTTATCTATTGACAGATGCTGTACATTTATCTCATCTGCTGCATATTCAAAAGTCTTGGCTACTACAGTCAATGCACTATACTTGAAAAGGCCAAGAAAACTTAAAAACCAAGGTGTTTTCTGGAAAAAAATAACCCCTCTAAAGAAACAGGGCTGAAATTCAAAATGAAGCAATCTGGAATTTTATTTCTGTTTAATGTTGTCTTCCAAGGTTACCTCTAATATTCCAGAGGGAACAGTTTTTCTCATGACTGATGGAAACTTAAGTCTCCTCATAGGAAGGGTTTCCCTTCCAGAAATTTAAAACTCAAAAAAAAAAAAAAAGTATCAGACAACACAACACTGTGCCAAAGAACAGACTTTTCCAAAGATTTGGATGGAATAATCACTTTGTTTTACATGGCAGACAAAATCTCCTCTGAAAAGAAAACACAAAGATGTGGAAAATGCAGAAAATGGACCTACAGATTTAGGTGTCAACCAATGTTATATCTGCAGGCTTGGAAACCCAGAATTACCCATATGCTAATAATTGGAGACTCAAAAATAGAGAGTGAAGTGTTAATTCTTCAGAAACCTTAGCATTAAATGTAGTCCAAAGATTAAACAATACAATGTGTACGTCATCAGAAAGATGTGAAGGTGAATTTTGTTGGGAAATGTCTATGGCCCACTCATGAGGCCACACAGAGGCAATGTCACCCTTCCAACAAAGTTTTCAAAATATACTTTTTAGATAGCTTTTCCTTTTAATTAAAATCTTCACAATGAAATGTAAAGAGCTAGATCCTTAGCTAGGACAAGACAAGATGTTTCCATCCTAGCATCTGGCACATTGCACGATGTCATCCTGCCTCATTGAGGTGAAGGTAGGAAATACCTTCGCTGTCTTCAAGCCACCAGGAAATACAGATTTTACATGCAGACATCTGCCTTCAGGAGCAGCAGAAACGGTATCCCTTGCAGATTTTACTCTCCTGGGAAACAGCAAGGATAAAGGTTTCTCTTTTACACCAAGACTAAATTTTGCTGCTTAGGCACCTTGTAATAACCTTAATGTGTGTGTACACAGGGAGAATGAGAACCTCTAAGGCTGTGACTTTTGTACTAAAAATTATGCTGCAAAACTTCAGTTTGTTGCTCTGAGGTCTTCTCAGGAAAAGATTGTTTGCATACAGCTGGAAGCCGGCAACAGCATAAAACCAAAAAATATCCTCCCAGCTCCGATTCTGCATTCACTGGTGTGAGAATATGTTGATATTGATTTATTCAGAGCCACATACACAACCTTTCTCTTATGGAGTGAATTCTCAGTAAATCTTTAAGTGTTCTGCAAACAAGGCAAGTATCATTATCTCTACTTTACATATGGGAAATTGAGTTATAGGAAGGAGGATCTTATTTGCTCAAAGTCATCCACCAACTGATTAAAACCAGACTATCTCTGAATATGTGCTATTCAACGGTAGCAGAACTTGATCCTTCAGAGTGTGTTTTCAGGAATGTGACTTACACAGGCAAGAAAAGAAAATCTTTATGGGCTCGCTTCTGTGAGGTGTTGAGCTCTCTGACTCAAGCCCTCAACAGTGCTTAGGAACAAGCCTGCCTTTAAAAAAGTGAGTTGTCCCATTGACTTCTTTGAGATATAATAATGTGCTGAAAGTTAAACATGTGCTTAAACATGTGCTTTTGCAGGACTGAGCCCTTTATGAGTCACCAATGCACTGCTACATGTTCTGCAGATTGAGATAAACCCACTTCAAACCACGGCGAGCTCACTGATGGATGCACGGGCTGGAGGGATTCTCGTGACTGCTGAAGGAATAAACAAATCCAGAATGGCAGGGCGTAAAGCTGCACACAGCAGAGTTCAGCTCAGAGACTACTCCAGCGTACAAAATAAAAGTAATTTCAAAGTGCGATTGCTGCCTGACTTCTCAAATGCACAGAGATCTGAAACCACAAGGAAGAGCAAGAATTAAGCAGGTATTAAGAAAGCAAGAATAGTCTACTCTTTCCAAGGGCTTGGAGCTCCCGTTTGTTTGTGCCAGAGACACAGGGCTTAAATTAGGTTTCTTCCGGCACAGATGTGCTAGGAGGGGGAGAAAGAAGCAGGAAACTCAGCCTTTCCAGTGTATTTATTTAGACCAGACATCATCCACCCTCTGGACATGATTTGGAGAGCTAGGTGAGGACAAAAAGCAACGCCAGCAGAATTGATACCCACTGACATGTGGCTGCACAGCCCAGATCCTCCAGGAGCAAGCCCTTGCAGTCGGCCATGCTGCTCAGCTGTGGCAGGGAGGACCCTGTTGGTGACCACCAGTGTGGCACCAGTCTGAGGAGGTGACACTTTTGGAGGAGCTGAGGTCCCCTTCATCACTATGACCATGTTCTGTGCAAAGCCCCGGCCAGCTTGACACAATCCACTCCCAAGCACAGCACAAGTCACGGAGGACACCAAACTAGAATTGTACAGGATATGCTAACCATAGAGCCAAACACCCAAAATAAAATATCCCCCTTCCACCGGTTGCTGTCCCTCCTTCCCCCAACCTGGAGGAGGGCTGTGGGGGGAGCCGGTCCTGCAGCGCTAACCCAGGCCAGCACATCTGGGTCCTGGCAAAGGCACTGCCAACAGCACCAGCCAGGACCCCTGGCTGGGCCGGGATTATGCTCTAATCAAGCACAGACAATGCTTCTGCACATTAATAGCGCTCCAGCAGCAAGTGCTGACACCATTATTAACGTGCGTAATTCTCCCCAGCATGGTTGTTGCTATTCATTTAATTTTATTTTCTCTCGTGACTGACTGCTTAAATGCTCTTAACGAGGCTCACATGTGATGCAGCCTGGGTGGGGAGGATTCAGGATTTAGTCTGGTTACTCATCCTGATGTTGTGGAATGGCACGACATTTGAACTGGGGGTAGCTAGTGCCTTAAATTTCATATATTCCATAGTGTGAGGTTAAGACACACGCACAAAATAAAACTACCCTGGTTAGCAGGGAAGGAAATATATGCTTCCACACCACTGATGAATCTTTTCTACCAAGCATGTGCGTGTTGAAACAATATTGGCTACCAGCTGTCAGTGAGTGTTGAGCCTCAGATTTTGGGTGGAAAAAGCCTGGCTGTGGAGGACCCTATTGGCTACCTTGCTGCAAGGCAGCCACAATGCATTCATAGAAATGAGGAGGAAAAAAATGCAGGAAGGGAAGAAAAAGCCTAAAGAGAGGAAAAATTTACAGGCGTAGCTTTGTACCAACAGAGTTTATTTGCTCTGCTACCTTGTAGTACAAGCAAGCTCTGTGCAGAGATCTGCTTCAGCCTGTGGAAAGACTCCTTCAGGGCACCACATCCAGAGAGAGAGATTGGAAAGCCACGTAGGCTTATCACAGCCGACAACAGGGTATTTGAAAAACCAGGAGTGGCCCGAACACTTCAGTGGCCATATCACAGGTGCATGGATTGCTTTCTTCTCCTGCCCCCCATCACTGTCCCCAGCACGCAAATGATGTGTGTGAAGTCCTCAGGGCATCTATCTTGCTCCCCGTTGCCTTTTGCTGTTTGTGCCCATTCCCGGGTAGGAAAAATTCCATTTTCCTGGTGGGAGAAGTGAGAGAAGTGTTGAAGTGTCCTCCAGATGTAGCTGGTGCTGCTCTGTCCCCCATCAGGGACAGTGCTGGGAGACACACTGGGTGTAGGCAGATAAACTGCCACCAGTTGTTCCACCAGAAGGGGCTGCAGCTGCTCAGCCAACCCCGCAACCTGTCAGAAATCACAGGCATTTCAAAAAATAAAATAAAACTAGAAACCTGTAAATCCCTGGATTACTTTTAGGATAGTCACAGGTAAGGCAGACTGAAGGCAGTGAAAACAAGTGGGTTGAGGTGATGACAGACAATAGGTGATTTCTTCATGCTGAAAATAACCTGTGGTAAACAGTAAGCTACTTGACACATTTTTGAGTGGTCAAGTGTGTACAGGAGGGATGCAATTATTCCTACAGAATTGATGTTTTTTTGATGAACAGGGCCTACAGCAGGTAAACCTGGCTCAATGGCAGAGGTCCCTCAGCATTTGCCCTACTGCCCCACCACAGCAAAGCGACCCTGCCCACTGCTCCTTTCCTTTGTAGGGATCTGAACTTCAGTCAGTGCCAGACTGGCAAAGTTTGTTTAGTCAGGGCTGGCTGTCCCACGGGATCTCTGCTGAGGGAGGGCCAGGCCAGGCACAGTCAGGTCTTTGTTCAGTGAATTGCTGCTTAAAGATTGAATTAAATCCCATTTAGTCTGCTCCAGCGCTGCAGCCTGTGTCCCTACCATTTCAGACAGCAGCCTTGGCACAAGGCAGGGAGGGCTGGCGTGCCGGACAGCAGCTACTGTGACCCACTGGCTGGCTTAGCTCCTTCCAAGATTGTCCTGCTGTGGGCTCCCGAAGGAAAGAGCAAAGGACAGTACAAGAACCCACCCCAAAACATCAATGCTGAAAACAGCTCTCATCTGAAACTTCTTTTAAACCTCAGGAATATGGGAGCTGCAGAGAGAGGGCATGGGGGAAAAAAGCTGGATGTTGAGGTTGCTGTGATTTAGTTGATGGGTTTTGAGGTTATCCTCCCAGAAAACAGTGCTAGCAGCCAACACTGAGCACCTATGCTCTCAGCAGTCCCATTGCCACCCTGCCAGGCTGAGCAATGTGATGCTGCTCAGGTGGCACCCCCCTGTGCCACGATCCATCTCTATGTTTCACTGGGGAGTTGTAAATGTTACGCTTTGTCAGGCCAATGAGCTGGAAGGCACTAAGCTTGATGTCACAGGAATGTGCTTTGGATACAGATCAATATAAATGTTTATTTCTGGATGTGAGAGTTCAGGTTAGGAGCTGACTTCTTCCAAAAAAATACAGTGTTCTGACTTCCAGCCTTATGGGTGCATGGCCGGCTAATGACCAAGGGATGGGGGATTGCCTTTGGAAACTCCCACACCAGAGGAAGGAATCCCCACTCGCTTTCTTCGAAACAGGTGAATCTGATAAAGATTTGGGCACCAAGTTCAGCTAAGAATGTACTGCTTTAACAGCAAGCTGAAAATTTCTGCTGAACCCTCCCCTTGAAGCAAATCTAAACCAAACCAAAGCAAGGAGTGCTTGCACTCTAACATATGCTGCAACCACTGCTCCCATTTGCTTATGAAACTGACTTTTTGCTAGAACTTTGTTCTTGAGTTAATCTTCCCACCACGCTTTGGATTTTTGCTTTCCAGATTGTTAGGGTCTTGCTGGTCTCAAATCTCAATCAGAGCCTGGGGAAGTGTCTCTTGCATGAGCCCCAACTGAAGATATTTTTTCTGTGTCATTTCTTGCTGCCTCCAAACCTGGCACTGTCTGCCACCAGTAAATGTTAATTGACACAGATTATACTGCATTTTCCATGCTAGTGAAGAGACAAAAACATAACTGCAGTCTTTAGGAGACTTTTCTACTCCGGGTTTCCAGGAGAATGAGTAGGTAGCACTCTAGTTAGGCATTTCGTTTCAGAAACCAGTATTTTCTGTGAGGTTTCAGTGAGATCCATGTCCAGTACTTGTTCAAACCATGAGCTCAGTGTCAGGCTTGCAAAGGACCAATTATTAAAGACAATGTCAGGGCATAAACGAAATGTGAATTATATTTGATACCTGAGCAGACTCCATGAGCTGCAGCCCAGCAGCTCCTGAGAGCAGCACAATATGCTGGGTGGAGACCCACCTTCACACATGTGAGGGGGGAATATCCTTTAGGGACCACCGGTGTAGCTTTCTGGTGCTGAACTAAGGCCAGATTTCAGTTCAACTGTTATTCAATCTTATGGAAAGCAACCACTTTACAGAAGGTTTAGGGCTTGTTTGCGAAATATAATAATTTAACAATAATAAAGTGTGGCTCTATATCAGCACGGCCATTCAGTTTTTCTTCTCCAAACCTAGGTCAGCCTGTGAGGTTCCTGCCCTAGTGCTTGGATGAGGAAAGCAAAGCTTTTTGGACAATAAATGACTGCCTCACAAGGAACACAGTGTGCAGTACATGTGCAGGCACTCGAACAAAAATGCAAATACAACTCTACAGTCTCCAGCTATTCCGGTCTGAAATAATTGCCAGCAAATAACTCCATTTAGCGAAAACAAAAAAGATGCTGCTGCTCAAGAAATTCCCTTAACAAGTTCTTTGCAAAATCACTTGGTTTTTTGCATAACTGAGAAGAACATCTACATGACCCATAAGCAGACAGATCCCATTCCTCTGCCCTTGCTTGAGGCAGCCTGGGCATGAACCTGCTCCAGCCTGGAAGGATTTGAGATGCATCCTCAGCCCTCTGGGTGGGACATATAGTTCCAGCCCAGTTAACATGGACCTATGGCTCCCCTGGCCAGAGCTAGTGTCAGCCAGCTGAGAACAGGGAGAAGCCAATGTGGGGCTGTGCAGTGGCACATCTGAGCAAGGCACCACAACCCAACAGCCAAGAGCTTTGTTCCCAAAAGAGCTTGAGAATAACCTTTCGTTCAGGACAAATGTGAATAAGGCAGTTAAGTCCTTTAGGGTTGAAATAAGAGGAGCCCAATGCCAACGGAGGAGGGACTGTGGGAGAGAAAGAGATAGCATGGTACCACAGAAAAAAAAACGAAACCAAACATGAGAGTTTTAAACACTGGCTGGGCTGAGAGAGGCGTGAAGCCACCATCAAAGAAACCACCATCTGTTTGATTCTTGCTGAATTCAGGGAAACAAGGCTTTGCACAGTGTTTATAAACAAACAGGATTATAGCAAACAAATATCTGGCTCCAATACCAGCAACTACTCCTCACAGAAACACCCTCGAGGCCCCTGACTGCCATCATTTCCAGAAAGAAGGAAAGGTGCCACACACTTGTGCTCAGCAAGAGCAATCCTCAGTAGGTGAAGCACCACGAAGATCAAGGCTTTTCTCAAAAGAGAAGCCACAGATCTGCCTTTGCATCACCCTGCTTACTGAACACCAAAACCTCCCACAGAGCCTTCCCTCAATTGGTAAAGCTGCATTAAACATTGAGCAGGATGTCCCGAAGGGAGCCTGTTTGCTGAGCAAGAAACTCGGCAGCTCCACCCCACACACACCACTGTCCTCAGACACTTCTCTGCTTCTGGTAAGACTGGCCAAGTAGGCAGGCTTGCTAATAAATCAGGATGTCCAGCAGCTGTCAGAACAGGAATTCTTCACTAGAAGCCTTCTCCTGCCAGCATTTAATTCAGGAAGCAGCCAGTCTGAGCATTTCACCTCGCTCTAGCTGCTAGGGTATCATGTAAGGACAGAGGTAGCAGCTAAGGAAGAGGGATTTAGCTTGTAAAGGCACAGCAAAACCCTTCATCTTGACCTGGAAAGCAAGTGGGACTTGAGCCAAAAGCTTGTTCTGATGTATCTGAGTAAAAGCTGAGTAAATTCCATTAATTTCCTATAACAAAGGAGGGTGCATCCAAAAGCCTTTTAATAATTTTCAAAAGTGTTAAGAAAGCTTTATCTACTCTCATTAAGCATTAAAGGATTTTTTTTTATTTTTTGAAAATATAAAGAAAATTCAAAACACCTGTGAGTCTAAAAAAATTCCTTAACACAGGTTATTTTTGGTATAAAATCCATAAGCTTTACAAAATTCACCCTGTACTACTCACTGAGATGGACTGATCAAGGAAATCCAGATGAGTCAGACGACTTCTTCCTTTCCTTCAAAAGAAACATCTGGCCACAGAAAATCTTCTGTTTTCTATGGACAGGCACAATTGCTTGGTCAGTCTCTGTGGCTGCCAGCAGGCTATTAATATATACACTGCAGTCACTCTGCTAATGATCTTGCACTAATGGAAAAGCAATTTGCATCTTGTTTATGAGATCATATCGCAAAATTCAAGGGTAGACTGGAAAGCACCAAAAAATTGTAGCAACTACGTGATTATCTTTATAAACCTCTGATACTGGCTTGCTTTAAACGTGTCTCAGACTTCTCATAAGAACTTGAATGCAATCAAGAATGTGAACTCACAGTGCACAAGTTATTTCAGCCTAATTACTTCTCATGGATACTCTCAGTGGACACCAGGGCGAGGTAGTTTGCTTAACTTTCCAAATCTAGTGTAAATGAATTCCTTATTTACCCCTCTTGACATTTCCTCTGCAACAGGATTTGGCTTGAGGGACTTAAAGCTATTACAGAATAAGAGAACAAATAAAACATCTAGGCAGTTGCCAGGCCAGCACCGCTATCTCACACCTATATTACAGGAGAAAATATGGTCATTTCAGACTGCACTCTGTAGCAAATGGCTGACTCCTCAAATAGCTATCGCAATCATCTGAACATACACACTAATATAAATTTATGTTATATGTCTTCTTAGTACAATGACAAAGGTAAAAGAACAGCCCCCAGCCAATACGGAAATAGTTTTTAAAAATGTAGGGTTAAACTACGTAGTTTCCAGAGTGGCTAATTGACTAGACCTTTTTATAGTGTGTTGATTAATTGATGGTAAATTCATTCTTTTGTGTGTGTGTGTGTAGGTTTTCCTAAAGCTGTCATCCTAAAAATTGGAATGCCTGTTGTGAGAATTCAGATAATACCACTTTTTGTTTGGTTGTACATATATTTTATTGCTAGAACAGCTGGTATCTTAGAAATAGTTCTGAACCTCTGTTGATCTAAAAAATGCTGTGATTCCCACTATGCAATGACAGTTTTGTTTTGCTCTGTAACATTTAAAAACCAGAAAGTGCAGAGAAGTGGTTTTCTAACCGTGTGCATGAGCCCATGTCTCCAAGCTGATTTACAAGTTGATTTTACTGTTTCCACAACTCTGGATGGGGAGCTCTGGCCAAGGTTTAAGGTGGAGATAACAAATCCTTTGACACAGGCCATTCTCACAGCAGGTCCAGCCCTGAAAATGTGGGAAGCGCTGGTGAGCTCAAGAGCAATCCCAGTCTCATGACAACTCCAGCACAGTTCTGGAAGCCCAAGAATTATGTTCATTTCAGATAAGCATTTTGGAAAACATGGCTGACAGCATGCTGACAGCTCATTCGTCACCTACCAGTGATGCTCCTGTTGATGGCAGCTACTCTATGATTCTGTGAAAAAAAGATGCTCCCTAGGATGGTTGGCACTGAATGGAACACAATTCCAATGTCACTTTTTTTGTTTGTAAAACAAACTCTCTGAAATGTTACCAAAACTGGACTCTGATGGTAGTTCTGCAATTCAGAAGGGCACTAATCCAAAAGATAGCAACCAGTAATGAGGGGACAAAAGTCAGAAAGCCAAGCAGTGGACAGAGATAGATTTCCTGGAAGCACACTTACAGAATGGTCAAGTTTTCACTGCCCAGCTATGCTCCTTGGGGTTTAGCTCTCCAACTCTGCCTCTTTGGTATGGCTTATCTCTGTGGTAGTGGAATTGAGTCAATTATGAAGTGATTGAGATAATGAAGTACTTTCCTAGAACTAAGGAGGAACTGTCAGCCTGTGGAATCCCGTGCATTTTGCCTGCAGGGCAGACAAGGTAGATAAGATTAGAGAGAAAGAAGGTGGACTGATCTTCAAGGGTTTTGCATCCTTGCCAAAGTTTCCTTTTTTTAAAAGCCAGAGGAAAGCACTGGTAAAAAACCTTGTGATTATCCTATTCAGATCCTGTTTTCCCACATTTCATAGTTTTCCCATTTGAAAGAACAATTACACGTGTAACATATCAAGGAGCACCATAGGCTCAATTCAAATTTAGTAAAGGCTCCTGTGACCCCCATGGGGTAGAACTCTCTGCAAGAGAGCAAGATGGTAGCCCAGGGGTGACAGAACATGGAAACTAAACGGTCAGCAACCCTAATCTACTGGTCTCAGATTCCCCAATCATGCTGTTGTAGAGCAATTTGTCTGGGTGCAAAGCTTACCAGGGATACGTCTCATCTAATTTTAGCTTTGTCTTGTCTAAGCCAGTCTAAACTATGCTCCCTTTATAGTCACTGGAGGTTAGAAAGGCACTGCCAGAGAGTGATTCAACCTACTTATCTTAGAGACAGACCTATCTTGTGATGGGAAAAAACCCTATACGGAGGTGCCTCTCTCCCCCCATGAACTAAAGAAGAGAGAACAGACTAACATGAGCTAAATAGTTAGTTGAGATGAGCCTCATCCCATACTTCTTGTTACTTTACGATTCTCTCCGAGCAGCAGTCACCTTTTGCTGTGCATTTTTTGGAACTTGCAGTCTTCTGGCATGCAGATCCAGAGCACAACTTCCAGACATGCAGGACTGACATAAATCTGAAATAGTTATCCTGTTGTACATGCAAGGTTTTTTCAACAGCTGTACAAACCGTTCTAACGGCTTTAGTGCAGTGACTAGAAGACGTATTTTCTGACCTTCTTTTTCTAAGGCTTAACTTCATTATGGTGATTATACCATATATCAGTAAAACAATATAACCTCTCAACCAGTAGACAATGTAATAAATCCCCCTAAAACTTCCAAAGCAATTGTACAAGGTCTTAGATATGAACTCTCCACTAGAGTCAAAAGGAACTGAGTGCCTAATACTCCACACACTTCTTTGGAAATGTATGTCCTAACTATTTTTCCAGTCTGCAAAAGCAGTTACTGCACTCAAGTTTAATATTAAAAAGAGTGAAATGTCAATGGGCTGAGGTGCATCTTAGGTTATGCACACAATGCCAAAATGGCAGTGAAATAGATATCTAATTCAGGGAAAATATACATATATCCCATTTTAGACCTTCTTCAGCAGTGAGACAGCTGGTAGTGAAATCACTGGTACACATGCAAGTGAGTCAGAGAGGAGAACGGGTAATGGGAGTCTCCCATAAGTGGGAAGCTCAGTGGATCTAGACATAACTATGCCAAACCAATTTACAATTACACATAGTTAAGTCATGATTTGCACTTTGATGATGAGTGAACAAGAAGGGAAAGAGCTGCCTGTAAGACATGACTCATTCATTTCTTTTTCTTGAAAAAAAAAAGAAAGAAATTGAAAGAAAATAATCCACCCCTGTGAAAGAGTGCTGCTGCATGACATCACCGATGGTAGGAATATACGTGAAAACATTTCTTGTAACTTTCAGGATCACGGCTCTGCCATCAGCTGCACCCAAAGCAGCATGGCCACTGTGGGGTGGGAACTGGTGGATGCTGAACTCCAGGCACATCCTTTTTATGGGACATAGATGGGCAAGGGAATTGCAGAGGCCCTCATTTGATATGTAAACATACCTGAGAAGAAATCAAACCTTTCTTTTTTGACATATGTGGAAAGAATGTCCTAAAGTGTTCTAGAAATCCTCCCTGCTTTGGTTTGGGCGATATTTCTGTCCTAATAGTCTGAGAACCTTGAACAAGTGATTGCAAAGCAGTGTTTCAGAGGGTAAATGCAAAGCCAGAAGAGATATCCTGCACTGAAGCAGGGGAACTGACAAGTTCATCTTGAAATACTGTGACTGCACCTACTTAAACAAGCATTTGGGAACAGAATTGTAAATATAACCAAAATTAAAATAAAAAAAAAAGGGCAGTTTCGTAAACACTTTTGCACACTCAGCCTTTAGGTGCCAGGTAGTTCAGCTGGGCCATTGCATGTGGCTGCCACTCCTGGCTTTGGTGCTTTCTAAGCTGGGGCTTTCTGTCACGTCCTATGGCTGGAGGTGGGCACGCATGCTATGGCAGGTTACATACCAGGAAGCTGGGGAAATGCCCGCTTTTTCGGCAGGAGTTGGTGGCCCACTGCCAGGATGGAGCATCCCCTGGGGCATCCCATCCCTGGCATGGCAGCCACCTCTTCCCCAGCCCATGACCTTTCTTGGTGCTGTGCACAAGAGGGCAGGAGGTGACCACGCACAGCCCCTGGCCCCACCTGGGTTTATTTGGCACGGATTTGAAAGAGAGACAGAGTGTATCTCCCTGCAGTTTTACCTCCTGCCTCTTTGATCCAGCTCGTAAAATCCAGAATCATAGCTGACTGAAGCTGCAAGGGTGACCCAGGTCACCAGCTTCATCCCCCTCTACAGCGGTGACCATAGCCATAGGGCCTGGGAACTAATTAATTTTGTTTGTTTGTTTGGTTGGTTTTTGTTTGTTTGTTTTGTTTTGTTTTGTTTTGTTTTGTTTTGTTTTGGTTTGGTTTGGTTTTGGTTTTGTTTTTGTTTTTTTTTCCCCAAACACTCTAATCTTGAGTGAAAGCTGCCAGAGAGCTACTCCCATGTCCCTGCACTGAACTAGGTACAGTTCACTGCACAAGGCCAGGCATATGTTTATACCAGATGCCCTAAGCCCATACCCAGCAGTGTGACCTTGTGATTGTTTTCTGTACACTAGCTCATATGGTAGATGGGATTTTCAGCATCAGTTAGGAGGAGTTTGGTGAAAACAGAGCAAACACAGGTTCTGGTTTATTTACATTTGTTTTCCATCCCCCAGCCTCATGGTGGTGGCCTTTTCTTCTCAGGGCTTTGTGCTGTTAGACCGCATGGTAAGGAGATCTTTTTAGCAGGGGTAATTTCAACTGGAAACTAAAATGAATTTTATGACAGGTCCACATCCGTATGTGTAGTCTATTCTTCTCTAAATGTATTTTCCCTTGCCAAAGAGTGGTGTACTGTATTCAAGAAAGTAAGATGAAACCCCTTACAGTATGGTTGGGATTTCTATTTCCAGGCACAAAACCAAGGCAAGCCGCACTTGACACTTGATACTCTGACACTGTAGGTACTGTAAGAGATGTGTGTATAATCAGATCAGAGCTGCGGGATAATCACTGTGGACTAAAAGGGAGGAGGGTATGGGGTAATGGTGGAACGTTAAGAGGGAGGTCAGAAAGCACCATGGGCCAGTCACCCAGCAAGGTACACCATGGCTGGGGAGGTCTAGAGTCATCCTTGCTTGGGAGCAAACTGCAAGACTTAAAGATTCCCTTGTGCCATGGGACACACTTCAGAGCATGGGGCAGGACAAAGGACAATATTTCAGGTGTCATTTTTGAGCATCCTCTATAGACTAAATTCTTACCATAAACTCAAGGAGAATGTATTGGACACACTTGAAATCAGAAAGAGGTGGTGGGTTACTTCTATATCATAGAGACACACTCTCCCCCACACCTTACTTGGAGGTTAACTATGATGACCAGCAAAGAATTACAGCCAAGACCAAAGATCAAATCTGCTTCAGAAAATATAGATAAGCCAGAGGTGCAAGGTAGTTGCTCTAGGGTTGGATATTTTTGTGTTTGGTTGTTTTTGTTTTGTTGTTGTTGTTGTTTTTTTTTAATTAAAGATGGAGCCTCTGGGTTCATTCTGGCAATTTTCTTCTTCTTATCTGAAATATTTTCCATTGGCTGGCTTGGAAGCCAGTATGAATGTTTGCGGTGTTGGCACAGGCTGAAGTAAGAAATCATCAACAGTGGCACCAAAGCATTAATATAAAGCAGCATTTTTGTGGCTGTGTGGATATATTGCTTGTGAAGGGTGATTCACTGATAGCTGTGGAGACTAAGATCCTCAGTTAATCCATAAAAGAGAGAAAGCAAACAATTCTCCCACTTGCTGTTCCCCACAATGCATCTCCTTTCGCAAGGACCAGCTTCAGAGTTAGGAGGAGACACTGTAGAACATGCAGGCAAGCCAGTCTCCTCTGGGACTGCCAGTAAAATAAATCACAAAAAAATTCACTATTAGGATATGAAGCAGCCCACTCATTCTACAAAGGAGCTCCCTGATCTAGCAGACAGTTCATGGCACTTGGTCGCTCCTAAAACATCACCCTTCACACTGGAGCTGTGATGGCTTCACCTCCTTGTCCAGTGTGGGCTCCCTATTTATTTGGGAATGGCTGTGGGACAGACAGGTAGCAGTCACCTTCTGTCTGTTGCTGAAAAACCTCCACGAAAGTGAGACAGGTTAATGTACAGGGATGTTTTGTTTGTTTATATCACTACCTGCACAAACAAATGTGCAAGGGTTTGAGCGTTTTCAGCAGCAGCTAATTCCATCAGCCTCTCAGGGAATAACATCTTTATTTTTAAGTGCACTGCAAGCTTAGGGTACAGTATTCTGCTGTTGGGCTTCCCTAGATGCAAACCTGCTACTACTATAATTTATCTCCCATTTCTGCACATCGCCAGAGCTTTCCCTTTGCCTGCTTCATGCTCGCAGGGGCAGGATCTGTACCTTTGATGTGACTCTCACAGGACATTACAAATCTCCCTGGAAATCTGCCACAAACTCAAGTTTATTTTAAAAGGTTTTACTTTTTGTCTTAAGAGCAACAGCTTGTCTGCAGTCCTGGAAACACCATTAGGGGTCTGTGTGACTCAATTTATGACTCAGGAAACTGCTTATTCTGTCTTTCAAAGCACCACATTTTTAGTTCCAGACTTCAGTCAAACTGAAGTCAGATCAAAATGATTGTTTCCCTTTTTTTCAGTAATTTAATTAGTCTGTTCATCTGAAAAACAAAAAAAAAAAAAAAAGAGAGAAATAAAATAAATCCTAATATTTAACAATAAATACCCACTGAGTTACTTACTGGACCTTGAGATAACGTGGTTATTTATCCTATGTCTCACTTCTAAAAAGCAGTTCCTCTTTACACTGCTTGTCTGGTACTTCTGTGAATTTTAGAGGTGTATGTGTCCACAAACATGTTGTGCAGCTGTGTTTTGACATCATGTTCAGAAGTCCTGCCTTGACACTGGCAACACCTCCTGGAATGAAACTACTGCACAACCTCAGCACTTCTAGCTGTGTAAATCCTTCTGTAGACCAGGCTACACAACACAGTGAACTTGCTTCAGTACAAGAAACTTGTAATTGCACAGTCTCTAGTTCGTAAAGCAGCTTGAAACACATGATTTTGTTCTAGCAGGTTACTCTTCCTCCACTCTACTCACATTCTCCCTTCAGCACAGCTCAACTAGCTGAACCGGTTGAACACAACTTTATAGCTTTCCTCTTTCCATTTCTACCTAAGACAATTTGCACAACCTTAAGCTCTTGAAACAAGATATTCCTCTCAAGCTGAAGATGTCCGAAGTTAAAATCCTGATTTTACTGCCTGTTCTATCTTGGGCTTTGCACGGAGAATCTAACCAGCTACCAGGATGACCTCTTCTCTTGTGGGCACAAGGGCAGAACAGTTTCTCATGCTCTGTGCCCTCCTCGGCCCACTTTCATGCTCTTGTGAAAAAAAAATAAAAAGCAGAAAAACAGAAGCCCATTTGTTCACCTAGGATTTAGGAGGCTTCCAGAAAACCCCTATCAGTTCTAGGATTTAAAGTCCTCAGGTCTCCCCAATATCCCTCTGCAAGGGGCTGCTGCCCCTGTGCCAGGGCTGGGGAGATGTGCAGGCACCAGGAGCTGCAGCAGGCTGGTTTCTGTGACAAAGATGGGACAGGCAGCTGGGGGCAGTCACACCGGAGCATGGAGCGGTAGCCAGTCATCAGTACATTTACCCAAACCACAGGCATGTGAGCATGCACTCCGAGAAAAGCAGACCTCGCTCTTCCATCACAGCAGGGGAGCTTGGCGAAGAGCTGGCGAGGCAAAGTTTGCTCCGCTTGGCACTCATGGCGATTTGCAAAGGCCCATGTGAAGTCTTTCCCTTGATCCCCTCGGTTCCTCAGAGGTGACCCAGAGAGCTGTAACTCCCCTGGCAGCACCTGCCTCTCAGAGACGTGCAAGCTCTGGGCTGGATGATCTGGCTGCATCTGTATTTCTATGGAGTCCCCTCCCTTCCTACCCCATGGCCAGTGGGCTTTGTCTGTCACTAGCACTGGAAAACCAGGCCTGAGAGTCTAATTTAAAATAGGGGTAGGGGGTGTAGCTGTTTTCCTTGCTAGGTAGTAGAAATGTGTAAAGATAATAAATGCACACAAACTCTAATATATTATATATGAAGTTAAACTAACTACCAATTGTTGAAAAGCTTGCACTGCTCAAGGGTGGCAAAGCCATTGACTCGGGTAATCTCCATCCAATACCAATAACACCTTTATGCCACACTATCACGCTTTCCACACATAACACACAATTTGCAGGAAACCTCCTTTAAAACTACCATTTTTAGAACCACTCTAAGTAAGATTTCCCTGTCTCTCTTTCAATTCAGACTGCTTCTCTCTCTCTTTTTTTTTTTTTTTTTAAAAAACAGAAATCTGCCAAGTACAGAAATGAAAAAAGAGAAACCCTTTCCTTTCCCCTCTCCCAGGCTAAAATATTTTGAAAACCTGTACAAGTGACCTAGACTAACTTTTTTATGTTACTAAAGCACAGTGTGCAGTTTAGGGTAGGGATTAGGTGATGTGCTTGGGAGGACAGAGGACAGGGGGTTGCTGTGATTGAAACTGTGAGGAATGAGGATTCTCTTCATGGTAGGAAGGCAATTAAAAGCAGGAGGTCAATGAACACCACAGATCTGAAGTTGCTTCCCTTTGCCTGACTGAAGGCAAAGAAACTGTTGGAAGGAGAGGAAATATGACTGTGGTAGGGAAAGCCCTGGCTTTGCTTCATATTACTTTCTTACCATGATGCTGGAGAAGGTAACAGAGGGGTTTGGCTTTTGCTGGCTCTCTGACACTCGGTCACAGCCCTCAGTAGCCAGGAGCAGTCCAGGACCTATCATCGCACCCAAGTAATGCACCTGTGTTACGAAAAGCAGTCACTCTTTCCATCACCGAGGGGTGCCGATGTAAGTCCTGCCAGCTCTTCTGGCTGCTTTTCCCTGCTCCAACAACATTGCCTCTGTCTGGAATAGGCATTATGGGATGAAACCAAGGGGAAAGAAATTAAGCTGAATAAGAGGAAAATTTGCTACCATATAGTCTATTTTGACTGCAAACTTGTCTCCCAAGGGAAGTGGTAGGAATCACCATAGCTTGAGTCATTTAAAACTACACAGGACAAAATGATCAAGAAGGCAGAGTAGGAAACTATCCTGCACTGGCAGCAGCAGAGCTTGGATCACTGCAGATGATGCTAGTGCTGACTTTCCAAGTGGCTATGAAAACATGACGAGGCCAAGAGGAAAACATCCATGCTGGGCTATTAAAAACAGAGCAACTGAAGCCTCTTGGTAATTCCCAGTGATTAATTTTTTTCTGGCTAACCTTGCATATGCAGACTGCTGCCTACACCTCAGCTGCTCAATGGAAAACCAAACAAAAACACAAGAGTGAAATATTGAGCTGTACACTTAATTCCTGACAGGGCAGGAATCATCCAGCCATTGAGTCAGGGTTTGCAAAAAGTATTTTTGGGGTACTGTGCATGGGTCTGTAGCCCTGGCCTCTGAAGGACAGAACCCGTGTCACCCCCTGTTCTGCTGTTCCATCAACAGCACCTGGGTCCTGGGAATGCTTTGTGTCACTGAAAAGATGAGAGAAGGTTTAAAATCCAGTTAAAAGTTTTATTCAAGGCCAAACCTTTTTTTTTTTTTTTTTCTACTTAAGTGGAAAGAACGAAATATGATATTGAACTGTATATAAAATACACAGATTTTTGTTACAGTATGGATTAATCTGAAATGGAATTAAAAAGAACAGTTGGACTTGACCACTTACGCTGTTTTTCTTTTCAGAGTCTCCTCTTCCTCCTCCTCCTTGGCTTTAACTTTCTGCTTCATGTGAGCTTCGCATATGACTCTGCACAAGATTGTTATTCCCTCTGTCTTACTTCCCCTTCAGCCAAATAGGAGGTGGTGTGTCCCCACTTGCCACTCTTCATCTGTCCGTCTTGCATGGGGTTACCAGCACTGTGAGATAAGGCCTACCCTGTAGCCTTTTTAAACACTTTCAGGTTGCATAGGGGACAGTCTCTTAAGCTCGCCAGTCCCCATCTCCAAAGCAGCCAGGGGAAAAATAGTGAATCCCCTTGCATGGAAATGAGCAGAGTGTTGGTTGTTTCTCACCCTACTCAAGCATCCAACTCCACCATGTCTTTGGTAGAGCTCCTTGCCCACAGACCCAGCTGCCACAAGCCACAAGCCTTGCCACAGACTTTGCAATCCCTGCTCCTCCCAAACTCAACCTTTTCCCAAGCACTCCCTTGGGGACCCAGCAGAGACTCACTCCATCTATCCCAGTACCTCTTCTTGACAAAATAATGATATAATTAGCATATACTGTATTATAAATAGCAAGTGAACACATGCTGTTAAACCAAATGAACAGGCTCTAGTGATTATAGCGTGATAATTAGTAGTTTTGAACAGGATGAGCTTAGATGGAAAGATGAAATTTCACTGTCTTAGGACATCAAACAGACACTTGTATAAAAAGAACCACTAGTCAAAAAAAATATACATCTCATGTTGGTAATGGAGAGGCAGATGCATATGGCTCTCGGAGGGAAAGTTGGTCATGTGTGCATTGAATAACAGGCAATTATCGCTGGTTCTACTGTTTGCCCTAAAGAATGTAAAAGAGCTTCAAATGGAAACTTGATCTATGGGAGGAAAAACAGTATGGCACCTTTAACCCTCTGCCAGTTTGGTTGGGCCACCATCAAATTTGTTTCTACAGTTAACTTGGGAAACATCAAAGAAAGCTTAAGTCAAAGAAAGTTTTGCTTGTCCACCTCTGTGCAGTTGCAAATTACCTAGTGCAGACCCATTCTGATCAGTCAGAAATTCAAGAGAGAAATACCAGGGCTGACATACCAGTGAGGAAGCTTCTGCACATCTCTACTTGCAGAACTGCTGTCCCCAGCAGGACTTGCCCCTGTGCTGGGGAGCAACATACCCTGATCTGGCCAGGAGAAAGCACGGCAGCATTTTCCAGGCAGATCTTTTCACCTCTTCTGATGGGTCCCACACCAACACAGTTTTGTTACCTGACAGCCTGTGCAAAAAAAAAATCCTTTGGCCTCAAGCCATGAGATGTGAAGTTATTTGCCGTATCTGGCAGCTGCGTTCTCTACCCTAGAGGAAGACCAAGGTATGAAAGCCACGATTATTCATGTTTAAGCACTGGCCTGTGAAATAAATGTAAAGTGTGTTTACCATGAAGTGTTACAACAAATAAAATATTTAAAGAAACATAGTCCTCAGCCAAGTGATTTTGTTGCTCCCTTTGGTATTTACTGTACTAACTTTTGAAGTTCAGATTATCTTCAAGCTATGAGCACAAATAGAAATCAGTCCGCATTTTTCTACATTTTTCTACAGGATATGGTGCCCTATCTCTGCTGCTTACCCTGCCGCTGTCCAGAATTGTCATTCTCCTTAAAGTTACCAGGTGCTCAGCAATGGGAATGAGAGTCTGAAATGGTGCTTCTACTAAAAACTCAAAGAAGAAGATGTACTGGGATTCATTTTACCCTCAGGCAAACCATTTTCATAGGGATGTTTTAGTAATAGTTTTTTGAAACTTTTCCCCCTTCTCTTTAGTGCAACCAGTAGATTAGATTTGTTGCTTTTAAACATACTTCAAGTGGTTTAAATTGGGTGTATCCTTTAACTGAAGAATTTACTAATTTTGAGGGGATTACAAGTGGTCAAAAATAGAGAAAAGTTTCACAAAACATGTGAAATATGTTGAAACAGAACATCTGGGCACTCTCAGCACTAGCTTAAAAAAATCTATCTTAAACTTTTACTTTACCCTTCAATTTTTTCTCTCTCTGTTAAGTGCAATACATTGAATGAGTTCTTAATAATTTTCATTCTTTTCTGCCATTTGCTTTTCCCCCCCTTCTTTTACTATTCTATCAGTTTGCTAAACTTCCTTGATTTTGAAGAGTTACAGATTGATTAAAGCAAACATACATTAGTGTCTCTGGGACTACAACTTTCTAAATATCTTCAGTATAAAGTCTGAAGCAAAAAGAAAAAGAAAAACTAGCAAACTGCAATAATTGAATTCAGTGTGTGCATGAAGAAGGAACTAAGTGTAAGGAAGACAGTTATTTAGATTTCCATGGAAAATTAAAAGAACACCCATCCACTCAGCTTATGATCTATCATTACTCTTTTATAAAAACACTTCATTAAAGACATATAAGTAAAAAAATGAATAGATATAGAACTGATATAGATATATCAGTGTATTTTAGCATTAAGCTTTCACAGAAAATAATGATTTGCATGTTTATTTGAAACTAGAAAGTCTTTACCATCCTTAAAACCTCTGTTTCTTATGTAGCTATCATTTCTAACCAGCTGCTCTCCAAAAAGGAGGCTTTTCTACTAAACAAAGATATTACTTCTTTTCACTGCCCTACATAAAAATCCATTATATATTAATAGTTCCAAAGCGGACACATCCATCCAAGCCCTCTTCAATTTATTTGAGAAATAAAACCATAAGTACCTTAAGAAAAACGGTGGAAGACATACAGAGCTGAAGAATCCTACCAATTATTTAATCTACCCATGTAAATCCTGCACATCACCTATCATGGGGGTCTATATTTTTCACACAATGATGTATAATTTAAGCTACAGTCAGCTGGGAATATAAAAAGTTTTGAAAGAAACTAGGCAAATTTATAGCAGAAAAAGCACCTATCAAACTCAGGGAA
Source organism: Columba livia (assembly GCF_036013475.1). Taxonomy (NCBI): domain Eukaryota; kingdom Metazoa; phylum Chordata; class Aves; order Columbiformes; family Columbidae; genus Columba; species Columba livia. The sequence goes on from NC_088602.1 coordinate 92,847,343, forward strand.
ATAATATCATGGTTGCTATGTTTCTTACATGTTTTCCTTAAGTACTTGTGGGTTGCCTTTCTCTGGGAGAAGATATGGGACCAGTCAGATTTTTTGTTGGATTTGTTGATGCTTCCACGTTAGGAGGCTCCTGCTTTTTTCATCAGAGACTTCACAAAATAACTTCCAGCCCCATTGTATCATATCTACAACTGTGGCTAAAATCTGAAGCATTCAAAGCCACACTTGTTTAAAGCTGGAATTTGACTGGAAGAGATTTTTCTTATAAAATAATTTTCTGCTTTCCTTCCACAGTACTTCCACTGACATCAGGTGGGTTGGCTTCTTCATGGACAGGTGGAAGTACAGGATCCTTCTGGAGCCAAGACCCCCTCCCCATCTGGGATTCAGAAATGACGTGGAACAAACTTGGTACCTAAGCCCCATTAAAAATAAGTGGAAGAGGGACTCCTGGTTCCCTTGAGAATCTCTGGAAATGTGAAGTTGTGCCCCTAAGTAGCTTAAATATTGTGTATCACTTCAGAATTGCACCATGACCTCCTATCACAGTCAACTGTAGCCTGTTTCCTATGGAAGGACAAATTGTACGTAGTGAATAAATACTACCTAATATTTAAAACTTCATGCTGATACCAATGATCAAGATGTATAAAATCCAAGTCTAGACATTCTTCTCAGCTTGCTTATAAACTATCTCTTCTTCTTCAGCACTTGCACACACAGTTTCCACCACCCCCATCCCCCTGCCTCAGCTTTTAAATAAACTCACTTTAAAGACAGAAAAATGATCCGGACCCTTTTCCCTCCAGAAGCCTAACGATCCCACTGAGCAGCTGCCCTGTAACACGAGACCTGTGCCCCACACTCTCTTTTGTGTGCCCTCCCAGATAAAGAGTGGGTTATTGGATGTCCTTTGGCAGGTGCTACTGGATTAAGGGGGCCATGCACAAATTTTGAACTGGGGCTTTTTTACACTACTTAAGTAAACATAATCAACTACGTAATCCTCCTTATCTCCTACCAGGGATTTGGGGTTTTGTAGCAAAGAGGGTTTTTTTTGTGTACATATTGTATTAAAAAATTTCTTGGATGCGATTGAGAAATAGCATACTCTCATTTGGAATACCTTCTGTGACACTATATTGTAAATTTTCCCCTGAAGACTGAGCAAAAACATCCTCAACTTTGAGCAAGCACAACTGTTGCTTTTGACAGGAGTCATCCCAACCCAATGTTCAAAGGGGTGCTTAAGCAAGGGCAAGGACACCCTGCCTTATTTCTGCTGCCCTGTACCTTGGGAAATGGACACAGAGCTGTAGCTAATCTCCTTGTCTAATATAGGATGACAGTTTTTTGTACTGACTAGGAAGCCATAGACTCACAGCAGTAAACTAATAGGAACTAGTCTCCTGGCAATATAAACATGCAAATGCCATAGCTGGGGTCTCAGGCTTTAAAGCTCACCGAGAGTCATGTATTCACAGAAAAGACCAAATTTTCCGAGCTGCAGGAGGAGAAAACTTGTGGGAGACCCTTTTCCTCACTTCCGGGGAGCACATGAACCTGCTTTACACTTCAAAGAAGAAAAAAACCTGCAGGGGGATTTTTTTGTTGGAGGTGCCACAGGGAAAGGTGCATCTGACCCTCTGCCTGTCCCGGGGGGGTCCTTCTTCAGTAGTTTCGTCCCTCTTTTCCTCCCCACCTTTTCCATTTCCATTTCTCCTTTTTTGCTGATATCCCTTTTCTCCTAAAACTGGGTTCCTTTTCCCTCCTACCATCTACCCATGATTCCTCCTTGCCCCTACAAACCCCTCTGATTCTCTTTGCACTTTTCCTTCCCCATGATCACCTCTGTCACATCTGCTCCAAGCGGGAACTCATCCAGAAGAGAAGCTTTACCCAAGCTTCCTTGTCCAGACACTACCACTTATGGGTTTTTTTTTATAGCTCTGTTTTCATAGCTTGCTTTTTTTTTTTTTTTTTTCCCCTGGTCTAAATGCAGAATCTGAAGGGCTGAATTCAAAGATTTGACCTGAAGAGGCAGGGGTAAATTCATAAGGAGAGGAGTCATGTCAGTATTGCTGATGTTCCAGAAATTTCTACAGTGTGAGCTTCACAGCTATTTGTTGTTCTTATGGCAAGCATATTGTTTGCATTAGAGAAGGAATTACTTCATCCCCATAAGAAAAGATAGCTAATTCAGCATTGTGAGAAAACTGTTTCACAGAGGCCAGGGACATTTTGTTTGTTTGTTTGTTTGTTTGTTTTACACTAGGAATAACAGCATTTAGTTTTACAGCTATCTATCTTCACCTCTTTTATGCCCTTTTTCTGTCTACAAACATTTAACCCTCCTCTGTATCAGCTGCACCATTTTGCTTTGGAGTGAAGGCAGATGAAAAGGGGAACCCACAACAGCCTCTCTTGCACAAAATGAATGCACTTGTCCTCAAGGCAAAGGGGGCTGCTCCCTGGCAGCTTTCTCTCACAAAAAAAGGAGAAACTTTCATAGCAGCCTTTTCCCTGCAGTGTCTAGGAAGCCATGCATCCAGATCACCAGCACCAACCACATGATGCATCTAAAATAAACAACCTGGCTTTGCAAAACAGGGCTGTGTGAGCAGCTCTCTCTGTCCCCTCCCATCGTACTGAGAATTTATGAGGATGTGAGCCAGGTTTGATCCCTTAGTTGACACCTTAGTCTACCATGGGTTTGCTGTGCCTACCAGGAAGCTCAACTCAAGGCTCATTTAGCCACTGCCTCCTCTCAAGCAAGATCCTTCCTGGCTCCTCTCTCACTCACAGCCTGCTCCTAAACTGACAAGGAATGAGTATGTGAATTGCCCTCTCTCCTTTAAGGACATGTTAGGTATTGTTCCTTAGATATAAGGAAGAAATTCTTCACCATGAAGGTGGTGAGGCACTGGCACCAGCTTGCCCAGAGCAGCTGTGAATGCCCTATCCTGGAAGTGTTCAAGGCCAGGCTGGATGGAGCTTTGAGCAACCTCGTCTAGTGGAAGGTGTCCCTGCCCATGGCAGAGGGGTTGGAACTAGATGATCTTTAAGGTTCCTTCTGACCCAAGCCATTCTGTGATTCTATGATTAGCTGGGCTCTCTAAGTAGGGATGTACACTTGCTGCTTCTGCTTCACCTGGTTGATGCACAGAAGGTTTGGACTTATAGGTTTGCCAACACTGGCACAGCTTTTGTGGCTTCCCAAACAATGCAATGAACTTCAATCACCTTAAGGAAATAGGGGGTTCCATTCGTTTGAGCCCCAGCCTTTAGCAAAAGGGCTGATTTAGAAGAGCTGACTGTAGCAGCTGCCGAATATCCTTCATCCTAAAGCACTTCTTTTTAGGGGTGGATTTGCATCTAGATAACCAGTGATATCTTCATTTAAAGGGTTGCTCCAAAACCGCCATGAAGGCTTTGTGACAAATTCTCCGGAAAAGATGATGCCTCCTGTGTTTTAATGAAATCCCTCTGGAACGGCTCTGGCAGGACAGTCATTAATACAAGCCATCTTTTGTATGGCTTTCCATTAAGAAAACAAAATATTCTGAGACAACAACACATTACAGAGGTGTTTAATAGTGACACTTATCCTCTAGCTAGTCCTGTAAGGGAAATGGACCTATTTTTGACAGTAGCTCGAGTTAACAAAAAGCAGCTTTTGTGTTCATCTGAGTGGAAAACCCTTATGAGGAGACAGCTGTTTGTGTTGCAAAGTAGATGGTAGGAAATAGACAATGAACCAACATACAGCCTGCTTTAAAACCTACTAACATCATGGAAGTTTGTGGTTCGTGCTTGAGCAACTCTGCTATTGAGGATCAGAAACGTAAAACATAAGCTGTAAGTTTTTCCCTACAGCTTAAACTGTGAGCTCTGATCCGAGCTTGCCAATTTGAAATCCTGAAGCTTAACCCACCCCTCAGAGTATGAAAGTTTGTGCTGAATCAGAAGAGACAGAGCTTTGCAGAGACCTCTGAGCAAGGATGCTGGAGGCAGAGCCCTGGCAGGAGACTGCATATATGTGGTTAAATCTGCTAATCTTTTGGGGGTGATATTTTTAGATGGAAAAAATTTGTAGTCTGAACTACACACCTCAGCCAAAACAAAGGATGGCCATCTCATGCCTACAGCAGGCTTTGGTTGAACTTCAGCATAGCTCTGTTGCTGCATTTTAGTAAAAAAAAATAAAATGCTTTATAGGCAGAAGAATAAAAAAAAACGAAACCAAAAACCCAAAAGTAATCCATCCAGGGGAGGCCCATTCAGAAGTGGAGACACAAGCTTTTTCCCACGCACCATCAGCTCTTTAGTCAAGCACCCTGCACCATGTTCCTCTCCCCCAGTACAGCTGCTAATTTTGGGAGATGAGTGGCAGCCCCACTTCACTTTTCTGCTGTTCTTTCAAATGCAAAAGAGACGTGTTGGGAGTAAGTTCAAATAAATGTGAAATGCTGCTGGAAAAGAATGAGGTCAGTTAGCCCTATCTGTGGCCCAGCAGAGTACCCCATTTACCTCCAGCCTGCCTATCGTCAGCAACCAAGGAATGGTTGTGGTAGAATTAGTGGTGTACGTGGCTTTTGCCTTCCCACAAGACAAAACCTAATACTTTTTGCAGCTTCACTTTCTATGAAACTCATTGGGCAAGTGGCATCGTACTCACACTTCTGGTAACTACAAGATGAAACCAAAGTTAATCACGGCACCCTAAAGTCAAAGCCGCTGATGACGGTTGTCTTCTAAGGAGCAGTTTCTTCCACCGGTAGAAGAGAATCACAGAATCACAGAATCACAGAATATTAGGGATTAGAAGGGACCTCAAAAGATCATCTAGTCCAATCCTCCTGCCGGAGCAGGAACACTTAGATGAGGCTACACAGGAAGGTGTCCAGGCAGATTTTGAATGTCTCCAGAGTAGGAAACTACACAAGCCCCCTGGGCAGTTTGTTCCAGTGTTCTGATACCCTTACTGAGAAGAAGTTTCTTCTCAAATTTAAGTGGAACCTCTTGTGTTCCAGTTTGAACCCATTACCTCTTGTCCTACTGTTGGCTGCAACCGAGAAGAGCCTGGCTCCATCCTCGTGACACTCACTCTTTATATATTTGTAAACATTAATGAGGTCACCCCTCAGTCTCCTCTTCTCCAAGCTAAAGGGACCCAGCTCCCTCAGCCTTTCCTCATACGGGAGATGCTCCACTCCCTTAATCATCTTTGTTGCCCTGCGCTGGACTCTCTCCAGCAGCTCCCTGTCCTTCTGGAACTGAGGGGCCCAGAACTGGACACAATATTCCAGATATGGTCTCACCAGGGCAGAGTAGAGGGGAAGGAGAACCTCTCTCGACCTACTAACCACCCCCATTCTAATCCACCCCAGGATGCCTTTGGCCTTCCTGGCCACAAGGGCACAGTGCTGGCTCACGGTCATCCTGCTGTCCACCAGGACCTCCAGGTCCCTTTCCCTTACGTTGCTCTCTAATAGGTCATTCCCCAACTTATACTGGAACCTGGGGTTGTTCCTGCCCAGATGCAGGACTCTACACTTGCCCTTGTTATATTTCATTAAATTTTTCCCTGTCCAACTCTCCAGCCCGTCCAGGCCTCGCTGGATGGCAGCACAGCCTTCTGGCGTGTCAGCCACTCCTCCCAGCTTAGTGTCAGCCAACTTGCTGATAGTACACTCTAGTCCCTCATCCAAGGCATTGATGAATATATTGAACAGTACTGGCCCCAGTACCGACTCTTGAGGCACTCCACTAGATACAGGCCTCCAACTGGACTCTGGCCCATTGACCACGACTCCCTAGCTTCTTTCCTTCAGCCAGCTCGCAGTCCACCTCACTACCCAATTGGTAGAAAGGGTAAATAAAAGCAAACCAAACAGATGTTGGCAACAGATAAATATACCAGCAGGCTCCTTTGGAGACCAGCGCTGAGAAGTAGCAAGTGTTGAACCATAGCACCCAGGAATGACCTCTGCACTGTGCGGCATCCTCTGGGGAAAAGCCAGTGACGACTTGTAAACGCTTGAAAGAACCATGATTCACATGTATGCCTGGCACCTTCATCACCAGAGATACAGCCTGGGATTACCCCAGCGCTGGTGGGGGAACAGGGAGAGAAACCCTGGCATCTCCTGTTAGCTCTGCAGTGCCTGGTGCGCCACATTCTTCCTCTGGTCCCCATACAGATGTGGCAGCAAGCCATGCAGATGCATGCCCATGAGGCTCTCTTGACAGAAGGGAGGCAGTCTGGCAGCCTGCCCTACCCCGCTCATCACCTGCCTTTGGGGATCAAAGGGCTGCTGAAGGCATCACTTTTCAACCTGTGGTGCCTCTTGCTGTTACCCAGCCACTCAGGAGATTTTTTTCAAACAAATGCCTCTACCCTTCCCCTGTGTTGCCCTCACTTTGTGGCACACCTGTGATACTGTCCCACTATCCCCCTCCCAAGTCCTCCTTTGCTGTGGTACCTAAGAAATCTTGGCATGAGCTGCTGCTGTGTCAGAGTATACTTTCTTCACTGGCTAACCTGCCAGCCTGTCTTGGCTGCCTACATGTCCACTTGTTGTCTCTGGCTTCTTTTTTTTTTTTCCTAAGACATGAAACTGTCTGAGGCAAGCATGCTTTCTTTCATGTGCTTTTATGCAGCACCCAGTTCAGCAAGGAGAACTAGTCCCAGTTCCAAATAGCGTGATTATTACCTACTCCAATTTTGGAAAGTAGCTGTGAATTGAGAGAAGGGGGTGAAGGACAGAGGAATGTAAAACAGAGTATTTTGCGCTTTGTTTGAGCTGAGTGACAATGGTTCTACACAGTATCACAGTATCACAGTATGTTTGGGATTGGAAGGGACCTCAAAAGATCATCTAGTCCAATCCCCCTGCTGGAGCAGAAACACCTAAGTGAGGTCGCACAGGAACATGTCCAGGCGGGTTTTGAATGTCTCCAGAGAAGGAGACTCCACAACCTCCCTGGACAGCCTGTTCCAGTGCTCTGTCACCCTTACTGAGAAGAAGTTTTTTCTCAAATTTAAGCGGAACCTCTTGTGTTCCAGCTTGATCCCATTACCCCTTGTCCTATCATTGTTTGCTTCCCACAGGGAAGCCCCTTGAGAGTGCTCAGTGCCCCATCTCAGCTCATCTCAGACTTTTCCTTCCCACCTCCCCTTCCATCTCTCCTTCGTGCCCTCAAGCGCGCTCCCTTCCAGCACTGAAGCAGCAGTTCCAGACATCTCACTCCATCCCTGTCCACCTAGTAGATCCACACACAGGTGTAAGTGCCCACAACATATGGGTCACAACACCTTAGAGGATGCTCTGAGCCAGCCCTAGGGAGTGAGAAATCTCCCCAGAGCAGGTCCAGTTCAAGGCTTTATATGGAGGAGCACTGAAAGGCTTTATTATAGGCTGATTTGGGCCAGTTTTCAAGGTCCAAGCAGTGATGTAAAATATCAGTGTTGAGGCTCCCAGCTTGGCTGTCACCTCGGCGGGGGATGGAGTGGGAAGGGGAATGAGAGCAGTAGCTTGTTTTTCACCTTCTGGCTCCATATCCAGAGACAAGGAAGACAAGCCCTGGACAAACACCACACTGGGAAGAATGGCTGTTTGTAGCAACTTTTTTTAATTGCCTCCAGCAGCTAAAGAGGCAGCTCACTATTTGCTCTGCTCTCCAGGTATGGAGTGTGGCAAAGAAAGTCTTCAAAAGGAAAGGAGATTTTGTACCTTAAACCAGTCTTCTTAAAAGAGAAACGGATGCAGATGGGTTACTAAATACAAAAGTTCATGTATGTTTCCCTTACCAATAAATCACAAAGGAAAGTATACTTTCTTCATTTTCTGTTACTCAAAAACCAGCCTGAAGCTCTAAACAGATAAGCTGAAATTGGCAAGTTTGATCCAGCAGCAGTGTCTCATGAATCCTAATTCCACTTCTCATCACATCTTGCTATGCTGAGAAATGCCACAGCAAACCTTGAGACTTAGAGCGACTGAGGGACTAGGATGTGCAAGTTACTCTGAAGCTTATGTGTGGTGGCTTGCCTAGATTTTTTTGAAGATCCCGGTATAAATGCTTGCTAGGATGTGAATCTCAATGCCCTTGTCTGAGCTCTCAATGTCTGAGCTCTGGAAAAAGATTTCTTGAGGGTTTCCCCACTTACAAGGCAAAGAAAAATTGCAAACATTCCCAAGGTCCGGCCAAGGAGGAAGATGGGGACTACGCAGTCCCAGAAAATGTGTTACCAGATAGGAGGGAAAGGGGAAGCAACCAAAGGGCAGCATTGTCTGCGGGGCCTCTATGGCAAGGTAACAGGGTGATGGGGCAGGATGTGGCCACATAGGGGGGCATGGTGTGATGCCCTCACTGAGAGCAGAGCCCTTGCAAGGAGCCAGGGCCAGGAAAAGTTTGGGAAAGAGCAGAGGGGAGAGGGGCATGGACATGCCTGGGAAGGGACCCCACATAGGACAGAGTCCCGGGAAGGCCTGACGGATCCCAGTATATGGGCTGAAGTCAGACAGGTTGCATCATGTACAGAAACAGACAAAAAGCCCATTTGAGCACTTTTTTTTTTTTTTTGCAGCTAGAAGTGAAAACATGGGCAGAGAGTAATTTGTGAAGACTGAGGTGACTTCAAGCAGACTTGCCTTTCAGAGGGCTCTCTAACTTCCTCCACACATTTTGCGACTGACGTTAGCTCTTGCCAAAACCATTTTTATCTTTTTGTTTCATTTCATGCTTCTCACGAACCAAGTTTCCACAGTACAGGTCCAGTAAGCCCATACCCTTCGCCTATTTTTGGTTTGGTTTCTTGGTTGTAAATTCTTCAGGGTGTTTTCTCGCACATTTGTACGGCTCCTAGCACAGCAGTGGAGAGTGTTAGTAAAAAGAAAGAGAGCAAAGTCACAGGGGAAACTGTGAAACTCAAAAGCTAGTGGTTTTGGCAGCATTTGAAATTAAAATGCTGCCCACATTTTTATAATTATTATTATTATTTTAGAAGAAGAATGTGAATTGACTTGTTATTGAAACATTTTTCAAACATATTTTTTTCCTGAAAATTGAATTCCTTACTAGAAGCCTATCTTTCAGCAAATGAAAAAAAAATTATCAGGATTATATAACTGATACTGATAAGAATGCTGGTCAAGCTGTTTTAAACAAGCACGTCCTGAGATACCTTTCTGGAGAAAGAGTACTCCGATAATATTGATGAATTTTTTGCAAAGCTCAAGAAAAATAACAAAGCTCAAGAAAAATAAGTTGAAAAAAGAAAACCCCTTTTCTGCTAACCCCAGCATTCTGATTAGAAAAAAAAGGATGTAAAGCCATTTATGTTAACACATGGCTGAACCTTCAGGTGAGACATTCAAAACTGAGTAAGCCTAAGTCATGGGAAGCCCAGTGAACATCCTGGCTTCCTGCAGATGGAGATGCACGTGGCCAACACTTTTGCAGCCCATGCATCTGCGAGCTTGAGTTTTCTAAGCCTCACAGATGTGCTTAGCTTTGAAGAGGTGAATAGTGTCATTTACATGCTACTGTACACCAAGTTGAGGCTCCTCATGCTGCAAACACAAAGCACACATGCACACACTTCACCATGGCAAAAGGGTTCCCATCAGACCCAAAGGAGACAGCAATAGCCATGGCAATAAAGTCACAGACAGCTGCAGAACAGGGGTCTAGCTCTGCATTGCACTGAGGTTTAAATACAGATCTGTTTGCCTAACTGCAGGAATCGGGCCCGAAAATGCTTTTCCCTTTGCATTACCAGTTCTGTTTTCCTCCAGAAGTGCTCTGAATATGGGGTTAAATAAAGCCTCATAAGTGCTCTGAGATTTCAGGCTGAGGAGTGGTGGCAGGGAGGCAGGCATGGGTGTAAGCTTACAAAACCCCAAGCCACAACAGGTACATACTACTTTTAAGAGCACTTTTTTGCAGCCACCTTCTTGAACACGAGGCACTACTCCTTTGCTCAGTCCCTTGGACACCTGCGTTCCCCCCTTGGAGAGAGCAGGCACTCGGCTGCCCCTCACACTCCGTTTATAGCAGGGGGAACCCTTTTGGGAAACCAGAGAGTAACTGAAAAAATGTGTCAGAACTCAACAGCAAGAAACGGCGGCGGGAAAAAGCGCAAAACAGGAAAGCGCCGGCGAGGCTCGCGCCGTCCCCCACTCCGGTGCTCAGCAGGGACGGAACTGCTGCAAAAGCGGCGCAGGGCTGTTATCAGCCCTGCGCAGGGGCTGCGGTTTGCTTGCTCTTGCAACCCTTCTTCAACTGCCACTTGTTTTTCAACAAACAGGATGCCTCCGCTTAGGCTGACAGCTTCCCTGTAACTTCACGGCATGGGTCCCTCTCGCCACCCCAGGGCTGCTGGGTCTCTCCCCTGGGGAGGGCGGCTTCAGGTGCACCCTGGGCAGGGTGTCTCAGAGGGGTCAGACCTATCTCCTTCCTGCAGCCCTCTTGATGAGCAAAACAAAAAGTGTGTGGTACAGCCTTGGCCATGTCAGAGAGAAAAGGCTGAGCTTCCATCTTGCTCACTTTTTGTTATTCCACCTAAAAGCAGTTATTAAGAAAGTGGTTGTGCTACGTTGAGGCATGAAGAGCACATCCAAACTTCTCACCTCCCCTCCAGCCTGTGCAGCAGCCACTGACATACATCACCATGGCATGATGGCCGCAGTGGTGTAGATAGCATGATTTTTTTTGCTATGCAGTCCTCCTACACAGGCTGGAGCGAAGGCTTAGGGCAGGACTGGCTGAATGTCGATGTTACCAGAGGAGGCAAAGGAGTGAATGCCCTCACAGCCAGCAGCACCAGACCCTGTGGCAGAGCCAGGGCTCCTGGCACTGTGGCTTGGCAGCTCCTACGGCTTGTTTTTACCCCAATGTTAGCAACCCCCCTGCATGAATCTTTGCTAATCAGGGTCCTCAAGAGGAACGTTCTGTTTTTCAAGGTTCCTTGGGCTATCCTATGGAGAAGCCTGCTGTCTCTGCAAACAGGTGAGGTACCAGCTTGGGTTTCTACTCCAAAGACAGATATGAGAAAAGCAAAAAATGCTCTGCCTCTGGTCTGACAATCACCTTGCCAAAGGTTAGCCTGTGTCAGCAGAGGTGGAGCTCATGCCAGGCAGCAGCACAGGCTTTGCAGCAGAGCTGCCAAAGGGCTCTCTGACCTGCAAGCTTTTCTAACACTGCCCAGTTCTACGACAGATCAATGCTAGAAAATGTAGAAAAAAATGCAGCCCTAGAATGTAACTTTCAGAAAAATGAAGCTTTCCCTTTAAAATATTTTCTGGAAAAAAAAAGAAGAAGAAGAAAACTTCTAAAGAGATGCACGGTTTCTTCTCACATCTCCCTGTCCCACAACACCAACCTCCACCTTTGCTGGAGGTGGGGAGATTTCTAGTGACTCTCCAAGCACTGACATCTCCAGCTGGGCTGGTAGGGCTGAACTGTATCATTCTCCTGCTTTCCCTGCCTGTGGCCATTCCCTCTGCTTTGCCGGCGCAAGATGGTGCAAAGGTTCACCTTACTGCCAAGATGGTGCTAAGCCAGGCTGGAGGAAACCCTAGTACACCAGTCCCCTGGATCTGAAATTCTAACGAGCTGAATGAGTCTGGTATCACAAATTGTTTGTCATCCAGTCTTATTTCTTTTCTCATTCCCTTATTGTCCACCAACAACTCATAATATTTTCAAGTTCATCTCTTGCTCAAAAGTAAGCAGAAAGCATTTTTTTTCCTGGATTTTCTTTATGGTTTGCTGTTTGAACTGGATTAGTCAGGTACAGCTGGAGATGTACACTGTTCAGGCCCTGAAATAATGAGTGTAATTTTAAGGTATCTTTCTGATGAAAACATCTACTTGATCAGATTTGAAATTCAAAGTAAACAAGATCGTTTCATAGATAGACAGGCTCAGAACTGTAAGTCAAAAAACCCTGAGCTTTTGTTTACACTTTTCTCTCCCACAGACTTCTGATATGACCACCTTTCCCTGGTTCTTCATCCATGGAGATGAGGAACATGCTATTCCCAGTGCAGTTTAGGCAGCTTCTGACTGTATTTGACTATCTTTGTGTATCACTTTGTCGCAGTGTATGCCAAACTGAACTGCAAAGCTCCTCTATCAGTCTGCTTTTCTGTGGAGGCAGTGCTTATGTGATCACTCCCAGTCTCTCTGTACTTCCCCTAGCTTTTCTGGTTTGTGGGCCAACTTAAGCTAAATTTGATAGAGAAGAAGTGGTCTTAAGTTCCTACAGATATCACGGAATGTGGCAGTATCAGAGAGTCTCTGTCAGTGCTCCCAGCTGAAGAGCACCCAAGAGAGATTTTAGAGATTCCTTAAAAAGAGAAAAACCTTCAATCAGATTAAAGCCTTACTGGATGTTAGAGAGTGCAGCCACAAGACCCATGTCTGTAGGAATTTAGCCTTCACTAGCTCTGCCTAGGACAGCATGTCTTGGTGTTTTAAACGCACCAAACTAGACTTGCCTTGAATTCAGAAGCAAGCTGCTTCCATCTGAAATTTTGCCATAAGCCAAACATTTCCATGGAGAAGATTTTTAGTGGTTTTGCACGCTTTCAATCAAACAACCCAAATTCACTTTTTGAAATTTCCCAGTGAAGCAAGGCTTACCCAGAAAAGAGCATGACAAATTCTCATGAGAAGTTTCCCACAGCCCCAGTAGCATGAGAGTTTTTTACCACATTACACTGGTTGTGGGGAAGGTCCATATTAACAACATTATGAGGGTGTTTGGATTTAATAGAGTTAATATACAATAGCATAATTATCCATAATGCTTGAGGCAGATCTCAATACATCCCTATCCTAAGTGCTCACCCAACAATTCCTTAACAGCATGACAAGAACAATTATGTCACTGGTGACACCATTAGCATCCGCCGTGGCTCAAGACAGGTCTTGGTATGCTCCAGTTCCAACTGTTTCACAAATAATAACACTAAAGAAACCTCATGTTAGCATCCTAAAGTCACATAGGTCTCAGGCATTATAACACAGAGGTACAACACTAAATCTTACAAGGAAAGTAACTACTAATGCTGTAAATGGCTTCTGGTTCGGTGAAGGACATATCCTATGCTGTGCTGATATTCCCTGCAGAACATGAACCAGCATGATTGGTATTATATATTTATGGTAAGGCACACTGAAAGGTAATGATGCAGAAGGATTAAGAAAGAAAAAAAAATGCTGCAGGTATAATCTTTAGTACTTGAATGAACCCTTAAGCTTAATATGCTCGTTACTTTTTATCTACCACATCATAACTTGCATCAGAACTTTAACACAAACTGCCTACCAAGTTTCACACCTATTAGTGTATGCTAAACATGAAAACGTAAGAGGCTAAGAAACTGGTCTAGAAATACTTCTCTTTTTCCTACCTCTGTTCTGCCTCCCCCACACAGCACACACTGCCTTTGAGCTTTGCATTGATTTCATTGCTTTACCAAAATTAAACTAACAGGTCAAGTCTCATGCAAAGGCCTTCTAAGAGAGGCTGGAAAAAGGAAACCAAGAACCCACAGAAGCACACACTTGTTGATCCCATGGCAGCGTATGCACAGTGTATTAAACTTCAGATTTTGGAAAAAAAATAAATCAGAAACCTTATAGGTATATTCACCACTTACACAGTAAGGACTAAATATCAATGTGTTGTCTTAGGACTATCTGAAAGCTCAGAAATTAAAGAGTAGGACTGCATAGCAGCACCACAAGAAGCCAGTCCCTCCCATCCCTTTCTGATTTTTTGTGTCAGCTGGAAAGGGATGAGGCTGCAGACATGATCAAAGGGGCTGGTAGCAGGTGTTAGGCACAGAAGCATGGTTTCTTTTAGCCACCTGTATCCATATGACACTAACCAAAGTGGGAAGGTACCAGTGAAGAAAAGGTTGATAATTTAATAAACTGGTAGGATGACATAATGTAGAATGTGGGACTTAGTTCAAACACCAAACTTTGAAAAAAACCCGAACAAATGCCAGTGGATTATTCTTGGAGCACAACCTGTGGGAGTTGCCTGTATTGTGTTACTCTGGCTCTGGCTGGCAAAGGCAGCTCCAGGCACCTGTGTCTCAAATGTCAGCAGCTGGGGCTGGTGTCTCCCGTCATCCACCAATCCTCCAAAATCACATCAGCTACAATTGGTTGGGAGTATGCCCTATTCAAGCTGGAAAATGCATTGCCCAGTGGAAATAGCACGATGTCCCAAAGGTTTGCTGAGGAAAAGTACCTTTGCTAATACAAGGGCTAAATCAGACATGCTTTTGCCACACAATAAAATACTTCTTGCTATCTTCCTGATTTTCTCACCCTCCCTTCTGTGCTGGGCTCTGGAAAGAAATCCTTGGTATGGAATTTTTTTAAATGCATATACCTTAGCAATCAAATATATGATCCACTATTTTTTTTTTTTTTTAAAACTTCACTGTGTGATAACTGGAGACATTTTGGTCTCCAGATGCAGAAATGAAAACTAGAAGCAAAATTAGCAATGTAAGCCATACACTAAAAATGTTTGGATTAATTTGTTCATGGCAAATGTTGCAAACAGCAGCATTTTCTAAAAACCTCAATGACAAGGTAGTTTGTTTTCTCACCGAGGAAAAATAAGTGAGAGAAACTTTGATACAGCTAATTATCTCCTAAAATTGGACACCTAGCGCTTTTATGTAGGTTATTTTTCTAATTCTGATTTCAACCTCTCTTTGAACTGCGGTTTAAAATAAAGGATACCTTGAAGTTGCTTATATTTCCTGCAGGGAAAAAAAAAACAACAAAACAAGACCTTGCAAGGAAAGGTGCTGAGATATTAACAAGTGAGGGACTTCAGACAGAAAGGAATTTGGGGAACAGTGAAAAGATTTTTCCTGAAAACAAATTGGAATCTGACAAGAAACTTCTGTTGAATCACGTTGTGGATTTTTTTTTTACCAAGATGTCTGTGTGAATAAATTGTATTAGCCTGACCCTTTGGAGGAGGCTATCGTTTTAGGCAGGAATGTTCAATTACCGGCTTAAGTCATGTGCGTGGGAGAAAACCTATAGAGTCAGCACCTCACGTTGCCTTGGTTAGCTGTGTGTGCTGCTCAAGCAGGGAAGTCTCTCCTGTGAGGACTGTGGGATATAGCAGGATTTATTCACAAACAAGCTGGAGACTGAGGAGTATTTGCTGAACTTAGCAAAGAATGAATGCGAGCATGTCTGACAGGGAGAGAAAAATTAATACGTTGAAGACAAAAACCTTGTTGAAAAACTATTTACTAAGAAAGCTCCTTTCTCCTCCCTCTACTTACTTTAGCTGGCCCAGGGTTGTAAAGCCAAACCCTGCTGCTGTGAAGGAGCTCCTATGTACCTGTAGGTTCTGTGGAGCAAAATGTGAGGGTTTGCTCCTCTGACCAGAGCAGAGGACGGGCTGATATACTGGATGAGAGAACTGACTCCCAGCTGTTCAGCAGGACACCCAGACCCCAGGCAGGGAGCAGGGACAACCCTGGCTCCCTGATGCCCTTTGCAGGACTTCACAAAAGCAGCAAGCAGGCCATGGGTGATCTCTTTGTCTAGCCACTGCCCTCAGCTCGTACAACACTGTCTCATTCCCTTGGACAAAGCAGGGTTCTGTTGTGTTTCCTAATCCCTCTGGCTAGTGTGGCTGTTTCTGAAGTCCGAAAGGGTAGATGAGACAGCCTGAAAAACCTCCAAGCACTTCTGCTTAAATAGCGCTTTTGATCTTCTCTAACTGGTGTGGTTTAGTCGAAGCAGCAACACACTGAAACCAGAAGGATGTGGGCCTCAGGAATAGCTTTGCCTATCTCCACGTGGGCTGGGGACATGCCTGAAGCATGGATCTGTTAGCAGGAGGGAAGGAGCAGGGGGGGGTTACCTTAATGAGCCTATAAAAAGAAGCTGGCATCTGGAAATTCCATATCTAACGTGCACAGCACCATTTTTTAAGCAGTGGCTCTTGCAAACATGGCAACAAGGGCAGAAAGCACCAGGATTCCACTCTAAAGAAAAGGCAGGTTGTGTCACAGAAGGGGAGCCAGCCTCACCCCTTCGAATTTCAGGTGTATGAGGGTGTAGGGACAGCTTTGAGAAAAGGGACCAGTGACGTGTGCCATCAGTGATGTGACTTCAGGTTTTTAAAGAACATCTTTATCTGCAGGAGAACAGTCACCACAGGTCTCATCCAATGCCTGAGGGTGTCAGCCAAACCTTTTTACTGGTTTTGTTGGCTCTTGGATCAGATGCTCTGTACACAAAATACTGGGCTGCTTTAATTGCCCCAGTAAAATGTGAACCTAAATCACCCTTCCTCGTGTAGACATCTGTCTAATGACATAACTTCACTCTACAGACAAGCCGTAAATCCCTCTTCATGTTGATACTTGTCTAGTTACAGCAGAGCACTCTCCCAAATGGGAATGAATTTATATAGGTATAAAAGTGTTCATACGGGTAAAGGTTATTCCTATGTAGTAAAGGAAAGAAGCTGTTTGGGGCTACTCCAGCTTTCTGCTGCATAGTGTAAAATAGATTACTTAAAAATATCAGTGCAAAATAATATCACTCCTCAAAAGTAGTACTCAAAATTGTTTGGACTGTGTATGAAACTGTAAGAAAAATGACTATTTGCATTGCAATCCCTATTAGGAGAAAAAAAACCCATACACAACAATAAAACTTCTGATGTTACACTAAAGTTTAAGTAGTTCATCACCTTTTGAACTCAAGAAGTTCATTCCATCACTTTTTCTTATTACCTAGGTAAGGCATTCACATTCTTTAATTTCCACGATAATCCAACATGAGGTATTTGAAACACTGTTTCATATAGAAAAGCAAATAATTTTCTCCAATGCAATCATGTACAGCTAGAATAAGTTCTTGTTCCTATATGACTTCTGAATCTTGGTCTCAATATGCAAGTTATTTTATGTTAAGTGTAAAAAAAAGCATGGGTGTTTAGCACCACACATCATCACTTTTTACAGGCTTGGTGCAGAAGCTAAAGGGAGAATGGGTGCAGAGACTAAGTTGTTTTTTTTCTTTTCAGACGTGGCCATCTCTCCAGGATGCGTTAGTGGAAGTCCTTTGAAGGCACATGGGGGCAAACCACATGGCAAGTCCCTGTGCTGTCCTTTGTCTAGCAAGAGGTTGAATCACCCCGTTTCCCTAGTTGGAGTCAGAAGCAGAACGCTTTCTACATGTGATCTGTTCCTCCAAGCTTGGGTTCCGACAAAATTGTGGCAAAAAAACAGGAATCAGGTTGGTGTAGAAGTGTGCTCAGTGATCTGGTGGATGTACATCTGCCAGGACCCCCCATGAAGTAACCTTTGCAGCTTCTTGCCCCGGCTGTCCACAGGGTTGCAATGGACAAAGTGGTACTGAATTTCTTTGTAAAGCTTTTGGACAGTGTATACAGGATCAATTAACCACTCTATATTGCAGTGACTGATTTGCTGACCCCTGTGCAAATGGGGTTAACGAGGTCTTAACCTGAGTGTATCTTCCAGATATCAACTCTGTTACATTTGACCTATGCAAACCCCAAAGCTCATTTACACATAATTCCTGAAAAACAGAAGAATTTTACAGAAGTCTGATATTATCTAGCAATGGTACTGTAAAATAAATTGCACCTCCTATGTGCTGAGTGTAGCATGTAGTCTCATCTCAGTATCCTGCTCAGGATGATGTGCAGCATAGGAAGGTCAGCAGCCATGGCAGCCTTGCCATGTGGAGACTGATGGCACAGGTGAGGCCTCTTCCTCATTGCCTCTTACTTGGAAAACACTTTCCAGGTTGCTTTCCAAAGCTGTGGTTGCACTCATGGAAGTCCTGTCCTTCTCTGTCCTGTGTAAGACCAGGAGATGGTAGATGGTAAAGAGTGCTCCTTTTGGAGTCTCTTCACTGCTCAGTGAGAAAATACACCTCACTGGTCTACAGAGTGAGGTATACACCCTTGGTGTGCAAGCTAAGGACAAACCAACAGCACCAACCAGAGAAAAAAATCCCAGCCAACTCAAAACTCCCTCTACAACTGTGCATAATATGCCATAAATAATTGTTCTGCATCAATATTTTTAGGTAAAATAGACAAAAACTTTCATTCTCAAGTGATAGTTCTGCTTCTTAGAGTCACATGAATTAGGCTTCCACCTTAATGCTACATTTCTTTCAGCCCCCTGTCAATATTTGTGTTCAGAGCTCATCTCCTGTCTTTTTCACAACTTCTTGTTTTTCTCACAGGTTTCTTTGTTCCTAAAGGGCAGACCCAGCCCCACCATTGTTGATGGCCATTTTTTCCCTGTCTGGGCTGAGCCAGGATATTATCCTAAGAATTGTCTCTGGGGCATGTTTTCTGCTCCTGGTCGTGTCTGCAGAGGAACGGGGAAGTGTGCCTGCCAGCATGTGTGGGTAAAGCAGTGCTGGCTTAAACCTACCCAGCCTGGGTAATGACAGTAGTGAGAACCCAGAGTTATGTCTCCCGCCCGCACTCACCACCATGATGTGTACTGACGTCTCCTAGGGTTTGGCTGATGGTGACTTACACCCATACGATTGCATCTGTCTGTGCTATCCTTCCTACATAGATGAAAGCTTTTATTTCACTCTGCTAGCTTGCGTTCCACTACCCTTTGATAGTGCAGCAAGTATAAATAGAAATCTGAGCACTGCTAGGCAAGGAGGCTGGTCTGCCCACCACAGAGGCTGTGACAGCCCATTCTCAGCCGCTGCTCAGCATCTCACAGCATTTTCCCTTTGCCAAAGCAGGCAACTGCAAGGCTCTTTAGCAACACTGACGGAGCTTAGCATCCTTTGGTGCTTGTTCAAGCCTTCTGTGAGTGCCCCAATACTGCCAAGACATGTCTGGCTCACACGGCACAGGTGTATGCCACAAAACTGGCTAGAAAAGGGGCTTATGAGAGACACAGGTGGGCCTGGGACTGAGAAGGTGCAAGACATTTGTCACAAAGGAAACAGATGCTCAGCTCCATGCTGTGTTGCTTTGCCCCAAACATGCAAGGTATTTCACAAATGGTCATCTGGGGTTATTGGTTGACAGGCGTCTGAACATGAGCCAGCAGTGTGCCCAGGTGGCCAAGAAGGCCAACAGCATCCTGGCTTGTATCAGAACTAGTGTGGACAGCAGGACTAGAGGAGTGATCGTCACCCTGTGCTCAGCACTGGTGAGGCCACACCTTGAATTCTGTGTCCTGTTTTGGGCCCCTCGCTACAGGAAAGACATTGAGGTGCTGGAGAGAGTTCAGAGAAGGGAAGCAGAGCTCTGAGGGGCCTGGAGCACAAGTCTGATGGGGAGCAGCTGAGGGAACTGGGGCTGTTTAGTCTGGAGAAAAGGAGGCTGAGGGGAGACCTTATCACTCTCTACAACTACCTGAAAGGAGGTTGTAGCATGGAGGGTGTTGGTCTCTTCTCCCAAGTAACAAGTGATAGGACAAGAGGAAATGGCCTTAAGTTATGCCAGTGGAGATTTAGATTGGATATTAGGAAAAATTTCTTCATGGAAAGGGTTGTCAGGCATTGGAACAGGCTGCCCAGGGAAGTGGTTGCAATCATCACTGGAGGTGTTTAAAAGACATGTAGATGAGGTTCTTAGGGACACCGTTTAGTGGTGGACTTGACAATGTTAATGGTTGGACTCAGTGATCTTAAAGGTCTTTTCCAACCAAAATGATTCTATGATTCTATTTTTCTATTTTAAAGACAACACAGAGGCACTTGAAGGGCTGGGTCAATGCCTTCTGCTGTCATTGATTTGACAAGGATTTCAGGGCTTGCCCTAAGTATATCCGAGTGAAATTTTTATAGCAAATCACATAAATCTTTACAGGTTTCAAGTTTCCTTGCAGCACAGTCAAGGAAAAATTTGTAAGAGAGGTAAGCCTTTCAACTTACAGTCAAAACCTTACCTAAGGGCAGCTTCCGAGCACATCTCAAAATCACAGCTTCAGTGTGAAACCAGACAACAGAAAACACACTGCAAGACAAAATACTCAGAAGGCAAAAGAAAAAGCTGCAAGCCCCTGACTTGGACTCCTTTTGGGTTCACTGGAATCAGAAACTCAAAACAAAAAGCATAGGCTGAAAAAAACCCCAGACAGATCAAAGCTGGAAAAAATGTTCTCACAAATCTTCATGAAGTGAAACCACCCAATTTCACGTAGTTTCACTTGCAAGCAGAAGTGGTGAGCCCTGCGGATAGTATTAAGGATGAATTGGAAACTCTACCAGGCAGCAGCTACCATCACTCTCTACTTCCTTGCTTTCATAGTCAGTACTTCTATGCCTTTTTGGTTGTTGTTGGTGGTGGTGGTGGTTTTGGTCTGTGTTTGTTTTTTTTTTTTCCCCTATTCAATTTTCTGAATATGTCTTTACAGAGAATTTGATGTTTTGGACTAAAAGTATCTTGTTTGTAAGCCCAGGCCTTACTTTTCTGGAACGTAATTGGAAGAAAAGGTATTTCTTTTGAAAATTGATTACATTGGGAGTCTGCATATTTAATTTTTAGCATCCTTTCTACTGGCAGCAATAACGACGTCTTGCATTCAGTATCACTGTAGATATGCCGATGCATGCACGGACTTCACCAACTTACTGTAGACCTCTGCATTGCTGCTCCAAACACTACCACTGTTGTCACCCATTACAGTTCATTAATATGCTTCAGAGATGAGATCTCCCTACAACTCATTTACTATTTGGGAAGCTGAGTCAAGCCTGTACAAATATTATCTATTCTCTTAAAATGACAGAAGAGAAGATGAAGTTAGTGTAATGTTTTCTTGTCCTTCTCTCAGACTGGTGATTCACCTAACCAGTGGCCTGTCTCTCTCCGTGGCCGGATGTCTTGGAGGAAGCCACAATTCATTTTGCAGATGACAGACCTGCTTACATGGGAAACTTTCTTTCCAAGCTTTAACAGAGATTGGTTTGTGCTCTGAAATATAGCAGTGAGAGATGGAGAACTTAACCCTTCCAAAGCTTCTTTTTCTTTTACCTGTCTGGCACATATTAAGAAACTGTTATCTATATAGACACCCAGCTGTTTTACAGATCCTGTTAAACTCTTGGTTTCAATGGTAATTTATAGCAACAAGTTCTAGGCTATAATCACAAACTGGTTGAAAATTTTTCACCACACCTTGATCCATCGACTAAGCACAGAAAAAGGAATAGGAGTGGAATAGGAGTGGGTTGGTGACCTGACAATATGAACTGTTTTACAAAAAAAAAAAATCAATTAACACCAACAAAAAACAGAAGACAGAAGTAAAAAAAAGAAAAAAAAATTGAAAAGATCTGAGCAAACAGATCCTTGCACACTGCAATCTGCAGAAACACTGAAAATCCATCAGGCTCGATCCCCTGCAGTAGAGGGGTTGGGTGGCCTGTGCTGAGCATCCCCACTACATGCTGGAATGCTTCGTCTCTGTGCACACCCTCATGCTCATGGCAGTCACCCCGCTCAAAACACTGCACACCTCAATTTAAACTCACATCCTGTGTCTGAGAAGCCTGCACTGGCACGGAGGAGACAGATGCCAGGTGGGATGTGGATTCAAAGAGGTGGTCCCTCTCCATCAGCCTCAATATGTCCTTTTACCCAGAGCCAGACCTACCTCTTCCTTGCCCTCCTGCCAGGGCTGCTGGACCCATACTGCCGTGGTCGCCTAGCAGCCTACCAGGCACCCAAGCATTATGGCACAAGCAGCCCAAACCTCTGATGGAGGCGTGGTGCAGTCCTCCTCCTCCACAGAGCTACTGGGGCCAGCCAGGTACTCCGCGGCAGCCTTCAACCTGCAACCCCTTGCCCTGCATGTGCAGGAGGAAATAGGTTTCCCTGTCTTGTCACAGGGGCGAGCTGCCTCACATTATCATTTACTGAGGCACCACAGTCAGCAGTTTCTGCAGGGCACCAGCTCACCCTGACTTTTTCTTACAGGTGGCATTTCTCCTTAGCTTCCTGCACTTTGTGCTTGCTCTCCACAACAGCACAAGAGGACCTGAGGCTAACACCCCTGCCCAGCCCTCTGGACACCACTTTGGAGGTGCAGCAGAGACCGCTGGGAACCAATGTGTCCCCTGTGCATGTGGCATGGTCTCAAAGTCAGATGAGCTTCTCCTGTTGGTGGAACAACCTCATAGCTTTACAAATAACGCCTTTGCCATTTCCTTAGTATTGCTGCTTCTTAGCTTTTAAAATCAAGTATGTCTATTTCTAAATCTAAGAATGTAATTTCTTTGACACTTTTGGTTTAGGTATAGACTCTCCCCTCTCAAGTAACAGGATGACATAGAAACTCATGCTGTGTTCTGAAGTAAAATTTTTCAGTACTTCATAAATTATTTTCATAAACTTGCCAATATCACCGGCCTTCACATCCATGTAAAGATAAGCAGGCTGTTCTTTGGGGGTCATACCTTAGCAGTCAAACTAAACCATGATTATCTTCTAGGCATGAAAAAATGCAGGTTTTCTATTTGTATTACATACACTGGCAGTGTGAGGAAGGTGGTTTTATTTCCCACCAGAAAGCTGCATCAGAGCTGGAGTTTGGCTCTCGTGGTAAAATACTATCCAAGGCAGAGCTACCATCAAACAAGCTCTTATTAACAGTCACATAATAAAGGGCAAGCCAATCTGGGGGACCTGCAAGCCAGCCATAACCCTAAATCCTTGCTAAAACTCTCTTCACAACACATCACTTTGCTCAGTGTGACCAGTTAAACACGGTCTAATATTTTGGCCTAGGATAAAATCTCTTGATGTCACCAAAGCAGTGTATTCATCTCTGTCAGATATTCTACACATTCCTTCACAGGAACTCCTGTGTTCAGGTCTTGCAATGTTTCTTAAGGCTTTTAAATGAAAAAAAGGCTCAAACAGAGAGGAGGTTGTGTAAATCAGACATTGTGCAAGTTTTTTCTTCTAGTGAGCCAAGGTTTTTATGAGCTTTAGTCCAATTTCCTATTCACAAGATGCCATTAGTATTTTATAATGCTGACACAAATTAACTCTTTGTTACAGTTCAGGCAGCCTGCAAAAGTGCCGGAAAACTTCTCTCTCCCCTACGCAGTGATAACGTAGTTTATGCTGTTGTGAAAATATAGGTTTATTCTACTGGGAGAGTGAATAGAAATATGTGGCAGTGTTGGGTACTGTGCATCTCCCAGAGAGACGTGTCTTTGGCAGAGTTTCTTCCAATATATGATCACTTCTGCTAATGTCACCAATTCTAGAGGGCCAAAATCATAATTGACTTGCTACCCTCATACAGCACCGTCTGCAAACATTTACTCCAAGGAAAGTCTCATACTCTGAGAGCATGAGATGGCAGTTGTCGACTTGGATAACAGGGTGTCTGGTCACCTCAACCCCCTGCTCACATGCAGCACCAGGGACTTTAGGAATCTACCAACATAAATCCCATCACAAGGCAAGTCAGAGACACTAACTTTCAGTGAGCCGCAATATGCTTAGTTATAGGTGTCCACGGGCCCAGGCAGGAAAGCCTTCAGTGCAGGAAAAGCTTCTTGTTATAGTTTTATTTAGCATTTGCATAGGAAGTAACTCATAATGGCTGGGCACAAGAGAACTAAGAAGAAAATACGCACAATGTATTTTTCCATGTTGTGAAAATGCTGAAGTTTATTTCCATTTGATAAGAAACCAACAAAGCGTTGCATCATGAGTCTTCATTGCCTTGGTCAATTAATAACAACAAAGGCAAAACCAGGAGTAACTTTCTTTGCGTACTGAAATAATTAGACAGCAAAAGGAAAAAAGAAGAAAAAGTGCCTTCCTGGAAAATGTTATGCTTTGTGCTATTTAGAGCTCCCTAAAAACCCTACAAAAGGATTAGTTATTCTGTCTTCCTGTGTAGGCAAAATTATTAGAGAACCTTACAGGACAGTCTAACGCCCTTAAGAAGTTAAAAGAAGTTATGAGGTGGGGTGATATTGTACAATTATCTAGGCACCCTTTATAAAGCATACGTGAACTCTTTAATACAAGACTCTCTAACAGGTCTTATTTTGGTCCCCCTGCCCAAAAACTATCATTGTGTTGACCCAACCAATACACATGAACCTGTGTCGAACCCTCAGTATAACTGGTAAATCCATCTTCACACTACGCATCTTGCTAGAAGAAAAGTTTAAACTACAGCCTTGCTGATGTAGTCCTAGATTTGAGAAAGAGCGATTTTTTTTGCGGGTTGCTCTGCAACAAGACACTTAAAAATGCTCTGGCCTCTACTCTGAACACCAAATCCTGACTGTAAACTGAGAGAGGCCATTTGGAAAAGGACCCCATCATTAAAAGTAGGGCTGGTAAACATTTGAATGTGTTCAGCATGCAGAGCATGCCACTGGAGGTTTCACTATAACCCTCATCTCTTTACCTAGTGGCAGAAGCAAGGACCTGGTGTGGTGTGATAGAAAAAGGGCCATATCCTTTGTGGTATACCACATTCAATTAATATGTCAGGCTTTCTGTGTCTGTCACTGATCGCAGGGGCTGGAACAATGGTTCTGCTTTCCCACTCCCCTCTTTTTTCCCAATTTTCACATAGTAACAGGCTAAGAAAGAGTTATGGATTTCCTTCTCAGAGAACTGCATGGACTGATAAAGTGAAATCCATGACAGAAAACAACTTGTTATTTTTCCCTTTACCTCATGATTTCAGTTAAGAGAGAAAATGCAATAAATTTTGGCGGGAAAGAAGAAAAGAGATGGTTTTGGACATTTCAAATGACCTTCTTATGTAAACACTATTGAGAAATAGGGGTGAGAACAACTGACCCTAGGGACAATTATTTTTCTTGCTCCAGGGCCCAAACGTTACTTTTGCTGCACCCAGGATTTTGAAATTGTGCAAAGCTCATTTGAGTGAAGAAAGGAACAAAAAGGGAACTGCTGGAAAACTGTCACAGCCTTCCACGTTCAAACGCAATATTCTTTCGCAAGGATGAAATGTTTGCTTTAAAGCTCAACTGAAGTGTCATTACCCAAGGTTTTCTAGCACTCTACAGGGGCAGTTTGGTCTGTTTTGTGCTGGATACGTACCAGGATCTGTACCTGGATTGCCAAAACTGGATGAATATCTTAAGGTATCTAGCGTAAGTCTTCTAACCTAGGAAGATTCTAGCATAATTCATGAAGAAACAGAAAATGCTGGTACTATAATAAAGTTAACAACAATTATGACAACTGTTATAAGGAGGAGGATAAAACCTCTTCTGGAGTGTTGAGCTAAATCACTTGCTGGATTAAACAGCTTTAATGAAACTCCTCCTTTTCTGGACAAATTGGTTCTTGGTCTCCAACCAGCTGCTCTCAGGCTCTCTGGGCTCCTGCCTGCAACACAGCCTCTACCGTCCCCAGCCCGTCCTATGGGCTGGCTGTGCTCTGGCTCTAGCTGCAAGCACTGCCCCATGAGGTTCACTCTGTTTGTTATTTTATCAGAAGCACAAAATTTCCTCAATAAGTCTTCCTGTGCTACAGATTAAACAGTAAACAGTTGAGTGAGCTAAAAAAAAAAAAAAAAAAGCTGACGAAATGCAGGAAGATCCTTCTTGTTATTCTAGCAGTATTGCTTCCTTTGCTTGGTAGGGGTGCTGAGGAAATGTCAGCACTGCGAGTGCTGCAGAGCAGTTAGCTGCTTCTCGCTCACCCTTCAGCATCTCCCCTGCCCAGGCTGGAAGCTGCTGCCAGCCCCAGCGACTCACGCATTTCGCTGCGACTCTGGCGCCAGGAAAGACAGATGTAGAAAAACTTTTGACATGGGGCCTGGGAGGTGGAGGGGGCAGAGGAAAAAAAAGCACTGAAGCAAGACGTGAGAGCGGGCTGGTGTTTCAGCAAGCTGCCCTCCACCCGCGTCTCGCTTGAGGGGGAGAGTTGATCTGCAGGAGCGGCTGAGTGCCGGCAGAGCCGCTGCTGCTTGTGACACAGCAGCTAGGACAAGCCTTCCGCATTCCCCAGCCCTCTTATTAATACGAATAACTCATGACTCATGCCGACACCGCCAGCAAGGCCGGGAAACTGTAGTCTGTAACTATAAAGAGTTATGAACTGCTGCTCCTTGGCAGTACCCCAGCCAAGCTGGACGAGCCGTCTGCGACCGGCTTTGTGCGCCTTGTCATCTGAACAGGCGCAGCCCTGCTGCAAAAAGGGCTTGAGCGGTCAGAGGGCTTGCGTGGAAAGGGGAAAAGTTCAGCTGTAGCATGAGCTATTTAGGAAGGTAGTTACAAGCAAGCGGACAAGTTTCTCCTGCCCGTCCCTGGCTTACTTGTATGAATAACCCATGACTAAGCCATCAGCTCTACGGGGGATTGTGAGAACATTAGAAGGAGACTCTGAGTGTGCTTGGTCACTGGTGAAAAAAAGCAGATTGCTCAGTGAAGCCTTTCAATCCCCCCCTCTGCCCTTACAGGACTGCTTCATTTATCTAAGGGTGGCTGCAGCCGATAGTTCACAGTCATCCGAGACCCGCATGGCATCAACAGAAACTCTGAGTTTACCGACACTGCTTCTTTTCCTGATCCACGTGAGTTGCAGCTAACTTTAAGCAGGTTTCTAAGCTTTCTCTGACTTGTCCCTAGCGAACATGTCTTTACCTAGGCTGATGGTCTAGCATAAGTGAGACAGCATCACGCTCTGCTGGCTGTACACACCAGCTTGCTGCTTGCTCCCCATGTTCCAGCCTGTAATATGTGTCATTTGCTGTTGGCTGTCATTTTTCATGGCAGCGGCTCAAAAAGGGATAGTTCTGCCAAAAAGAATCAAAAGGGGCTTGTGCTACTGCTATTGTATCTGCAGTAATTCATGTGAGTTATTCGAATTATGAAGAGAAAAATTCACAAAAAAGAGAAAATTCACAAGCATGCAATGGCTGTTTGAACAGCTTAAATGAGACCTTGTTATAATCTCTTTAACGGACTGATAAGTAATGAGATGGTGTTCCTGGAAGCTCAGATATTAGCTTCGATGAGAGCACCTCAGAAAAACCTGAAGTGGGAAAAGGAGTGTACTACAAGAATGTCCCCAGATATTCTCCAAACATGCATTTTCTTAAGTATGGGAAAGTAAAAAGTATATTTAGAAAGTCTAAATGGCACTTACCTCTCAAGAAGTGCTGGTAAGAAGGAAGTGACTCAAATATGCTGTCTGAAGCCATTGTTTCCTCCTTAAAACTCACTCTCTCTTTACAGTGAAGGAATATATGATTTCTTCTACCTTGGGGAGTGAAAAATGAAGAACGGTCATTGCTACCACCCTCCTCCCAGCCATCACGTTCTATTTTATCCTGGTGCCTCAGGAGCAGCACAAAGCGGATTGTAAGGTTCTTTTGTTAAAAGAACTCTGAAATTGTTTCTTAAAAAGAAAAAAAAAAAATAGCGGATTGGTTGTGGTTGATGATGCTTACCACTCTACGAAACTCTGTGGTTTGCAGTCAAAACGATTTGCCCTGCCTGCTGACCAATATCCCGGACCCGCTCTTGTGTGACTGCCTCTGTACCCAACTTGTGGTTCTGTGGTTGTTTATGAGGCCCAAAGAAGTGTTTCACACAACCAAAATTACAAATTTAACTGTTCCCCTTTCTAGAACCGGCCACCATTGGTCCCTTTGTGTCATGTGACCTGGGTGATGTCGACTCTTTTTTTTTTGCCTTTTTTTTTTTTTAACTTTCTGAAGTCATGCCCTACCCACTCCACCTGCCCTCCCCGGGGCTGTGCGAGGCAGCGATGGAGTCTGCTGAGGGAGGGAAAAGAGAAATGACTCACCGTCCCTGATGCTACAAATGGTCTTGCTGAGTTAGTTCAACTCTGCTTGTTTTGTTGTTTGTGGTTTTTGGAACTACTGATTATTTTGATAGAGATTTCATTGCTGCTTATTCAATGGTAATTCAAACCCGGGTATTAGTCTGCTGCTAAGGCAGGATGTCCAAGTCATCCTGCAAAACATTAGGAATCAGCTGTAGGAAAGACCACCGGCTGGGGAAAGGACTGTAAAGAGGGTTTTTCCTAAAACAAACAAACAAACAAACAAACAACAAAAAAACTACCAGGGGAGACCAAAAAGCCACAAAATTACTTTGAGCATGTATGATGGTACCCTCTAAGGGGTCCTTGAAGGTTGCTAGTCTCTGAGCCCACAGGAAAAGTTTTTAAGTTACTTCCACAGGGTCAAATACAGTAGTTCTACCTTAGCACAAATCTTGTTCCCAACAGAAGGATCCCTACCCAAGAGAAAACCTGAGTAAGATCCTCAAGATTTAGCTCAGCATCTCTTGTGGTGCTAACAAGTCTGCCTTGTCTAAATTCTTCCCTTTACTTTTCCATCCTTAAAAAAAAAAAAAAAAGAAGAAAAAATAGGTCCTAAACCTAATAATCAATTGACAGTTCTGGCTCTGGCTGTGACAATGCAAAAAGAGGGGAGAAAAGTCACTTACTACAGCACAAAGAAGTGGCTGTTGTGCCACTTCTTGTCTCCTTTTCCTCTCTTCTGCACAGTGGTCAGCAGCCCCTTCCCACCTCGCTGCAAACCACAGAGTGCCTCACACCTGTACAGCCTGGGGTTCAGCACTCTGAAACCCTCAAAACCTTTGCCAAGAAACCTCTGGCAATAAATGGACTGCACTGACAGCAGCATTGAGGCAGAACGAGACTTTCCCCGCACCCTCTCCATGACTACCACAGTGAAGGAGCTCCCTTGGAAGGAAAGCAAGAAGCCTTTGCAATATTATAAAAAAATACTGGTGGGTGGAGCACAAGTACGTAACAATGCACGGTTCGTCCCATGAGCAGCTCACAGTCAAACCCCCTGGCACGTTGATGCCAGACTTCTGTGGGGCTCTGCAGAAGTACCTCCTGCACTGAGGAGCAGGAACCCCAAGACTAGATTAGATGTTTAATGTGTTTGGATTTTTTTCTGCTTATTGTGACTATGGAAGTAGAATGCCTTTTCCTGACACTGCCTGAATTTCTAGCGCAAATACAATCTGCCCAGGCATCCTGGCTTCCTTTCAGGGTTATCAAGGAGCTTCCTGGATGTGTGCAAGTAGGCTTTCCTCAGAAAAATTCTATGTGCTGAAACAGAAGCTTCTTATGGTGCAAAAGGATATGGTAGTTCTAGTGACACATATTACTTAGGATACTGGGAAATTTTCCCAAATGAATTTCCAAAAAAACCCAGACCAATACTGAGCAGCAAGAATAGGAAGTTTAGGACACTTTGCTACCATGTACTGAGCCCAGCTCAAACCCCTGCTGCACTTCAATCAGGCCAGTAACTCAAAGCTCCGTTTCTTTTGCTTACTAGCTCTTCCAGAGCTTACCGCAACCCGTCCAACTTTTTGGCTGGTCCAGCATCAACCTCACCTTGCTCTCAAAGCTGGACTCCTTCCACCCCCGTGTAAATAACTCAAGAAACATCCCCCAAAGATGAAATCTGACAGCCACGACGACTCCCTTAGGGAGCTTGCCTGGGGGGCGGGATGCTCCCGGGTTGTGGGGAGCACACACCGCCGCCCTGCCCGGTCCTGCCCGGGCGAAATGGGTGCCCGCGGGCGGGCGCTGCGGGGCCGGGGCCGGGGCCGGGGCCGGCAGAGGGAGCTCGGGCCGGCGGGAGGAGCCCGCAGCCCGGGGAGCAGCGCTCCCGCGGGAGGAAGAGGAGAAAAAAGCCCGAGGCCAGGCCGGGTTTGGAGGCTCAGTGACACGGCACCGCCGGGAGCTGATGTTGGCTCCACTTTTCCCTCGACCGCATCTGCGGTTGGGTTGTGCCATGTGGGATGAGGCGGCAGGAAGTCAAGCAAAACCGGCCATACGTTCGGTCAGCACATAAACTAATTTCAGCTTCACTTTCTCAGGGTGACTGCCCCTGAAACCTAATTATACAAGTTTAACTCTGCTAGTCAGAGAGCAGAACCAGGACCTTATAGCACATTCACCCGAGGGTAAGCCAAGCCCCCAAATTTCAGACACATCTGTCACCATATATAAAAAAAGGTTTTGCAATCAGGGATACAGAGTATACATATATATATATATATATCTGTACACACACACACACACACACATATATATATAATATACTGTGTTACCTGTGACTATATATCTGCTCTGTTCCAAAACTCAGGATGTATTATGAAGATTTTAAATGATATCAAAGGTTTGAGATTAGGCCAACAGGAATATATTTCAACAAGCCCAAAGAACCAGGCTGCTGCAGGGGTGTGCTTGGGCAAGCTCACTGCTGTGGCAGGGAAAAATCAGTCCCCCCTGTTTCTGACCCTTTGTATTGGCATCCGGGAAAAAGACCCTTCTGTAGGAGCTGTAGTTCCTGGCAGCATCAGAAGGCAGCATCAGAAGGCTGCAGTGATCGCAGCCTTAAATCACTATTTGTGCTGCATTTCATTTTTGTTTTTATCTAGTACTCAACGGGCTGGGGCAGGAGAACTGCCAGGGCTGGGACAGACACCCAGACAGCCAGAGCATGTGCCATGAGCATCTGCAGCGCCCTGGGCAGCACCCAGCAGCACAGCATGCCAGCGTGCAGCGAACGCCAGCTATGTTAATACCTTCACCTCAGTCATCTGCCATGAAGGCGTGGCATAGCTATGCGATGTGACAAGCAACAGTTGGGCTGGTTTTGTCATCTCGTAGCTAGGGCAGATGATGCAAGGGAAAAGCCTGAGTGTTTCGACATGTAGCCTGCCACACTAGTCCCTGCTCTGCCAATGGTCGGCTGCAAACAGTACATGGGAATATGCTTTATTAAGGTCTAAACATCCTGAATCTTCAAGGAATGGACTGTGCTATGTGAGTCTGTGCTACACTCAAGTGGAAGGACAGGTCACTCTTCTCCCAGGCCACTGCTACACCCACCAGAGAAGCCATGAATCCTAAAAAAGTGGGAAAGGGTTGCTGGCAACACTCAGTGCCCACAATACCATTTTATGCTGGGTGCACATCAGCTGTTCCTACAGCCCTACAATAAATCTCTGTAAAAATGTACTGTTAGCATAGCTGGTATTGCTCAGAGGAGCAGAATAAACTGGATCATTTCACAACTCATACCCCAAGGAGGGCATCTAAATGCTACTATGTGAGTTGCACCACCATTAATACCAGTCTATTTTTTTTTTTTAAGCCGTCCTGTAGTGGCCCTTAGAAAACTCATGTCACTGGTACTTAGACATCCTTTGCTTTCTAATGAATAAGATGTAAGATAATGGTTAACCTTCAGGGTGTAATATCAGTCTTAGATCTAGAGGCTGACACATCATGAAACGAATTAACAAGCGACCACATGACAACAGCAAGATCAAATTATCATGCTAGTAGTCATTTGTTTAATTTGGTGTATGGGGTAGGACTAAAAGATTTAGGTGTACTGAGAAATGTATTTCCAGCATTAGCACTGCAGAGCATGGCCCTGTTGGCTGGGGTTGTTGGCTGAAATGTGACATCCAGTAAATAAGCCCTGACACCAGGCATGTCTGTATTCCAAAATCTTGGAATCTCATAAGGTTGCCAAAATTTGGAAAAAAACCACCACCACTCCCTCCCTCTATCTCTCAAAGAAGTCCATTTTTTTAAGCAATACTTCAGGTCTCACTGGCTGGAATGATAAATTAAAACAAGGAAAGCTCTGAGTGCTAAGCTTTATCAGTCTCTACATCTGACTTTTTCCCCTTGCACAGTAATTGTTTGACCCCACCAAGGTATGCCCCAGAGGCCAGCCACCTTGCAGGCTGCAAAATCCCACAAGCTACAGAGGGGCCCAAACCAGAATGATTTAGGGATTATTTTGCCTGCTCTCAAGAGGTGCTGGGAGGTCAGGTTTACAGTTTGAGGTTTGACACAACAATGTAAGGAGGTGCATAGTCTCCCCATCTGCCCTACAAGTGACCGGCTGTAAGTAAACAATGGTTTCCTTCCCTCCACTGATAGTAGCCTCTCAGTTTTCATCCTCTGTTCAATTTAGATGGGCTTTAATCCCTTGAGATCTTCCAGACAGACACCATACGTCTCAGTGCAGCAGGATGTGTTTGACCCTGGGGCATAATCTGCATGTAAGGTGCACTCGACTGCTCTGCTCCATCACAAGCAAAGCCTGGACTTCACCAAGTGAAATGTGTGGTGTGCTTGTCCAGCCTCGGACAAAACTGGTTGTGTTCAAACATGAGCAGTGGTGGACAAGTGCTAAACAGACCAAGGTGAGTCAGAGCAGGAGAACACCAGGAGAATGCCATTCCTTTACATCCATTCATCCCATCCATGGGACAAAGCAAAATTAAAGCAAAGCAAATGCTCACAGTGAGAGGACCAAAAATCTCCTTGAGGTTAGTCAGTAAGGGCAAACTCCAAATCTTGCACACTTTAATTTGAGTAAAGGACCTAGTCAGCCAAGGCACACTGTGCTGCTCTTCACAACACTCTCTCTCCAACCCCCAACATACCCAAAACAAATTACTCGGGTTTTCCTGTCACTACTTTTGACAGAAGTCTTGCAGAGGGGAAACCGAAAGAGGTTAGAAGCTGACTATGTATTTTGCTCAATACATAATTCACATTTTTCCTCAACACTCTCACTTGCTTCCTCCTTTTCTGGAAGCAAAAGTGAAGGCATCAGGCTTCCAATAGCTGCACAAGTGTCCCTCTATCCAGCAGTATCAGAAAGAGGCCTCAAGTTTTCAGCATTCCTAAATGAAAAATCTGCCAGCTGCCAATCTAAATCCTTGCTGTGTGTCATAGTGACTCCTATTGAATGGCAGCATTAGAAATTTTGTGACTAAACCACTTACTTAGTGCTGAGAGGCTGGGAACATCATGGGCCACGCAGTCCTGCAAAATCTTTGTGGAACAGCAGAGCATGAATTACAGAAGAGCAAATTGGTACTGTAGTAAGCAGGAGCTGCTGGCTCACATTTGCCACCAGCAGGGAGCTCTGCCTTATGGTGACCTCTCATAAATTTGTGAATGCGGTGTAAAAGTTCTGAAAATTATAATTTAAAAAAATGCAGAGGAGAAAATTCACCAAAAGATGCCATTTCAGAGGGACTGGATCTGCTTGTGAATTAAGGCTGTCAGTCAGCACAGCAGAGGAGAGCATGGAAACATTTTAAAGCAACACCTGAAGG
This sequence comes from Columba livia, assembly GCF_036013475.1. Taxonomy (NCBI): domain Eukaryota; kingdom Metazoa; phylum Chordata; class Aves; order Columbiformes; family Columbidae; genus Columba; species Columba livia. The sequence goes on from NC_088602.1 coordinate 92,880,559, forward strand.
TTTCTCTCTGGCAGTTTAAAAATAAGTTTTCGTTTCAAGATTGACCCAGATTAAATAACTAAGCTAAAAAAAAGGACTAGCCTCAATGAACTGTTTCCTTCTAGCCTTCCTGTTTTGCAGCCATACCAAAAATGCTACACGAGTGCTGCTGCAGAGTACTCTGGTACAGAAACTTCACCTGTATCACTCCACCATTTTTGGTCCTTTTTCTCCCTGGATACATTTATTCCCGATAACTTATTTTCAGTAACAGTTTGAAGGGGTTTTTATCGATCCTTTTCTGGTGGGTTGAAACGAGTCAGATGCTTGTGGCCAGTGAGGGAAAAGACAGAAAAGTAGGAAATAAAGGAATTATAAGGAACTTGCAGAAAAAAAGGGGAAAAGAATGGATCTCAAAACCCTAGATAGGCACCTAAAGATGTTTGCTCATAGTAGCTCACATAAAACTTCTGAGCATTTTGAATTTTCCAACAGATTTTTCCAAGATTGCAGGCCAGGCCCAATTCAGATCTGTCCTGCACAACCTTAAACTCTAGGAAAATCAGTGAGTGCCAGAGATGTGTTACTCCCTGGGGACAGACACAGCTCTGCCTAATGAGAGGTGATTAACATTCATAAAAACCATATTTACTTTTTTCTTACCTACTAGGGAGCAATTTCTAGCCAGAGTTCAAGCCCACTCTTTACATAGACAAGTACCACCACTTTAAGCTATCTCAATATCTGCATTAGCAAAATCTCATTTGGATGAAAATAAAATACAGAAACAGCTGAAGGTAGCTAAATAATATCCTGATGCTAACCAGTGGCAAGATTTGAACTTGGATTAAACCTGTAAGGACTGAATTTGAATTTTTTCTGGTAAAGCCACAAAGGAAACACAGTGAAACAGGTAATACATGCTTACATTACTTCGTGTGAGTTGTTTCACCAGAATTAATGGCATTACTCATGAGTTGGGGAAAACTTTGCAGTGTTTGCCATCTCTTTTGTTTTGTATTTTTAGACACACCAGTAAGACTGTCTAGATATTGTAATGCGCTATTGTTCCACTGTTTACTTTTTAGGATGTACTTGGCGATATTTTTCTAAGAAACTAATTGTTTTCCTATAAATGTAGAAAATGTAAAATTAAATATCTACTTAATAAGAAGTAGCTACTTTAGAAAGAGAAGTTATCCAGGTAGAGATAAAACTTCACATTACTTATGTGCTACTTCTTTCTGGGCTTAGACAATAGTGCCTGGCATCTGTATTTCACAGGGGATTGTAGCAAAACTACCTTGTTTTGTATAATTGCTCAGAAAAGTCATAAAGTCATTTATGACAGGGCTCTCACTGTAAGAATATCAGCATGTTGTAACTGATCAATACATTAAATCTGAAGTTGCTAACAGGTTCTTGGGGAAACTTGCTGGTTTTATGACTGTGCCAACCTCTTCCCAGTATGGTGCCATGACATGGGTTGGCTCTGGGTGAACTATCTAGTGGCCTGGAATGTGCACCTGGTTACTACCCTCTGCCAAAATAGTCTGTGACTGCCTCTGCACCAAGCTCTGGTCTGATCCAGTATGAAAGATCGACAGATGCCCATTCAGCACTACCCCTGTAAACAGGTTCCTGGGGAAGATTTTCTAAAAGCTATGCAAAGGACTTGGGTACCCAGCTGCTAAATGCCCACCCAGTTTCTTTAGATCCCATTAATAAAAATCGCTCCTAATTGTTCCTCCCCTCTCCATCTAATCATGATTATTAGTTGACTAATCTTCTGCAGTTGTGGCTAGGAGTAGGGAAGATGCCTAACAAGCAGGATCTGGGAGGACTTTTTGGGATGTAAGAAGTAGCAAAGAGGAAAGACAGCTGTGATGTAAAAAGATGAACAAGAGATTGAGGAGCATCTGTTTGCAATAGAAATTCCACAATGTGAAACATGTTGAGGAGAAGGAAAGAGAGAGAGGGAGAATCTAGAAGAAAATAGAAAGTCAGAGATTAATTCAAAGAGGTAAGAATCTGACCAGTCTTGCAGGAATTGCAATGAGGACAGGTGAACTCTGTTAGAGAAAATAGAGCCAGACATTCATGAAAAACATATGAATGAACATCTACCACTAATAAAGCAGAAAAATGCTGTTGTTCATCCAGCCTTAAATGAAAGAGAAGGGAAGTGAAAATTTGCCCTGAACTAGTTCAAAAAAGTTATCATCATAGACTTTTGAAGGAAAAGTTGGATGCTATGACTGCATCCTGAGAAACAACTTAAAAAAGAAAGAGTGATCAAATGGGTAGTTTACCTCATTTTTCAATGCTGGATTTACTTGCCTTTTCTTCCATATGTGCTCCTCATGGCACTCTTTGTTTTTTTTCCACTTTCTTCAACATGAAATGCTTGGATGTCTTAATTGCTGTTTTAGAGATGTGCTAAGCTGAGGGCAGCTGCGAGCTGGGCACATCTCACAAAACAGTGCTTGAGTTTCTCTTGTTGTCAGCCACAGCACATCTCCATCATTACCTCCATTACAAACATGCTGGTGGGCCCTATCAGGGCAATGGCTGGGGAAAAAAAAATCCCATACCTATACCCTCTTTTGATTACAATAAAATTTGTTGTGGCTGTGAGAACATCTGTATCTTATGACCTTTGCCTACAGGCCAGCAAACAGCCTGGTCCCTACACATATGTGGCTGTTCAGTGACAGGCACAACTGGGTCTGATCCAGCCCCCACTGAAAGCAACTGAAGGCTTTCCTAAAAAGCCAGCGACTACTGTGTGTGGCACATTTTTGTGATGAGAAAAATCTCTTGAGCAGGCAAAGAATGCATTTATTTTTCCAGAGACTACAGTCTTCCCACCCACGAAGCATCCACACCTTTACTCATACAACAGATAAAAGGGATGAAAGCAAAATGGGGTGTAGTCAGGTTGCTTCATAAAGAACAGCTTCAGTCTTGCTTTTTGTGTACATCATCCTGTACTGGGCCACTGTTTCACCCAATATCAGTACAGCTGATAACACAGATGTGCTGGTGGTGCCATAATCAACATACTATTTTTCCTAGTCTTTAAATAAAATGTGTGAAGCATATGCATGTTTGACAGTGGGATGAGGTACCCTGTAGAAAGTTAATAAAAGTTAACTGTAACGTGACTTTCATTTAAGGTTTGCTCTGAAAGGAAAGAAGTGCTGGTGAATCGTACAATGGGAGTGTGATTTGATGAGAGGTCCAGTCATTAGCAAAAGAGCACTGATCACATAGCTTTATAAGCTTGTCACGTGTTGGCCAGCCTACAAAACTGCAATGACAGCTGCACAAGATTCTCTGTAGCCTCAAGGTAGTGCATAGCAATAAAGAGGCAGACACCAGAATGGGAAGGAAACATGCAAATGAAAAGTTTTCATGTTGTTTTTACAAGCACTGAATAACGTTCAACCCTCTATGTTAAATTTTACTCTTTGTTCAGTATGTAAATACAGAAATATGCCACAGTTTTCAGAGGAATTCTATTGCTTAGAGTCACTGAGAACAGAATTTTGCCTTTGTGTCTGTGACTTTTTATGCAGTAGTCCTAGAAATTATGAGGAAAACCATCCGTGAAATACCATACTAGAGCCCTCTTACTCCAGGCTGCAAGCAAATACATAAAAGAGATCATAACACAACACAGAAAGCAACAATATGCAAAACTCCTTCTTGTGTTGACAGAGGCTTAACACTTAGTACACCTGTAGGAAAAATTAGTTACTTTCTTTAGCTCTGGAGGGAAGGTGATCTTATTGAAATAATCCTTCAGCTAGAAAGTCTCCTGTAGACTTAATGGTGAAAATTCTTGGTAGGACCTAATGATGAGCCTGTGGAAAGATTTGACAATGGAAAGTCTAGCCCTTTCTGAAAATTAAGTCCCTTTAATTTGTTTCATAGAAGCTATCAGAAAACAGAGGCACTCTATACCATTAACTGCTTCTGAATGTCTTGGTCATAGTGTATACTCGCCTACCAACATTTTTTTAAGTCCCTCTTCCCAAAGTTTCAATGCTCAATAACTTTGAAATATAAATCATGGCAAATGTCTATGCTTTCCCAATAACTACTGCAGATATTTCTATTTAATAAGTAGTTCCTCCTTGTTTAGATTCAGTGAACATGCAAAGTGATCAGGGAAAGTTGGTGCAGGTTTCCATTTTGCTAGAGGGATTATTATGTCTCCCAGTCTTCCAGGACTTAACTGAAAAATGTGAAGTGGAACAAAGACCTGGAATGAAAGGTGTGATCTCTGGGGAAGAAATCTTTCCAAATCCAGCTACAATCAGCAGGTTGACTGGTGGAAACTTTTGGAAGCCCTGGAGCTCTGTTTATCTTTGCTCCACATCAGTCACCATCAACAGTAGAGTGATCTTGATCTTTCCAGGAGCAAATCCCTTGAAACAACTGACATAATCATCTTTCTGGGCCAATTTGCCAGTGTATCAATGGTAAAATACATTTTACTGTCAACTCATATTATGTGAGTTTCTGGCCCCCCATTGTAACTAAACAGCCCTCAGCTGGAGGTGGGAGGGGGTCTGTTTGAGAAACTGCAGTGAATGGGGCAGGCATATCTTGGCCAGACTGAACTTCTGAAGGCTACTTGCTGCCTGTTCACCTCTGAAAACATACAACTGAAGAGTGTTCAAAGATGCTTCTTTCCTGGCAAAGTCTCCTGCCAAGTGCCCTCAAGGGAAAGCGTTTGGGGAATCCTTGAATCTCCTCTGAGATTGCGGCAGCACAGCACATCAACATTCAGAACAGACCACACAGATAGATAAAATGCCAGCAGAAGGAAATCCATGAAAGGAGACTGCTTACTGAGATATCGACAGAAATCACCATTTCAAACATCTGAAGGCCTGCTCTAATGCCTACTGAACTCAATGGAAAGAATGTCACTGGAAGCGAGCCTCTGGGTTTTTGAACCGTAGTCTTAAAATAAGCACATTTTGTTTAGGTTTATTTATTTTGCCTTTGAGAGTTGGCAACAGCTTATTTGCTTAAAGCTAGCTATGTAGAGCTTGTGAGATTGTTCTCAGTTTCTAGGCAAGCTGGGGCTGCAACTTAATCCCCTCACAGAGCTATCCTGCTAGGAGAGTACGTTCACATCCTTGATTTTGCTCTGTCCCTTTAAAAAACAGAACTATCTCCTTATCTTTGCATTTATCTGACTTCAAGGTCTTATGACTGTGAACACTGCTGAGAACAAAAAAAAAGTGTTAGCATGCACATTCGGGGAAGGGAGCTTTTGTGCCTCACAGTGAATCCTTGGACTTCCACCAAAAGTGGTTGCAGCTTATTTTGATCCCTTTAAAATCTGAAGAGCGGCTGTCACCTGGTTTGGTTTAATTTCTTCCTCTGTGGAGTCTGAGAAGGGGTAACATGCCAGCTAATCAGGACCACACCAGTTCTTACATTGATTTCCTCTCATGCCTCTTTAGGGCAGTTAATGAAAAACCACTGAGAAGTTATGTCTGAATAACCTCTCTCTCACTGGGGCTAATAGGTGGAGGAGGGGGAAGTCTCTGGATGTGGCAGGCTTGGTAGAATTGTAGCTAAGCTGCCCTTCTGAGCTCTCTGAAAGCCCTTTCCTGTACCCATCACAAAGCTTTGCCTACAGATTCCATCCTAACTGGCTTACCTGTGGTGCAGAGGTCAGCTTTTACTATCTGATACATGCCACCAAAGTTACATAGTTGTAAAGTTACAGAGGCATATAAGTTTTATATATGTGTATATATATATATATATAAATATCCTTGTCCAGCAAGTAAATAACTTACTGTGCAAACACATCACTGTTCAGGAGTCTGACAACAGAAGATGCTCAGAGGCAGTGCCTTCTCCCAATGGGGAATGTCTCACGTTCCCAACCACTCCCAAGCTCCTGAAACAGTTTAGGAGCTCCACATGCATGTGAAAGTATGACTTTATGAGATGAAGACTACATATATTCAATCCGAAAACCGTGCTGCTTTTAGGAGAAGAGCATGACAGAGTAGTTAGTGTTGCCTTCTGATCTGCATGTGATAGAGTGCAGAAAAAGTGTCAAGAAATACACACACACCTGCAAGAGGTGACAGGAGAGGGACAACAGGACACAGAGGTCAAGGAAAAGCACCTCAGAACCAGACTACGTAAAGGAATAAAGAAGGGGGAATATCAGTGAAGTGGCAGTGATGCATTTCTGTAGCTGGTTGTTCCTAGAAACTGCATTGGCAGGCTCTGGGGGTTATGTACCCTATGACTGTTTAGCAAGTTTTCACTACTGATTTGAATGGTTTATAATTTAAATGGTATATAAGACATTACTGATCCTTTCTTCAGGCTTGGACAATGACACAGAAAGTGGCCATAGTTTGCTGAGGAAGTCTGCGAGAGGGCAGAGCACTCAACATCAAAGCAGCTAAACTCTATTCCAGCTGCTCTGAGAATAGGCCAGCTTTCTAGAGCTTGGCTTTTTATGGCTGAATGGGCCAAATATATGACAGCTCCTTTCCTCTAAGTTAGGTTTCTCTGCCTGCTCTTAATAAATGTATGAGTTTGTTTTCTTTTCTATTTAATTTTTTTGAGACCTTTACGATTTTTAGGCTAAAGGGCACTTCAGTTCTGTCTTCTTCCAAAAGGTGGTACAGGATGAGCTGATGCACATCCTTGTGATGAAGGTCAAATGTGAAGGGCAATGAAAGTCCTGCCTCAGTTCCCAGGCAACCAGCAGAGTGAAGAATGACTACAAACAGAAGTTCCCCCCAAATGCAAATCGGTCTTTGTTGCTACAAAGTAGGAAGCTACAAAGACTGGAATTGTATCTATTAATTTACTTTTGTTTGCTGTACGAGGTAGATTGTTTCTTTATTCCCTTTCAAGCTAGAGAATAAATTTACTGCAAAGCCGAACATACAAGCCTTTGAAAAAAGCCCTCGTACCTAACAAAACACAACCGTACCTTATACGCACACGCAAAATAGAAGAAATTCCATTACTTTAGCTTCATTTTTCTTTTGTTCAGACATTTCTGTGGTATTCAGTGGAAAGACAGCTGTTTTATGAGAGGCACAGTAAAAGCTAATTAAATAAAATATTAAAACAATCTGTATCAAAACTAAGTAGAAGTGATCAACAACAGATTTCCTTCTGTATTACTTAGGAACTTCATGCATTTCTATATCATTTGGTAATAATGCATAATGCACGTACTTTATGTGGTATTGAAAGATTATGCCATGGACAATGACATAATATCATAAGGAAAACCACAAATAGCATTTCCAGGGGGTAGCAGTTAGCCAGTTATATCTTGATATCGGAGCCTGGACAGCAGCCCTGAAATTGTCTAAGCCGAGGAATATGTGAGAAAACCTACTTTGCTCTGTATCCTAAATAAAAGTCAATATTCGTTTATATATTTTCAATCAGTTATGGTCTGCTTTGAGTTACCTACCCAGCCTACTTACATCGGTGCTGTTTAACATTAGTCACCAGATGAGGACAACTTTCCTGGGAATGGAGGTGTGGTTTTAGTAAGTCTGTACTCACTTCTACGTCAGTGCAGGAAAGATATTTTTGTCCTTTCTGAAAATTCTAAGCAACATGTGCAAATGATGACTCTTTCAGATACATTCGGACTCCATATATTTAGGTGATGGAAAGAGGGAAGAAGGGATGTTTCATAGGGTTAAACTGTACCTTAATCACAGCCAGATGCCTGGCTGCCATGGGTGTTTTGGGAGAGCAGTACCCCAGGAGCATTTCCACAGTTGAGGGGAGATTGTACACATGTGCACATGTGTATCAATCAAGCAATAATCCAACGCTCACCCACCAAGGAAGGAGCCAGACTGCTGTTCACTGAAGAGGGAAATCTGATCACAGATCCCAAGGAAACTCCAGGGTGTGTTACACCTTTCATGTAAGTGTGTATGGAAACGGTCTGCTACGAGCACCTGGCTCACAAAGCCCTGTTGTTGACAGGGAAGCAAGTGTTCAAGCTGACAGAAAAGAATTGCATGAATAATGCCAAGAAACAGCTGGTGCTGGGGACTTACTTCTACATCATACGTATATCAGGGAGGTTTACCTCGAATTAGCGCTAGACTGGCCCATACACTGAGTGGGACCAGAGCGCACCTTGCAGTTTAATTTCATCTGAAAGTCACACCGTTCATGTTTCCTGTGAGTGCTTCAGAGCATGAACCAAAGCTCTGCCAGGGGAATGGGCAGGAGGTTTACTTCAAAAGTACACTCCTGATTCACTCTAAAATACCAGGGGGGAGGGGCCCTCTGGCATTTTGGCATCAGATGCACTGGATGCAATCAAACCCTGGCATAGTTTGGCAACTGCCTGAAGCTATTGCAGGGCTGTGAGCAACTACCCTTGGGAACCCAAAGTACTAGATAAGTTCCCAGAGGCCTGGAAAAGAGGGAAACAAGCTCCACGGTCTCTGAAGCTCTCCTGGTCCATTTGCCTATGAGCAGGTAGAAGACGTCAAATTGCATCAGGGGAGGTTTAGATTGGATATTAGGAAAAACTTTTTCACTAAAAGCATTGTCAGGCATTGGAACAGGCTGCCCAGGAAAGTGGTGGAGTCACCATCCCTGGAGCTATTTAAAAGATGTGTAGATGAGGTTTGTAGGGACATAGTTTAAAGGTGGACATGTCAGTGTTAGGATAACAGTTGAACTTGAGGATCTTAAAAGTCTTTTCCAACCAAAACAATTCTCTGATTCTAGGGTTCTAAGGTAACATGGTGTGGAGGACCAACTAACAAGGACAAAAAAAACCAAGCATCTTGACCCAATGAACAACAGTGTGAATAAGGAAGGTCAAATTCAATCAATGCAAGTTCAAGGTCGTGTACTTAGCAATAACCAGATAGACAAATACTGTCTGGAGGAACACTTGCTTGGCAGAAGTTCTGCAGAGGATGATACAGGGCTTGTAGTCCACATGGTGCAAACATGAGGCTGTAGAGAAAACAAAGGTTTAGTGTCATGGGCCCTGACAAAACCCTAGCAATAGTGCTGTGCGCTCCACAGTTCACCATAGCTCAAGAATGTCAGCAAACGGGAGAGACCAGTGGAGAAGTCCTTGAAAAATGTGGTCTGTAAGACAGATTCAGCTGGGGTTGCTTTCCAGTCTCCCAAGGGAGAGTGGATACTTATCTTCAAACCTACCACAGATTAACAAGTAGGAAGGGAGTAAGCTGTGCTCCATATTCACTGCAGGTAGACAGGAGTGATGGTCTTCAACTGCAGGTTGGAAGACTTAGGCTAAACATGAGGGAAAAACTTCTAAAGTTTAGGATAGTCAGGCACTAGAATACACTGCCTAGGGAGGCTGCAAACTCACCATTACTATAAGTTTTGAAGAGCAGAAATGTTTGAAATATTGGTCTGGTCCATTCATATAGCTGGTCCTGCTTATATATTAGGGATGGAAGAGATGACCTCCTGTGTCTCTTCCAACTCTCTAGCTCTGTGTTTCTATCAGGAGACAAAATCAAGCCAGTCCTTCCTTTCACATAGCTAGTCTGTGTTGTTGGCCAGCCTACACCCAGGGGACAGTTACCATGAGTAGGTGTCAAGAAAAAAAGACTAATTCTCCACTTTGGAAAGCACGATGCTGCTCTACAGCCCACATCAGACTGCAGTTCTTGCTGTGGTGTTAGTACCACATCTGAAATCTTCAGATATCACAAGACAGCCACCAAAAGCCACAAAACGGGCTAGAAAGCACGCCTGGAGACAAAAATCTTGTAAAGCCTTCCTCCATCATGGTACAAAAAAAAAAAAAATCATTGACCACTCTTTGAAAAAATAATAATCTTCTCATCTTCATAATGTGGTGCTTCCAGTGGAACATGAAACACCGTTACTTTAACAACAGCATCACAAAATCTTAGATGCTGTGTCAGCTACATAGCATTGAGAAAAACAATAAAGAAATAAAAATTTGAGTTACGAGCTGCCCCTGCCTTATAAAGAGCAACTTACTGTGCTGAGAGTAGTGATTGTGCTTGCTTTTTGCAGCTATTGTATGGTATTCCTGCCAAGGTGCAGCAATTTAGAAGGAGACTTTGATAATCTGATCTCTGTCCTTCCTTGCACACCACAGTCTTGCAAGTACACACTGTGTGGTGCAATTTAACTGCTCCTGCAGCAGCATCCACCTCCACAAGCACCAAGCATGACATCTTGTCACAATATTTTATCTGTTTAATTTGTCCACTTTATCCATTTAATTTTTTTATCTCCACTCAATGCTTACAAGACCTTCAAAGGGAAAAAAGCTTGATGTGAATGATTTCTATAAACTGCAGCTCAGGTAATGGTTTGGTAAAAGGTCAACTGTATGCCTGCGTTCATGGATCCAAGGCAGATGTAAACAGTAACCTATCAGCAGATTTGACATGTAAAGAATAAGGGTCAAAAGAGCTTAATGGATAGATCCTAGCAGCAATTTTTCATGACATTTTTGCACATTTATTTTCTTCTTACAGAAGAGAAGACGATCTGGCCTTTTTAAAGGTTGCGTTTAGGGCATGGTATTCCTGTATTGAGCTGTATTTAACTTGATGCGACAAGCAGTGCACTCCTCAAAAGAGAGGCAAACCAAACCCTCCTGGTAGTAAAAAATGAATAAGTATGTAAGGAAAGCCCATTGCCAAATTATCAGAAAAACTTCCTGATAAGCATCTGCATGCAGAGTTTGTATGACAAGCTGGATGCCCCCGTGAGACGAGAGCAGCACGCAGGCTGTCATGCCGCTGCTAGCAATGACTGCTCTTCCCTTTCACCTGCCAATGCCGAAGTCCCCTGACGGGTGGGGGCCAAGTCAGGTTCTTTCCAGGGACCCAGCAAGCTGCAGCAGACTGCGCCTGCAAGTTATTTTCCTGCTTACTCCCTTTCCACCTTCCCCCTTCCCTTTGCTCCCTCCCAGGCACTGTGTTTCCACTGTGGTCCAAGGGCACAGGCTGCTCTCCCTCCTCCTGACACATCCTGTCACTTACCTCTCTGGGGTAACTAACCTCCGTAATCTGGTGGGAGGGAAAGGACAAGGCTATGCATCCCTCCGTGGTACCGCCAGCTCCGCAGCTGAGCCACAGACTGTGTCACGACATAGGCAGAAAACAGCTTTTCTGACATGACACGCAGCTACGCTGGCTACAGCCACACAAGGCTGGGAAGGGTAGAGCTATCCCTTTTTTCATTAAGCGTATTTATAAACATACAGTACACAAACATTTTTTCCTTTCTTCACAGTGACGGATGATTATACGTCTATGAAATGTTTTCATTTATTTGGCGCCAGAGTAATCAAAATCAGTTGAAACTGTGGCGATGAAGGGAAGGAAAACAAGTAGGCGTGGGATTGACTCTTGCTCCCTGGGCCAGCCGAGGGTAGTAGCTGGCAGAAGTGCACGCCTTGCAGATGAACGTCTTATTCAGCTGGTAATTGTTCCCAGTCATGCTCATGGCCCCTGTCCATTAAGGATGTAGCCCTGCGTAACTTTAAAAGCAATTGACTCCACTCTGGAAACGCTGTGGGAGTGTCTGAGCCAGCATGTGCGTGACTCCGCTTAGGCAGGAGAGAACTGGTCCCAGAAAACGTTTGTGAATGAAATTTTCATTCTTTCATGTCTGCCCCAGTGCAGATTCTGGGTCAGTCCTTCTGATCTCAAACATCCGGTTTAAACGGGTGTTTTCCACTACATAGAGACAAAAATATTTCCATTATAAGCCTGTAATGGCTCAGCATAGGCAAGCAAGGGGGATGAAGTAGGACGAGGGAGTTTAGGAGACTGTGTCAAAGATGCCGATGTAAAAAGAAAAAAAACCTCAGAAACCAAAAAAACCCCAAGTTTCTCTGCTTGCCAGTTAAAAAACCAACAACATTGTATATGCCTTTTCTCAAAGCCAGATGGTAAAGATTTCAGCGATGATGTTTCTGTTTGCATTTCTCCCCTTTTCCTTCCCCACATTTTGACAGTCAGCAAGGACGGGGGCTGGCTGTCTGCAGATGGCTCCAGAGGTGGCCCATTCTGCTGCTTCCACAGGAGCTTCCCGGGGCATTCACGTTCCCCACTTCCTTCAGAAAAAGGTGCCATCCAAGTGCTCCACCTCTGACATTATGCAGGAGCTGATTACTGGCCACATTTGCAAATAGCATGCCTGCAAACCACAGGTTTGATTTAATGCTGAAGAGGCTCTGTATGCTCTGGCTGGTGTCCGAGGTGTGTGAAGCTGCACGGTGTTTGGTTGCAATGAGATGGGTGGTTAAAGGGGGCTGCAGGTAGCACTTGCCTTTTCTCCCATCAGAGACTGAGCAGTTTATCACCTCTGGAACGTGCCTGGTCTTCAGCAGTCAAAAGTGAAAGCTAAACAGTGACTTCATATACAACATCATGATTCCACATGGAATCAGGACAGAAGAGCTGGAAATTTGTTGTTTTCCTACACTGAAAATAAAACAAAAATAGCCCAGCAATTCAACCACTGAGGTCAGAAAAGTTTGAGGAAAATACCTATTATCTCACTCCCAGTCAGCTTTTTTTTATTTTTTTTTTTTAACTAGGTCCTGAGGAGCAGCTTGAAAACAACTCCAGCTTCACCATCTCCAAACAGTCATTCCTCTTGCCTCTGCTCATATATATATGAAAATCAAGGCCACAAACTCCCTGAACTCTTTTCTACTGTGCTCACACCTCACTCTGCATTAGCAGACATCATTGAGCATTTCTGTATTTCTTTCTTGATGGAGCAAACCTGCATCCCTGAAAAGCAGCAAGAGCTTGGTGTTCATGGCCATCACCATCCATGCTATGGAAAGGTTCCTTCTGGACAAACTGTCTGTCCTGAGGCCACTCCTGGGATAAGACTGGCTGCCTTCACAGTGGGAAGCTCTCTGAGCTCATCACCAGGGCCGAGAGATGGACCGGCTGCAGGAGGGCGGCTCAGCAAACTGTTTGGGGACTGGGCTCGCCTCAGGGTGGCTGTGCAAATTGGAAGCCGACCTGCTGTGGAGTCTGGTGTATGTGAGCATGCCTGCTAGCAAAACACTCCAAGAAATCATGGTTTTAAAAAGAGAGAGGGGGAAGAGGAGGAAAAACATCTTTTGAGGCCAGAATTTAATAAACAACCTTAATTTGAGGGTAAAACTTGGTTCCCCAGAACACAGAATCATAGAATCATTTTGGTTGGAAGAGACCCTCAAGATCATTGAGTCCAACTGTTAACCTAACACTGGCACTAAACCTCATCTATGCAACATATCATGTCATCTCACTGTGGCCGCTGCACTGTTTAAGTCCAATTACATGGATACTGCTGCTGCTCAGAGAAACTTGTTAAAACAGCTGACAAACATCCTGCTGTTTTACTGACCAATCCAAGACATGGCTAAATAATATGGGATAATTTATATGGAGGGACTATTTCAACACCTAATATTATTGTTGGCTAGTAGGACAGATGACCATTTGCAGAGAATTGACTATACTTCCTCTTCAAGGATATATCAGACAGCATATGCACTCCAGAGGCTCCAGCCCAAGATGTTTTTCTCTTTGATAGACTTCCTTTTGGCAGACAAGCTGGAACACTGACTCCTGGGGACTCCAGCCACTGTCCTCATAGCTTTTAAAAACACGGGTGACAAAAACAGCTTTTAAAAACAGGGTGACAAAGCTGTAGGGCACACAAGCAGTGTCCTTATTGGCTCCACTTGTGACTGTCTTGTCAGCCTGCAAGGTTGAGCCATTTTCAGACATCAAGATAAAATGAATGTTACCCATCTGGTAATCTACAAGTAAATTATCTGTCCATCTATCTGTCTATCTGTGTAACAGTAACTGGTTAACTTAAGACGCTCAAGGTCTAGAAGTTTCAGTTTGTCTATTGTACAGCCAAAGATAGTGCCTGCCTGATTAAAGCAATTTTAAAATGTGAATGAGTCTTTTATATGTGTGTGTGTGTGTGACAGAGAAAGTAAGAGTGGAAAACCAGGCAGGCTCCTAAATCTGTCAAAATACACTAAGATCATGTCAACATATTTAACAGACAACTTGACATTGGACTGCCAAGTGCGTTCATATGTTTACAGACATACATTCAAACTATTTACATTCCTCTAAATCCCTTCTCCAACTAAACATAGATGGAATAAAAAAGACTACAATAGTGAAAATTCAGACACGTGAAAGAGGACTCCTCTGGAGAGTATGGTATTCAAAACAGCAAGATTCCAGTCTTCATCAGTACATGTTAATGCACAGAAACATCTGTTTCCTTCTCCCAGTGTTGTAGCTGGAGCAATAGCTTGGGAGAAGTCCCCTGCATGGCTGAGGGCAGAGCTCTGCTCTCTTAATGCCTGCATGGAAGCCCTCTCTGGTCCCTTGAAATCTGCCCAGGCCTGCTCATCCACTAGGAGTTTGAGACCTACCAAGGTATGCGGCACTTATTCCTAGGCACTAAGGGAAGAGGAAGCTGAAAAAAGCCTATGCAACTTTACTGCAGAGTTCCAAAAGGCTCAAGGGCTAGACTGCAGGCAGAAAACATGCCACAAAACATGCTGCATGCGACTTGTTTTGCATATCACTAAAAACCCGCGCTCTCTATTTTTGCTTTTTGGTCTGCTCTGCATTTCCTTACATGTCCTCTCAACAGGCCAGCTTTCCACCAGCTGCCATCCCCTGGAGCTCTTACCAAACTTTGGGGTAGACTCAAAAGGATGCCTGTGCACAAGACAATGGTTAAAATGTGGTGGTTTGTATCTCACCTGTGTTTTTATACCAGACAGATGGAAAACAGCACTCACCATGCTGACTTGCAAATCTTTTAACTGCTCTGCCTTGGTTCCTTCACAAGTTGGATAAGGACAGCAAAATGCTCCTGGCTTGTACAGAAAACACATTCATATTCACCTAGAAAGTGCTACATGTGTCAAGTATTACATGTCGAGTAATTAATTTTGAATGTTATATATGTAATGTTTACAGCAGAGGAAAATATTGTGGGGGCGTAGTTAACTGCAAATGACTTATCACAGCTCTAGTGGCAGTATAACAAATTATTTCAGCTACAGAGCTGCACAGGTATGTTTCTTCTGCGGTGCACTGGAGATCTGTAAAGTCGAGTTGAAAGCACACAGATTATCCTTGATAATATAAGTATTCAATTGAAACCTACACCTAACTAAAACTGCATCTTCAATATACTTCATCAGTATTATGGAGATGTTTAAGAGACACATAGATGAGGTTCTTAGGGACATGGTTCAGCACCAGTTAACACTTGGACTCTATGATCTTGAAGGTCTCTTCCAACCAAAATGATTCCATGATACTATGATTCTAGTTGCTTCTCCAAAAGCAACCTACTCTTCATTATGCTGCCTCTCATGTAGGGGTATGTAGATATCCATTGGAGACCCAAGAACGTTTACAGTTGAAAGAGCTGGAACATTTTAACATCTACTGATAATTCTTTGTGTATCAGAAGACATATGGTTCCCAACCTGATGGTCTGCGTATATGTCTGTTGGAATGCAAATATGGCCAGCTTAACTTCCAGGACACTGAGTAGTAGGATAAGGATCAAATCTGAGTCAGAACTTTTAAACTGCTTTGTCTTGTGGGCCTAGTCAGATATTTAACTCTATTTGCACATGGCTGCTGCGACTAGACTTCTTTCTCATGGTGACTCTTAGGAAGAGAGTGTTACAGAGGGAGCTTCTCCCGCAACACTGCCAGCTCTCAGCATGCAGAAAATATAGTGTCCAAAGGTGGCCCAAGACAGTAGACAACAATCCTAATGGTTGCACATGACTGAATGTGTTACAAAATGACTAAGTAAGCCTCTTTGAGGCATGTAAAAACTATCTCACCTGGAGAAAAATAAGTGATTAGCTAAAGGCCAGACAGAGGCTTGTATTTGAACTTTCTCAGCAATTACTGGAATTAAGACGGACTCCTAAGTGCCAAAATTTCCTCTTAGATGCCTGGAGCTCCTGGAAAAGCATGCACTTCTCTCATAGTGAAACTTCATAAAGCTGTCACTAGTGTGGAGTAGTCATTGCTGAAATGGTGTTAAAGACAATTATTTTGAACAGTTCTTGTTTTGCTTTTTTTTTCTAAAGCAGTCATCAGTTAGGTTTAAGCTGCAGACAGGAAGTACTGCTGCTGCAAACCACTCCTGTTTCCCTGAAATTTTAAGCTACAAACCGTCTCTCCTTTACACTTCTGTAATCTAGAAAAGTCCAAGCTGAATCACCGATGCAGCCTTATGAATTTTTTTGGCAGAGCTGTTGGTATTTCAACATCAGGGCAGAGGACAAAGTACTCATAGTGTGCTCTTTCATGACTGACCTTACACAGACATACCTGGTTGGTTACTTTTTCATACTGGCAGAGCAGTGGAAAGCCAGTAGGTTTTAGGCTTTCAGGACAGAATTGATTAAAAGCAGCACATTATCTGACTGCAGCACATGGCTTTCCCTCTTGGTTAATGGTCTTTCCCACCTGTCCTGGGCTACCTCAGTCTGTCTCATTGCTGAAGGCATCTGTGGAACCTCCTTATTATTAACAAGAGCTGTGCACTGAATCCACAACTTAAAGCAAGTGCTTGGCTGTTGTAGCCCTTGGGGTTCTTTGTTTTTAAACGACTGTGACTTTAGTTATTGCTAGACTTTTCCATTGATAGGCCCAGTCATTCCACTGCTCTCAGCCCATGTCTTTCCCTTTAAGCCTCCAACTGGGCTTAAAAATCTGAGCAGTGCCAAATGCCCCAGTTTTCTCACCAGAACTTGCAGGGCTTGAAAAATTAAAATACTTTTGCTGAGTTTTGTAAAAAAACAAAGGAGAGAAGGAAATGGCTGACCTAAGGAAATCACCTCAAAGATCTCTTGTAGCTGTCACAGGTTTTAGGGACTGAGGCATCCCCAGGAGGAGGATACGGCTACACTCCAGTAACCAGCACCTCTCCAGCAAACCTAGAGTTTGGAGCTGTTGCTTCTTACTCCCTTACAACAGAGCTACTGCTGAGAGCAGGTGTGGGCCCAGACCCTCAGCCTTGGTCTGAAGAAACTGCTTGTTTGACTCCAGCAAGGAAAAGTCTTTCCATTAAGTTCAGGAGTGTGCTTTCCATTAAGCCCACCTGTGTGCTTCCTTTCCCTTACAGAATCACAGAGTCACAGAATGTTAGGGATTGGAAGGGACCTCAAAAGATCATCTAGTCCAATCCCTCTGCTGGAGCAGGAACACCTAGATGAGGTTACACAGGAAGGTGTCCAGGCAGGTTTTGAATGTCTCCAGAGCAGGAGACTCCACAGCCTCCCTGGTCAGCCTGTTCCAGTGTTCTGTTACCCTCACTGAGAAGAAGTTTGTTCTCAAATTTAAGTGGAACCTCTTGTGTTCCAGTTTGAATCCATTACCCCTTGTCTTACCATTGGTTGTCACTGAGAAGAGCCTGGCTCCATCCTCCTGACACTCACCCTTTATATATTTGTAAACATTAATGAGGTCACCCTTCAGTCTCCTCCAAGCTAAAGAGACCCAGCTCCCTCAGCCTTTCCTCATACGGGAGATGCTCCACTCCCTTAATCATCTTTGTTGCCCTGTGCTGGACTCTCTCCAGCAGTTCCCTGTCCTCCTTGAACTGAGGGGCCTGAAAATAAGGAGTTATTCCATAACTATTTACCATGGTTTTCCATTCTGTGAGGCGTCTTGCTGAAGGCATCTTTCCTCCAGCTGTCATGTCTGGTTTGCAATCATTTCTCCAGTATAGCTCCCAGATCTTCCCCAGCTCTTCATCTTCCCCTCCTCCTCTGTCATCAACATTTTTCTCTACATCCTCTAAGCATGCTCACCTTTGTACTGCTTTATCTCCTGTCCCCAGACTCAATGCCCTCAACTCCCTCCCATGTGCCTTACTCCTCCTCTCCTGTCCCCAGCCAGGGGCTGTGTGTGGGACAGCTGGTGGCTGTGGCTACACCAAAACCCATGTTCTTGGGCTCTTTGTGTAGATAGGCTGCTCAGCTGGCTTCTGTCTCCTGGGACAGATATGGCTGAACTCTACCTGCCCTTCCTCGTAATCGCTGGTGCTTCTGCTTGCCATCAAAATTTTTCTTGAAAATGGCTACCTCTCCAAAAGTTATTACAGGGAAGCAACAAGAGATCATGTGGCTGGACAGGTATTATTTCCTTGGAGAGTAACCTAGAAAAGCAGAGTGTTCTTCTTGGTTGTTTGTTTATTTTGTTTTTCTCTGTAGTGTTTATCAGCAAGGATGAAAACACACAACATACTTTGACAAAGAAGAAAAATGTATTTTTCTGCTTTGCAGCAAAAAATGACCCACTCAAGAAGAGTGTGATACATTCACGTCTAACGTGGCCATACTGTGTCATTTGTGGTTCTCTAACACACCTGCCTGGCTTCCAGCCCCTTCTCCAGAGAAACCCCCATGGGTTCTGCAGTATCAATGACAGCAGGATCAGGCCCTGCGGCGGAACATGTCCTCGGGTCTCTCAAGTGATGGGAATAGAACAGGACACCCTTTAGCCAGTCTTCGGGACTGCAGATTCTCCTGCCTGTCTCCCAGCGTGGAAGACTTCCTCTGGCTGTGTAAAAGTCAAAAATATCAGCATTTGGTTAGCATCGCTACTGTTTATTTGATGTCACATTTTTGCATTCAGTATTATCTTCTGGTAAAATAATCTTTATGTCCTTTGCTTATTTGACTTTCTTTGTATTTCTTCTTTCACCCTGTTTTTTTGTCTTTTAGTTTACTTCCCCATGTGATCCCCACAAATATATCCATTTTAGT
Organism: Columba livia; assembly: GCF_036013475.1. NCBI lineage: Eukaryota > Metazoa > Chordata > Aves > Columbiformes > Columbidae > Columba > Columba livia. The sequence continues at coordinate 92,899,403 of NC_088602.1, forward strand.
GAGCACTTGAGAGAGATTACAGGATGGGCAACTTTGTGCTTTCCTGAGGCTTCGGTTCACGTCATCCATGAACTCCAGACAACCTCATTATACTGAACTTTGTCTTTGAAGGATCTGCTCTGCAACCAGAAAGCTATTTACATAAAAAAGGAAGGTTATCTTACATAAAGCACAACTTTATCACATATACCAACACACACTCTGTGTGTGCTAGACATGGGCCAGAAACCACGTATCTGAAATCTCTTCAGTAGAGGAGTATTCCCCCCTGTGTGCCTGCTCCAAGGGTGAACTCTTGCTTCTGGAATTTGCTTCCTCCAAGAGTTCGCCAGAGTGAGCCTTCGGGGGTCTGGAGGGCACTGTGGTGAGGAGGCTTGCTTTGGCAAGCCTCTGGGCTCTGCTTAGCACATTGTCAAGGGGAGACATACAAAATCAAGAAAAGAAAGGCAGTTGTCGGGCCAAAGTGGAAGCGGCTGGGTGTTCTTCACTTGAATTGCCAGAACGTATTTTTAAATATGGAGAAGTGCCCAGAAACGGTCTGTTCTGTGCAAAATAAAGGTCCTACCATTAATATATATGTGTATGCATAAATATACATTCATATATATATATATATGCATGTATATGTAATCTTCTGCTCCCTGCCCACCTCTTCCAAAAATGACTAAGGGTGCATGAGGAGGAAGCATTTTCACCTTGTGCCAGTTGATCCACGTTAATTGATACAAACCTCTAAATCAGATCTTTCGTACAGAGAAGTGTGCTCTGTCCTCTGAGTCACTTCTTGGTTCTCAGTACCAGCTTTGTGATCTGATGTTCTTTCTCTTCAAATATCTGCATTTTCCAGTCTGTACCCTTCCTCACTTCCATGGCATTACCTAAGTCTGTTTATTCTGTTTGGCAAATCTTTCTGTCTGTTGCCTGGGCCATATCCTTCATTTGGCATTGCTAGGGTCCTGCTCATGGCTAGCTGCCCTTCACAGGGTCCTGTTTCTCAAAACTTTGACTTTATTGTTGACATTTCTCTTCATTTAGGCTGAGAGGAGTATATCCAACATGAATTCAGTCAAAAGAAAGGGGGCAAATTATAACACCAATTGACTTGTGTCCTCTCTGTTTCCAGGTTCTTTTTCAGGGTGCACATCACTCTTCTTTGCCTCCAGCTTTTCTTCCATCTCCATTGCTTGTACAACAGCAGAAGCCAGCGTTCTCAGGAGCAATCTGTAGCCTGGTGTCTACAGGAAGAGAAATGAAGTCAAACCTGTACTGTTGCCACATGAGACAAATTAAAGGGTTAGAAAGAAGGAAGCACTCACTCCCGTTTTACAGAGGGAATGAAGGCAAAAAAGAGAGGAAATTACTTTTCCAAGGCTGAATGGGAAGCAGTCTGACAGGACTATTTGCAAGCTAGAAGTGAAGCAGCCTGCTACCCATCTTGCTTGGCTTCCTGTTTCTACCTAAATCTTTGACAGACTTCCCAGGTTACCACATCATACCTCACTTCATCCAACCCCCACGTTTGGACTGAAAAGCTTCCCATCAGATTTGTTCTTCTTATCTTAGCTGTCTTTTGTTGTTGTTGTTGCTGCTGCTGTGCTTTGTGTATGAATAGGGTTTGTACAGTCTGTTTCTTTCCATGTCCAGGCTGAATGAGTTAAGATGCAAACACAAATACAATAAAGGTCAGAATTTCACCACCAAACTCCACCAAAGAGGAAAGTATTGTTAGAAAGCAGGATGTTTATGCATGTATTTGCATGGTCATGATGCAAATGACCTCGAACATTTTGCTTAAAGAAATTGCATATTTCTAGTATGGATTAAAAGCAACACAGCAGTCAGGGAGAAAAAAAAAAAAGGATAAATGCAATTGTTTTTAACTAACTACAGTCTCACATGTACCTAGAGAACCATCTTTACAAAAATGCTGTGACCTTTTGTAGGACAAAAATTCTGACAGGAGAGGTAATGCTCCCCTGAACCACTTCTGGGAAGGTAAAGGGCCACCCTGGCTCACATCTGAGCAACATCTTGAGCAGAGCAAAGATTCTGCTTAGCATGAACTGCAGTGACAATAATCTGTTTTTAATCAGCTCTCCACCCCACTAATTTAAAGTGTGGGAATCTATTACAGCTCCCCAGAGGAGGACCTGCAGGGACCTCTGCCCCCTCCTCTCTTTGCCCCCTCCCCTCTCGTGGCAGAGTCCAGTTCCAGCTCAAAACTTTCGGGTGAGCCTTCTGTCTACAACAGGCCAGAAAACCTCCCCCCACCCTCAGCTTGATCCAAGACTTAATGTGATTTCCTGAATCTATTTCTAAAATGAGGACTTCTTGCCTCAAAGAACCACAGGAGGCTCTAGGGTGGTCTAATGGTAGCAGAAAAATAAAATAGCTGTTTACAGCAACCCATGGGGATTACATTCAACCTCTGCCTTATTCCTCTGCTCACCAGAGACGTACAGACTGGATGCTCGGCATCTGAGATTGGAGGTGCTTCAGCAGTTGCTCTTCCAGGTGACTCAGTCTGGAAAGCAGCCAGAGCTTCTCCATCAAACACGCTGTAGGCATGAGGCAGGTTCTCAAGAGAAACAGGTGGGAAAGAAATGGGAAGCAGATGTAAAAGATGGACCGAAACTGTGAGGATGACAGAGGGCATGAAAGGGAAGAGCAAAATCTTCATGGCTTCTGCTTCCATAAGGCTTGTGTTCTGGACAAATTTTATCTTCCTACACCTCCAGAGTTATCCAACACAACAGATCTGACTTTTCATTTGACTATTTTATTTACACCAGATCTTACAAACCTCCATGACTGGGGGAAATGCATGAGAGAATTCCTCATACTATCTTCCATTCCTCTTCTTCAGCTGGACTTAGCTGGTTCTGATGCTAAGATTTCAGGGGCACCTCTGACCACAGAGCCTCCCAGGAACCAGTGCAGAGAGTACTGGGACATGACTGAGGAGTACCATTCCATGTGGGATCCAAGAAGGGAGAGGATAAAAAGAATCCTGCAAATGGTTTTTGGTGTTTGGCTAAGCTAAGCAATGTGGATGGTAATGTGAGAGATATCTTTTGCTCGGGACACACCTGGTTGAGGCAGTGAGTGATGAATTCTTGTGGTCCCGACAGGTTCACTCAGCAGCAGGACTTTGGGCCTGTACCACCTTAAACTCTACCACATGTAAATTAATTAAGTCTTTATTTCTCTCTACCTTTGCATGTCCTGACTGCTCCTACTGTGTCTTCCTCCCAGTTCCCCCTAATTTCTTTCAAGCTGACCGCAGTCCATAGAGTTTCCTTCTCACCCTTGCCTGGCAGGTGAGTGACATCTCCATTTCATTTCCTTCCTCCAACATGGTACTTCCTCCAGCGCTAATCTCCAAGCACTGGGGAGATAACTGAGGGTGTAACTACGTGATCTTTTGAAGGAAAAAGCTATGCTTTGCCTACACATTGTACCAGCTGGAGGCCAGGTAGATATCTTAAGGAGGCAGTGAGCACAATTTAATATATCCTGCCTCTGAGCCCAGTTCATTAGCTTGGGCACAGCACTACGGTACTCATGGCCATGTGGTTTCTGGTGCACAGCTGGCTAGTGCATACATAGCTCAGGGCATGGACAAACCAAATTATGTCTGTCTGCAAAAGATGTTTCCCAAGAAGAGAGTAAAAATACATAAAAAGCTCTGCCAAGACTGTGTCAAAGACTTCATTTATCTACATTGCACATCTTACTCCTTTACTGGATGTTCAGATTATACTACTGGGGTATCATTTAGATGGAAATCTTGCTGAAACAGGGGCTACATCTCCCACTTTTAGGTGATGTTGAATGCATGTTTCTTCACATAATAAATGAGGAAGACTGGAAGCTGGAGACTGGCAGAATGATGGTATGTTGGGTTGGTGTTCAGATATGATACTCATCCAGGGAAGACCACGACAAGGAACTCATAAAAACCCTTCCTGCACCTCCACCACAGGTGTTACAAGAAACACATGCTGTGTCCATACCTCTGCAGGTACTCCATTTGCATGGCAGCTAGATAGGGATGTTAACGCACCTCTTATATGTTGCTCACCCTCACCCACTCATACTTGAAGAAAAAAGATAATATCCCTTATTCTCATCATAAAGCATGGAAAATGGAGGAAGATGCCTGACTGGGTAGATTTTGAAAACTGGGAAAGTTGGATACAAGTTCTCTGAGGGATATCATAGATGAAAAGATACAGGAGGAAGGATGAACCTGTATCTTTGTGAAGCTCAGCTTTTCAGCAGGGAATTAAAAAATTTGGAACAAGGTGTAACAGACTCTACTGAGTGTCAGGAGGCTCCCTCACAGGCTGGGGTCATTCTGGGAAGCAATCTGCTCAAAACTGGTGATGATTTTCTTCTCCATGTGCCTCAGAAAAACTGATAACCTGCCAGTTGGAAAAACAAAGGGAAGATTTTAAACTGAGGTAATTCCCTCAAGTGGTTGTCAAGGCATGGTGCAGCGGGTGCTCTATCTTTCCATAAGGTATATTTCAGAGAGTCCATTTCTGAGAAAGTGAGGTCCTAATTAAAAATAGATTCAGGAAAGCGAAGCCTCTACCCCACTCCCAGCAGCAACTTTTCCATCTCAAGAGGAGAACTTCAGCTGTTCAGCAAAATCCTAAAGGCGTTGTTTTTTTGCCTTAAACTTGAATCTTGTCTCATACCTGCCTCATGAACTGCTCTTATGAGACTCAATGCTAGGCTTGTGGTCCTCTGGGAGGTTCCCCAGGTCCTCGAGGAGGCTTTGCACTGTGGAAAAAGGCTCACTGCCAGAAAGAGGTCTCTGTCACTTCTGCCCATGTCAGAAACATGTGTGACCCTCAGCACACATGGGATCTTTGCTGCCACTTCATGTGTTTGCCATTGCCCCATGGCATTCCCACTAGCGCAACTGAGCACCTGAAAAACCTCCAAGAGTTTCCTCTACTGTTCACTTTCACCTGCCAGATCATCATTCTTAGTGAACGCAATGAGTTACAGTAAATAAAAAACAGACACAATTTTATTTATAATGACTTCTCATGAAAGAGGGTCATGGCTAATAAATTGCAGGTTGCTGAATGCCAGTGTTGGCTGGCATACCTTACTAAATAAAAGACACAGTTTAACACTTCAAAAAAAGATCCGTGTTATCATGAAATGCTGTAATAAAGCATGACCCATTTTTTACTCTATTATTTATTTTGTTAGCATGGACATCTTTAACTTTCCCTAAGGACAGCATCCTCATCGTTTAAAGTAGGCATTTTCTTTTTCAGACATATGAAAAGGTTTTGTACAGAATGCATTAAAACAGAAAGTGCAGCTATAAAGAGAAGTCTCCATCTTAACCTTTTCAGCTGCTGGATCTGTGCATTTTGGTTTGTTTTATTTTGTTTTGTTTTGTTTCATAGGCAAGCCTAATATCTGGGTTGTCCATCAAACTGTAAGCTTGATTTTGATTGAAGATCTATTTTTGCATACCAAGAACAGGTCATGGGTTCTTGCCCTCCTTTGGTAGATCATCTCTGAAAACCTAGTGTTTTGTTGGGCTGATGTTTATGCCTTGGATCCTCTCAGCTGAGCTATGGGGTAGCGTCCATCTTTTGTAAAACACCAGAAATACGGTAATCTCTTATATTCATTTTGTACAAAGAGAGTTAAAACAATCTACTCCAGCACTCAACATGAGTAGTCAATGCACTAGTGGTAGTAGTAACTCTCTAAACAGACAGTTTTGCTTTGTAGAGTGTGTTTCCCACTCATTTTCAGGGTCTTGTGTTTGCTGTGAAGACTGGAACTTTCCCAGAATTCTAAGATTTCAACATGTTGAAGAGAACATTTTTCCAAAATTTTTTAAAATGGCTCTTTCTGAGGTGCTCTAAATCTGTTTCTACCCTAGACATGACTTCTGCATCCGGCATGCTCAACCCTTATGTATTTGTCACAAGGCTCACTGCTTGGAAAAAAAAAAATAATCAACTGGAATAAATACTCTGGACAGAACTGATATTCTGTTACTATTCTGTGTGCCTCCCCATATGGGTGATACTGCAGAAAAAAAAAATTGTCTTATTCCTGAATTGTATTTTAGTTTTGTGAGTACAAGTGTTGTTAAGAAGTAAAATGATTTTTCATTCCAGAATAAAGTCCACAAAGGAAGCTTCCCTGGCATAGCTGCTAGGGCAAAATTTCCCATGCAGACTAGCCCTAAAGAGTGACTGTTATACTATCTGTTAGCATATAAATACCGAAGACCTGTTCTTCTGTCATTTCAGCCATAATGAATCAAGGTTGAGGTGTTCATAAACATCCTATTGATATCCTCTCTCTCTCTCTTGAACTCCAAACACGTATTACCATTGATATATTGCTTGCGTCTCATACAGACTATGACTTTTTGGAAGTACATAGCAAGTGCTACTACAACTGCATCTTCTAATCTGAAATAAAACAGTGGATTTTCACTGCTACTAGGTAGGAAACCGGCAATACTTGCTGAAAGCCATGTGTTTTTCACAATGTCTTAGTGAAGGGTACTCCTGGAGCCACCACAGCCACCTCTAACTTCTTAGTAAGTTGGTTTTGATGCCTTGCTGCCTGCTAGAGCCTTAGAGGATTTGTGTCACACATGACATGTTTTTCAGTGGATCCAAATCAACAGCATTCCCCTGATTATCCTCGCTGGTGTTGGGGATAGCAAGACTGAACCAAAAGGTCTTGAATTGCAGAAGGGCAGTAGGATTCACAGCACTGAGTGACTTGGTTGACCCCCAGGTACCTGATCCAATTCTCAGCTCTGCCAGAGCCCTCCTCACCAAAGCTGGTCCATGCTTCACTATAGCTCCCTACATGCAAAATTTTAGAGGGGTCTCCGCCTTTCCTTTAACGTCTGCCATATATCCTGGTAAAAATACTTCTGAGCCAGAGGAGTCCCAAAGGGTGTCTATCCTGAGCCAGTGTTTGCAAAACTAACGCTGCAATTTTATAGAACAGTTTTCTGAAATCCCAGTTATTCTGAGACATCATGGTGTGAGGATGACTCAAGGAAGATTCTTCCTTCACTGACACAAATACCAGGTTTAGGAATGTTTTAGAACTTAAAAATAATTGTCAGCCTATTGCAGCATTCCTTCCTCTATAGAAAATTGTGATGAGGTTGTCCAAGCTTTCCACATCTGTTGCATGGCTCCTGTAATTCAGGTTTTCCTGAGAGAAAGCTGTCATCACACTCCAATAACTACAAGTAAATCCCCAGTTTGCACTGACTTCACTAGTGGGCCAGGAGTGTTCAGTGCTTCTGACAACCTTGTTCCTGTAAAACTTACAGAGGAATATGAACTTCCAAGAGCAAAATATACCATACCTCTTTTGAGTAATATAATATACAATTTCCTTACTCCTGAAAATAAGTAGTTTCATACTGTCACTCACTATAAGGGTATAATCAGATGCAAATCTCAGATGCAAGAGAAAACCACCATAGGAAGAGCAAACAGGTGATTTTTAGCTTTAGACTAAATCTGTGGAAACTACTGAAAGCATTCATCTGTAATGCATTTCTTTTCTCCAAATCCCCCTCACAAGGAATTCCAAATTTAGCTCTCCGCAGTTTATTGGAGGGTAGGAATATAGGTGTACTGACTGCAAGTGAAATACCATGTAGTATGAAGCTGCTTACTCAATTGCTGCCTTTAAGTATTTCAAGCTGTGTCTGAGTGTAAGGCAGAGCCATCTCTGCAAAACAGCCTACTCTGAGAGCTCCCTCTGAGGTTTTTATGATGTTACTTGCTCAGTGATGGTCATGAGCAGCCACCTGGAGGGATTTCTCCTTTACAAGCACTTTGCGAACTCCATCTTTACAACGCAGCTTGAAAAGTCTCACATAGTTGATCTTCGCAGGGTTGTGATTTTTTAATTCTCCCTCCACATTCATTAGACAGTGCTTAACCTCTGTGAGGAGGAAGCTGGGCAGAAATAATCGCTCTGAGACAGAGAGTAATTAACTGTGTGTCTCAGAGGCTGCGGTGGGTCTGAGTTCCCATCACTCGATAGGAGGTGAACTGAGCATACAGCAGCTAGGAAGTTCTTAAAATTTTTCAGCTATCCTCCCCAATTACATGACTGAATCTGCTAATGAACTATCGCTTTAAAGCAGAGAGGTAATCCACTCTTGCGTGGGGCTGTCTGCCAAAAAGTTCAAGTTGTTAGTAAAAATGAAGTGATGCTGCACTCCGCACTATTAACATGCCAAAACAACAACAACAAAAATCTTTTCTCATGGTCCAGAATATTAAACAGACACAAATAACTTTCATTAAAAAGCCACATTTTCTGTATGGAGTTTTCCCTGGAGAGCGCAACATTTCTTTTCATAAGTAGGATGAATTTTGCACTTCATTAAATGCCTTGATCTTTTCATCACATTAGCCTTTAATGTGACAACATAATCTTTAGTTTGTCTGCATTAACGATTAAAACAAATGTGCATGCTTGTGTGCGCATGTGTGTGTCTGTGCGTGTGTGAAAAATTATTCACTAGTCTTTAAAAATGAAAGGCCATGAAACCACCAACATTCTCAGCAAAGGGGTTGGCTTAAAATAGATATGGATGTACTTTTTCTTAGTTGTGGGGTTAAAATCTAACTTTTAAAGGCCTCTAGCTCTCCCTTGTGATGACATCTATGGGAAAAGCGTGCTCCGCCTGCCATTCTCCCTTTAATACCCAGGTGCTCTGCAAGCGAGGTTGCTGAGCTCCTGTTAAGATCCCGATGCTGCTGCTGGGCCTCACACAGCCTCGAAGCAAGACCATTACCACGACCAGCTCCTTGAACTGATGCTGGTGACTGGTGGGCAAGAGGGAGGGCTGAGTCTGAGACAGCTGCTGGCACTGCCATGCCCAGCTCCCTTGCTCCCACTGCACAGATGCTGGGGAGGTTCAGGAGCCAGCTCCCACTATCATGAAAGCAATTATTCGATGTGGATTTGTCTGAACCCATCTCGACTAATCCAACCTCAGATATTAGGAGAAATTTCTTCACAGAAAGGGTTGCAAGGCACTGGAACAGGCTGCCCAGGGAAGTGGTTGAGTCACCACCCCTGGAGGTGTTTAAAAGATGCATAGATGAGGTTCTTAGGGACATGGCTTAGTGCTAGAGTTAGGTTATGGTTGAACTTGATGATCTTGATGGTCTCTTCCAACCAAAATGATTCTATGACCAACTTGTGGGGTTTCTGTTGTGCAGCTGTCCCCATGGTGGGGGCAGGAGGTATAGCTGCGTGTGGCAGCCATGTGCTGGGGAGAAAAGTGTGCCAAAAAAAGATGGCAGGAGTTGTGGGGACCCAATATACAATTCCATAGGTGTCTTTTTGGCTAAAGATGGAACAAATATGTTCTCCTATATATATAGGTAGAGTTTCAATATTATGACAAGGAGGTTTGCTTAATAGATTTTGGTGTAAACAAGTAAAACTCTGTATTTTGGATAATGAACTCTCTCACCTGAACTAGAAACAGAAAACTCTTTTATAGTTAAGGACCTCATTTTTTTTTAATTTTTTTTTTTTTTAATAATCTATAATGGAAGAAAGTGATGAGGAGGTAATCTTCAATAGAACACATAAAAGTTATCCAGCTTTTACATACCTCTTTGATATAAGCAATGTGACAAAACTGACATAAATGCCCCAGAAAACTTAATTGTTGTAAAACATTAATTTTTTCAGTAAAAAAATTCAGATTAATTTGTTCACTCATTTATGTTGCAGATATACCTGGAAGCTGCACTGCTGTTATTTCTGTGTTTAAACCCACCCACAAAATCGTTAAATGTCTCTCCACTTTTTAGTGATAGTCAATGATCCAGGCAAAATTCTGACTAAAGTTACTTTATTTTTTTTTAATCTTTTCCTGGTGTTTCCAAAACAAATCTAAGGATGGCATATGGAACTGAATACCCATCTGCTTCAGAGACAGCATCAAACTATAAAAGCCAAAACTTAATGCAGAAAGTGCTGTCTTGTCTTACAAACATGGGAATACCAAATTTCAGAAACTCACAGAACAGATCTGACACTAACATATTCCCCAAACAATCCCCGCAATGTGTTTCCAATCTGGTTATTGTGGTGTGCTAAAGATATAGTAAAAGCTGAAGGGTCCCAATGCTGGAACCACTTAGGGCACTGCAGTCTCAGAATTCACTAAGGGAAGGTTTAATTTCACCCAACTTCAGCCATATGAAGCAAGACCCTTAGTCCAGCTAATTACCATGGCTCCCTGGATGGTGAAGGTAGGAAGGCATGTACCTCTGGAAGGAAGATGTGCAAGAGCTGCCAAAGCTGAGAGAGATAACCTCCCTGTCAGGGGGCCAAATTAGGCACAAGGAGCCTTATCACAGCTGCTGCAGCGGGATGAGGAGAAGCTGCTGTACAATTAAAGTGTTCAGCTGGGTACCAGTGTGGGGCTGGCTCTAGTAGGCAGCACACAAGTCCCTGAGTCTCAGAAATGCACTTTGAAAGTGTCAAGTAGCTCATTCTTGAGCCCCACGCTCTTGTGGCAAAATTGGTCGGCCGTGCAACCTCACTGCTTTACAGCTCATCCAAACCTCTGTAAGCTACTCTGGCTGCTTGCAACCAGCATGTAACCACAACCAGGCCCCTCTGAGAGACAGAGCTGTTTCCATTGACTTAAAGGAACACGGGCAGGTAAACAGAATCATGATACATGCCTTGAAAAATGGCATAACTGTGGGCAGAAATCTGTATTCCCAAACTCTTTCAGTTCCCCATTTCCTTGCACTGCCAACTACTTCAACAAAGAACGCAGCCACAGCAACAGTTTTTAAGGTAGTGAAAATAAAAACCAGACAAGTTAATTTTCAATAGGACGTAAAAGACCACTGAATTCCTGACGCACACAGGCTTCCAAGCAGGTAGTCTTTTTCCTGAAACCATGCCATGTGAAATGTTCATGAAAAGCATTGCATGGATGGGTATTATTTTACAATTTGTGATTGAGGAGTTTAGAAGGAGCATTTGAAAATTTCTTATTGTATTGTAGCATGCACAAACAAATCAAATAAGAGATTTCTGCAGAGCTGCATTGTTATATCTTTGTGACTTAAACCACATTGCTCAGCCAAAGGAAGCTGAACCACAGAATATGAATATTTGGAGACATACCGCTCTTTATGAAGGGAAAGACCCACATAACATAGGGCAGAAAGGGTTCCCCTGTACAGAATAGCATCAACATTTTTAGTTTTAATAAATGACTCTGTGGTCCTAATCTGCTACACATCCTTTATTGTAGAGGGGAGTAGTTCTTCATAATACCTTAATACCAACAAAAACTCCTACTACAGGTGCAACTGTTTTTATGGTATCGCCCAGCCACACATCATCCTGATATAAAAGCTCATATGAAAGCTCACACCTCTAAACTGTGTTGCTACACTGGCAGACATTTATGGTACATACCCTGGCCGTAAACTGTAGAACAAAATCATGGAATCTGGGAAGGAGAGTGCTGGCTCTTAGCATTCTTAGCTAACCATATGGACCCTGATATTGTTGGGCATTTAAAACCTCAGTTGAAGCATGAAAAGAGATACCACAGTGTTTTGATGTCCTTTGCTGACTGAGAGCTATTTTTGAGCATTTCTCACCATCTAAACGCAGATCTAAAACTCATTGAGTTAAGCTGTCTTCAGATGAGACCTTACAACATCCTCCTGTGGTAGCAAAGCCAGCACATATTTTAGCAGCAGTATTAGGCACTCAGTGAGTGCTTTAGCCAACTAGAATAATTTATAATACTTCAGGGTGTGTGTTTGTACAGGTATGTCTGCTGGCAACCACTGTGAGTCACCTAGACAGACCTAGTTTACAGCATGCAGATTCATGATGCGATCTGTGCTCTTTGGATGAAAACTCCCCTTTTAGGAAATGTAACTGTTTTCTCCTCTTTTTTTTCAATAGAAATTAAAAGTACTATTGGTGTAGGGGTTTGTGCACCAAATAAGTGGGAGGTAATAAAATGAGAAAGCAGCAGGAGGGATGGTGAGGGGAAGGGGACCTTCCAATAGAGCAAACAGAAACTAGATAAATGTTGCTGCTGGTTGGAGGCTGGAGCTGACTGTGCCTCCTTGGCCCCTTCAGATGGGGACTTCTAGAGTGATGGCAGACCTTGCAGTCAGGTAGGAAAATGGAAGGGCCCCAAATGAAACAACAGCCCTGACCGTGCAGGGCTGTCTGGGAGAAATGGTAAAATAAATAAATGCATAGTGTTGCTGTGTTCAACTCCACATCTGCCTCTGCTGTCCCCAAACCTCCTGCTTGCCCTTTCTCCCTTCCAGAGAGGGTTGGGACTCAGCCTAAGTGGACATGGCTGAGTGGGATTGCTTTGGCTGCCAGATAAGCCACTAAATTCTGCTGTCATACTGTATGTTTTCTAGACATGGAGGAAAATGTGTGAAGTTCAGGGCTAGGAGTCACCGTGCGAAACTGATCTTGTCACTGCACAGAGAACTTGCAACATTCACAGCAAAACAAGAACACAGGAGGGGTTATAGACATATTCTCATCTAAAGCTGACTTCTCCTTTACCCTCACATCTGTAATTTTCAGCAGTATCTGAAATAAAAGCAGCTATTTAAATAATATTGAGTACCTTAAAAGTAATACTCACATAAAACTTCAGCATGTGACATGACTGATAAATGAGCAGTAAAGTTTCTCCAGTTTGGTAGGATTTTCTCCCACAGCTGTGAGCTTTTTAGCTCTGAAAAGTGGCAGGGAAAAAAAATAAAAATTAAGTATTGGCATTAGGGATAATTTCTGGTAGCATTCACAAGACTTTATCTAGGTGCAATTATTTGGTAAGAATTTCAACATTTTTAATATGTTCAAGCAAGCAGTTTCAGCCCAATGGTTGGCATATCCTCTGAAACACAGAGGGTTTTTTTTACTAGCAGGCTAGAAGCATGACACATTGAGAACAGCTTTTCCCTCACCTGCCATCTCTTGTCACACTCCCATGATGTCTCTCTCAGGTGCTCTGGCAAGTAGGAGGAGCAAACCCCAGCACAACAGCCCCTTGGTTTATTTTGCATTTTTACCAGCTCCTCGTCCATCGCCTGCATTTAGGGCACAGGCTGGGATCATCCTTTACTTCACCTTGTCTTCTTCAGTTTCTTGACTTCGAGTTTATCTTAAAGCCCTTTGTTTGGGCTCATAATTCAGCAGTGAGTCAGTAACCCACAAGTACCCCGAGCGGAGCCAGCCATGATCCGCAGCTTCACTGACCACCTGCTCCAAGCTGTTTCCTGTGTGGGCGGCCAAGTCCAGAGATACTTAAAATATGAGTTACAGTAAATTTTAGTTTAACTTTGTGTACACTTTTCAGGCACTCAGGGTGGTTAAAACCAGATGACACTGAGCTTGATGTCTCAGCCCCGCCTGGCTGTGCTGTAAAGCCAGCTAAACTTTGCTGACTTGAGGAAAGAAGGGCAAGAATCTGGCCCTAACTATTTAGTTCAGCCACCTTTCATCATCGTGCATTGCACATGCCATTACTTGCTCTCTCGAACTGCTGCTTCCATTCTCCTGCGGTTGCCCACAGCCGGCCCATCGGCTTTCCCTCCCTCCTCGTGACCAAGTGATGCTTCTCTGGCCTCTGCCCATCTGCCCTGGGAAAAGTTGGGATGCTTTTGTTCTTCCTTCAAGATTTTCCATTGTGACTGTAAGTTAACACGCTTTGGATCTTCAGTGCTCTAAAGGGAATTAAAACAATCAACCAAACCTGGTTAAGAAAACTGATTTTAGAGATGAGAAAAGAGGGGCAGAAGTGATATTTTCATCCAGAAATGGTGCCCAGGCTGTAATAAATTTGCACCGTGCATGTAGATCCAGGCAAGAGCAGTTGTAGACACGTTTCTTCCCTTTCTGTCTCAAGCCCTTCTCTCCACAGCCTGACTCATCTCACAGTTGTGTTTTGGGCTTTCTTGATGTGCCTCCCTTATCACGACAGGCTTTCCCACCACACAGCACCTCCCTTGCTGTGTTGCTTTGCCTCCCTACTCCAGCTCTCATGTCACATCCACGGTGCTGCTCTGCTTTTCCCTCTGTGATGTTTCCTGCTGCAAACCCTGGTTTGGGCAGTTTTGGCTCCAGCATTTTCCAGACACATTCCCATCTCAGGGCATGGTGTGTCCCCTCTTCCAGCCAGCAGCCACACTGCCATGGGATGACTGTCCGGGCATTTTGGGGCAAACTGGGCAAAACCTGAGCATAGAGTGTTCTGGTGTGGCTCCCTGTCCTGCTTACTGTGCTTTAGGAGCAGGTCTGAGCCCAGGAAGGTTTCAAAAGCAGGTTGACATATCTGGTTTGAAGTGAAATTTTTGGCTCAATTTTTCTTCTTTTTCGATGAAAATACTTGTGCTACTTTGAAAGTCCTGATTTGTAAACAGCATGTTAATCTCTGTTAATTGTTGGGGGGTTTTTTGTTTGTTTGTTTGTTTTATTTGGGGTTTTGTTTTTCCTTTCATTTGGTCATAATAGCACTGGAATCAGTTTTTTGGTTACACATAATTGGGATGTTGGGAGAAAAGGATAATATCCCACATTTATCTCCAAAGTCAATGATAGACTATGAAATACTTTTGCAGTTGATTATTTTGATGCATCATCTCCATTTGGCTTAGCAAAAGGGAGCTCCAATTTCCTCACACACTGAACTTTGTCCTTCTGCCGAGGAATCTCTGACATTTTGCTTTGAAAAACTCCTAGCCTTGATCTTTACCTCATCCATCACCACACACACATTTTGTAAGCAATGGCTTTGGCTTATTTTTGCTTATGAGTGCTCGAAATTGCTTTCAAGTCTTCTATGCCTTCATTCCATTATGCCTCTTTTGAGTAGGCTGAGAATTTTGTGAATGTGTAGTTTTGACATATCTACTAGTGATTTTCTGTGTAGGAAAAAGCTGTCACTTTATTTAAAATATATTAGTTAAAATATATTATTTTTTCCCTCTTGCTAGATACAGAAAAACAGAAAGATTCCAAAATTTTAAATATGATCGCATTTAAAATACAAATTTTAAACATTCATATGAAAGATAAAGGTGTGAAAAATATTTCAAAAATATTAACACAATTATATCCTTTTCTCAACATGATCTAATGAGCCTGAGAAGTCTAGAGTGATTTTTTTCCCTGTGCATACATTTTCAAAGCAGAAGAAAATGGCGTGCTGTGGATAATTTGCTTTGTTCACAGGCAAAGAGCTGGGATGGCATCAATTGCTTTTAATTATTTGCTCTTCTTCCATAGTTCTCAAATGGCCATTGGTGAGGTTTCTTTTAAATTCTGGCTTTGAAAGTAGTATACTTCTTTGCATTTGATGTTAGGGAATAGAAGGGATTAATTAGAATACTATGAATGCATTACTACCAGCCCATTTCTAAACATGTTTACGAGCATTATGATGGTGAACACTGCTGAATCCTAATACATAGGAACTCATTCATAGTTTGCAGAAGGAAATTAAGCTGAAGATAAGAACAGCGCATTAATTTCAACATGATGTCACCATGGGAAAAAATAACCTTAACTTTAAATGTGCAACACTGACATCTGAGTCACTTGCGAGCATTCAGGAATGGAGTCCCAGGGCAATAGTTCTACGTGCCCAGGGAAAGGAAGAACCAAACAAAACCACTGTCACTACCACTCAGTATAAAACTCTGGTGTGTCCTTGTCTTGAACACTGGGTGCAGTCCATCCACCCCTCTCAAAAAAGTGCACACTGGGACAAGAAAGGACAGACAGGAGGGTAACAAGGCTCATCAAACATGTGCAAACAGCTTTTGTGCCAAGAATGAGTGGTGAGTTTAGGACCCTTTAGCGTGGCAGAGACCAATGATGCTGAGCATGGCAGGGCAGATGGATGGGGATTAGTTTCCCACACAGGAGCCACTAGGTGTGTTTGACAGGAGGTGGGTGCAAGGCAGGCAGTGGTGGGTCCTTACACAATGCTGGGGAAGGCCCCACTGCAGTGCTTGGTGGAAACAGAGAGAAGAGTTGATGTGGAGAAACTCACAGAAGTGTGGATGTGCCTAATGCATCTACTGCGGGCAGGAGCACCAACTCTATCTGATCATCTGCAGGGGTTAATTGACTAGAAGTCTGGGATGACTGTTTCCAGCACTTAGATGTTTCTTCCCTGCAACTTAATCTGCAAAAATGGGACCCTGATCCAAAAATGACTGATTTGCACAGATGAGTCAGAGCAAATTCTGTTGCACAATGTGGAAACTGTAAACCTAGCAAGGGAGATTTTCTCAGTCTGAGAAAGTATGTGATGAACCTGAGACTGAAAATAAAGACATTTATTTTGTTTTCCCAGGGAGGAGTCTAGCCAGCATTTTTCTTAGATCCATTTAAGCACTTTACCTCACTTCTGTGATTTAGGGCTACTTCATTCATTGGCTAAATTAAGAAAAATGAGTATGCTGAATTGTGGAGAAGATAAATGGGCCATGTAGTCAAATAGCAGTGGCACTGCAAGTCATCAGCATGATGCTTGGAGAATGACGGAGAGAGCAATCCAGGAAGGAATTAGGAGACCAGATGCTGTGAGTTACTGCAAAGTCAGGATTTAACTCTGCACTTTGCATTTCAGCTCTTCCATTATCATAAAGCTGAGTGGAATAAAACTAAGGTGAGAAAAGTCGTGGGAGTGTGGGTCTGGGACAAAAGCTCAAGTTTCAATTCTATTTCTTTCTCTATTATTGTTATATATTTATTGTTACAATCTACCCATTAGCATTTTTGCTTAACTTGATGTAGAATTGTAATTCCACTTTGTTCTTACATGTTTTCAACTAAGGTAAATCTAGCTTATACTAGTGAAGCTAATAAATGTCAGGAAATTTTCATTCTCAATTCTATTTTTAGAGTAAAATGGAAAATGTAGTGATAATGTGTCTAACTGTACAAGGCCAAAAACCCACTCACTTTTTCCCATATGTACTTTGCAAATGTTCATTTTTGTTCAGTCAGGACAGATTTGAGGTCCTTGCATCCCACCAATAACCCAAATCCATAGCATCTCTGTGGAAGGTGCTAGGCAGGAGACTTCACTGGCTCTTGATGGGGGCAGCTGACAATCTCAAGAAATAAATGGTATAAACTTCAATCAATTCATAACACTAGTTTAACTGGGGATAAAAAAACAAAAACAAACAAACAAACAAACACACAAACAAAACCTTTAAAAAAAACCCTGTTGTTGTTGTTTTTGCAAAGGAACTTGTGCATCATGAAGAAAAAAAATGCTGTATAGAAGAGGTTTTGGGAGGTACAAAGACACAGTCATGTACAAACACACAGAGCTTCCCTTGGACAACTTGGTCTCCAAGTGAGCAGAATTTATCAGCTTAGAGTGGGAGGATGTGCTGGTTTGGCTGAAAGTGAGTTGATTTTCTTCATGCAGTTAGAAAACTTTTGTTGTTGTTGTTGTTGTTGTTTTGTGTGTGTGTTTTGGTTTTGTTTTTTTGTTTTTTTTTTTGTTTTGTTTTGTTTTTGTTTTTGTTTTTGTTTTTGTTTTGTAGCTAACACAGTTATTGTTTGGATTTAGTTTTAGAATGAGAAAATAACATTCTGAGACAGACTTAAAGTTTTTAATAGTTGTTTTCTGGGAGCCAAGGATGTTCTGAGCACTCTGCCCACAGGTGTAAGGCAGCTAGTAAAGGAGCCATGGGTGGGGCAGACTTTGACTGACATCCAGACTGATCAATAAGAATATTCCCTGCCATTAGTGTCATGCTTCTTACTTAAGGAGAGTCTGAATCTTCCGGCTGGGCTCGGTCTGAGACAGAGTCGGGGTGCAGTCAGGACAGACAGGCACAGAGACCTGTTGTGCTTCTGCTCCGTTTCATGTTCAGGAGTTTCTTAGTTTCTTTTCCCATCCTGCCATTTTGCAGAGGCCTCTGGGCCTTTTTGCCTGTTTCTCTCTTTTCTCGCTGGTATCAGCTGTTTGGGACCAGGTGCTGCTGCCTGGCGGTGGCTGCTCAGTGAAGACAGAGTTTGTGAGGAGCTGCATTTAGTATCTTTTATTTTGTATTCTGTCCTACTCTATTCTATTTCTATTTTACATATATTATTATTAGTAGAAGTATATTAATGTTATTTTGTCATTTTATTAAACTGTGTTTATCTCAATCCACAAGTTTGCCCTTCGCCTTTCATTTCCCTCCCCTGTTTGGGTGGGGTGAGGATGGAGTGAGCAAGCAGTTGTCATGGTTATATCACTAGCACAGGTTAAGCCACAACGAGGGAATAATAAAACAACACAAAGTACACTGGGGACTTCTATCAGTAACTGGTAAGCAAATGGAAGGGACCCCAAACACTCACTCTGCAATGTAGTCACTAATGTGACAGGTTTCTACCAAATATGAAAACCAGCCTTTCTCAAGGGCTCTGGGTATAGCAAATTATACCATCAAGAGGTTATGGTCTTGGAACATAAATTAAGTTTTACTGTAAAATTACATTGAAGACCTGCAAAAATTCTGTAAATCTTAAACCTGGGTCAAAGCCCCCTGAGACCCTGCTCATGTATACACAAGGCTGAGGACTGGGGTGCAGCTAGTGGGTGCTGCTCTGTGCCTGCAGGGCCACATGTGGACAGGGATGGATTGCTGCTGGGCAGGAGAGCAGGTGGGATTGTCTGTGCCAAGCAAAGCTGACCCACCAGAAATGTCTTGCACCAGGGGTAAATTTTCTTAGGAAGAGAAGGTCTGCAAAGAAGGTGAGGGAGGAAGTGTCCCCATAGTCTTTGTTTGGATAGGACAGAACTTCCTTCACATCCTTCCTGGTGCCCTCTGGGCCTTTGCAGTGGGCCAAGAACTGCACACAGCCAGTAACTGTGGTTCAGCTGCCACCTGTGCTGCAGCGAGCTGACCGCTGGCCATCAAGAGCACCCGTTAAGCTTCCAAGGCACTGCTGAGGCATCATCTGTGGTGGAAGTGTCCTGCTTTCCAGCATGGTCAAAGCTAAGCTGCTTCTCACAAAAACTACTCAGGGCATGTGGCACAAAGCAGACACAAACCAAAACACCTCAGCAAGGAAGATGGTGTTGGCTTCTCCTGTCTGCTGTAGCAAGGCTGACTCTCACAGAATCACAGAATGTTAGGGATTGGAAGGGACCTCGAAAGATCATCTAGTCCAATCCCCCTGTCGAAGCAGGAACACGTAGTTGAGATTACACAGGAAGGTGTCCAGGCGGGTTTTGAATGTCTCCAGAGAAGGAGACTCCACAGCCTCCCTGGGCAGCCTGTTCCTGTGTCAGCCTGGGAGCACAAGCTGCAGGAGCCCACCACAATAAGGACGTCAGAGAGCAGGGACATGGGCAAAGTTCAGGCCAAATGTGCATGCAGGCTGGCACCTGCCCCTTGCACAGGAAGGTTTTGGTGCATATTGGCTGCGGGCTTGGGCAATACTTTGGTGCTGTGTTGCAGGGTACATTAACACTGGGTGTGTGTGCATCCCTGTCCCTGGGATCAGGAACACCAGGGCAGTGTTAGCTTTCCACGAGCTCTCTTTCACCATGCTGTCACCCTGCCCTGTTTCACAAACACCTTCCTTTCTTTTCAAGTACTGAAAATGAAAGGAAAAAGAGAACAACAACAAAAAAATCCGTAAGTATGTTGATACAGTTTATATGAGTCACACTGATCTCCAAAGGGTTGGATGAGGCAAACACCCCAGGAGAGGGGGTGGGATTTTAAGGAAGGTCCTGTTTTGTGTTTTACCATGATGAGGCATTTTTAGCACACAAAAAGTCTACCCTGGGGGAAAAAAAAAAAGAAAAAAAAAAATAAGAAAAAGAAGAATCAAACCCCATTGCTGAATTGCAGTAAAAATGAGCTTGCTTTCCTATTATGGATAATGCAATCCCGGGACACTGCCTGCTGACAAATCCATTTGACTCCTTACTTCAGAAAGAACTAAAACCAATTTCTCACTTATCATGTAGCACTGCCACCCACCCTGGAAGGGAGTAGTTTCTGTGATGCAAGCCAACAAACATCTTCAAAAATGACTGTCATTCTTACCAAGACTTACTGAAATGCTGTGCACACGTCGGGACAACAGTGTGTAGTTTTCCTCATGTACTGTACAAGTCAGGACTGTGCTACCTGCAGCTGGTGTGTGCTGCTGCCCAGGGTAACAGGAGATGCTCAGATGGGGTGGGGAGAGCAGCCAAATAGATGAGGGTGGGTTTTTTGAGAGTTCAATGTGTTGGTGTGTCTCTTGTGCCTTTGAAGTTAGGGGAAGCCCTTGTTGGGAGGGGAGAGATAGGCAAACACTGAGGACTTTGGAAAATCTGACTCTAAAAAGACAGATAAAGGGTATGAGTCGCTAATGGTATTAGTGCAAGATTTAGTGATGCTGACTGATAGTTCAAAAATGTACCTGTAGGAATCCTGCAAGGTCAAGGGCTTAGAGCTGACAGTCATGTAAGTTTAGATTTTCTTGCAGTAGAAGGACATTTTTAATGGTTTAAACCAGGTATTGAATAGATTACACATGTAAATACACTTACCTATATAAATAGATAAATATACACATATGCAGCAGCTAACAGGCATTGAGAGTTGATAGGTAATAGTTTGGAAATAACCCATATCATACAATCTCTCTCTGCTATTACAGCCATTTCACACTTGCTTTAGCATTGGCATCTCTTTGAAGTGCTGCTGTGGCCGCAGATCATCTACTGCACACCTTTTCATTTGAACTGCACAAATAGTTCTCAAAAAAATCCTTCCACTTACTCTTCTAATGGAATATGTGGATCCAGTCTCCCATTTATTTTCATCAGGCTATATGCACACTTTCGCTGTTTCATGAAGTAGGTCCTTGGGATGCTGATAGATGAGGCCATGAAATTGCTCCATGATAAATCCCACAGTTGTGAATGATTTGAGTTCTCTGTTTATAAAAAGTACTTAGACACATGCTCTTACTTGCTCTGTCAAATAAAAACAAGTCAAAAATACAGGCTTGGGCAATCTCAAACTTTGCAAGGTTGAGCTGAATCCAGGGGTCAGTTTTAGGTGAGGTAAAAAACAGCAAGAAAAGACATTTTCAGAGCACCAAAACACATAGCTTCAGCACTTCTGAAGTGAAACTCCTAAGTTTTCATCTCAATTACTTGTTCATTTAAAGAGATTTTTTTGTTGTTGTGTTTTAACCATTTGGTTTTT
Source organism: Columba livia (assembly GCF_036013475.1). Lineage (NCBI taxonomy): Eukaryota > Metazoa > Chordata > Aves > Columbiformes > Columbidae > Columba > Columba livia. The sequence goes on from NC_088602.1 coordinate 92,920,705, forward strand.
CTTTGTTTCTTACTACAAAGTGTAAGTAACCTGAAACAAAACATTCCCTCCACCCCAAACATTTAGATTTGGCTCCAGAGAATCTTTTGAGAGTGATCCAAAATAAAACATGCTGTTCTTTGATTTGCTGAGAATGGGGAGGTTTCTACTGTGGGACAACTTATTTTCTTAAATCCCTCTTGTTCCCACTTTTCAGTTCAGTCACTAAAGACTCCATTACCCAGACAGAACTATGTTTCTTACCCAGGCAGGTGTAAATTGCTGCACAAGTGGAGAATTAGGTTGCTTGTGAGAGCTATACCCTGTGGTACTGAACTTGAAATGAACAGGTTTTAGAGTAATATATAACACAATAAAAATATTAAAATAAACATATCTGCCATGGGGTTTGGTCTTCTTCCAAGAATGGGAGTATGAGTTGTTCTGTAGAGCTCATGTTTTTCCTCCTTTTCATTCAGGTTTGGACATGAAATTGCATACTCTTTTTTTCTTTTTTCTCTATTTTTTCCCTAGTAATAATTGGACCACACACTGTCCTGTCAACAGAGCACTTACTGTCACCCTTCAACATCTTGGACCCTTTGTATACAGTTCACTCATTAAGGCACTTTGTAAAATTGATGTCCAAGAGGAAACAAGTACATACGTTTAATAAATTGAGGTTCCCAGCAGCAGTTTTCCCTTACAGGAATAAAAAAATCTCTGTAGGATTAGATCACACTCTGACACTAGCTCCTTCAAACAGGGTAAGGAAAATCCATGATTTACATGTTTGTTGTCTTCTGTTGTGTGACTTACAGATTCTGTGGCTTAAAAACACACGTTTATCTCTGTATATATATCTTTACCAAGAAGAACACTTCCTATATGTAATAAAAGGACCAAAGGTTGAACACCAATAAATTAAAAATTATTTCAAATAGAGCACTGCCTTGGTACTGTACATTTTTGGCCTGCCACACCGATCTATTTAACCTAGCACATAACTAGAGAAAATATTGAGCTCAGTAGTCTACTTCCAGGCCTGCTAAATAATGATGCAATTTTGCATCTGCCCTCATTCTTTTACAAGGTTCAGACTACAACTGACTAGCAGCCAGTTACCCTGGAAAACCTCACCAACAAACAAACACTCAAAGCCTTGAAAGACCAAGCGGCTGAAGAGAGACGCTGCAGTCGGGCTGACTTCTGGATACAAGTGGGTGGTATGAACATAAAAGGGATGGCATTAGATTAGAGCTCTTCCTTTGATCTCTGTACAATAACAATAAAATAGTCATAAAGGACTTTCACTCAGTGGATCTCAAAGCACTAGAAAAAAACCTTAATAAGCCTCACAACTCCCCTGTGAGGCAGATATTATCACCTTCGTTTTACCAAACAATAAACTGAGCCCAGAGGTCTGAGATGGTTTGCCCAAGGCACACAAGCAGTCCGTCCTCATCCCTCCCAACATGGCCCTGTCAGACACCTGAGAAAGGGACACTGTGGTCATGGCTTTCTGGTGATCCCCTGTATGACTATTGTGCCTGACATCCCCATCCTTGCTCACTCAGTGACAGCCCAATTTCACTGCTCTGCACCCATTTATTCTGCTTTAGGTGAGGGCAGCAATGTTTCTGGCTTCTCTTTGTTAGCATTTGGAGCGTTCGAATCTCCCCAGTCTATATTTTGTTTAGTTTTCTCCTGTCTTCTGTATGCATGCCCTCATAGTGTTCTTGGCAGGTCTCTAAGATGCCCAAGTCTGAGCTTGTGGATCTGACGCCCATGCAGTGTTGGAGCTGGTACGTTACCAAAACCAAGAGGGAAGCATTCTGTTGGGAAGGCTGGGGAGGCCATCCTTGGTTCCTCAGGCCACTTACCCCAGCCAGCCACCCCTGCTTCTCACCAGGGTGCTTAGGAGAAGCATTACTTTTCCTCACACACCCAAAGGAACCCCTCACCCCTGCAGTTCTGGCCACTGCCAGCCCCAGGCCATGAGTCAGAGTGCAGAATATATTGGAGTTTGTTGTCCTGGGCAGCATCCATCTGGTGTGAGATGTGGATCTGACCAGGCAGATTAGGACTAGTCTCACGCTTCTCTTGCTGTGTTCACACTTGCAGTTGCCCATGGAGACTGGGCTCCCCATCCTCTTTCAAGCCTCTAGAAAATCGGCTCCCATCCTAAAAGTCTGGCTACCTGCTGCAGAATTACCATAAAACTCCTTTTTCCCAGACATGTCCGCTTTTTCTTCCCCCCAGGCTTGATCCAGGTGGAGTTTGAGCTGCAGCTCCTGTCTGGGTTTTGGAAACCACTGCCAGGAGCCCAGGCAGCTCTGCAAGGAAGTGTGGAGGCAGGTTTGGCCAGCGGAGGCAGCCCTGGGTCAGCCAGCAGCCCATGGCTCTGGAATGGGGCTGAACCCTACGCACACCAGCAGTATCTGGTAGAATCCTGGGACAGAGAAAGAGGCCAAAAGGAAAAAAACTCTCCTGTGGAAGGGGGTTTGGGCTAGGGGCCAAGAGTGAGTGTTACATCAAGGGGCAGGAGCATGAATTAGTGCCTGCACTTGTCTCTGTTAGCACAGAGAGAATGGGATTAATTATGTTGATTTTAATCATCTGCAGCATTTGAGGCCAGATGGGAGAGATTTCAGGCATGGAGAGTGTTGTGAGTGAGGGAAGGGGGTTCCTGTACAGAAAGTGGACATGAGGATCTGGAAGATGAGAGTTTGAGAGGAGGGAGTCAGAAAAAGGTGTTGGGGCCATGGGGCAGAAATTTGAGTTGGGATGGCAGTCTTGTCAGGAAGTGAGTCTTGGGGAGCCCTGAAACTACAAAGGGCTGAAGGTTCTGCTTGGGTGGGACAGGGTCTTCCCATGTGTGAGATTTGAGGTAACGATGATAGATGTAGAAGGATGCTTGGGAAGCTTCAGGACCCCTGAGGCAGGCATGGGGCTGGAGAAACTTTGGGAAGAGAAGGCTGGGGGAATCATTGCCCAGGGCAGGTGGGGACTGCCAGTCTGGGCTACCCATCCTGCTCCCATCCTTTTCTCTCCCACTTCATTGGAAATCCAGCAATCCCATCTTGCCACGGGAACACTTTGTAATATTGTCACAATTGTAATTAAATAGGCAGCCATCAGCAAAGAGGGCTGGCCGTTCTGCCTTAAGAAGTAAGTGTATGAAGGGTGCAGCAAATTGTACACTCTATGATATTATAGTAAGACCTTTTTATCCCAGGGAACTGTCCCACATGACCCATCCTCCTGCAGCCCAATTTATCTGCCACCCATATGCTCCAGCACAGACCTGATTTTCCTGGAGCATCCACCAACAGCAGTGGTTACCTCCTTCATGCTCACCATCCTCCAAAAAAGTGTGTTCAGGCATGCCTTTTCAGGTTGTGTTTTCTAGTAGAGCTGGATAGAATATGTTTTTTTATACCCCATGGGAAATTTTAAAGATTTGTAATATTTTGCTATCTTGAATCAGTTAAAAAAAATCCATTGATATCAGGACAAATAGTTAAAATATCAATTATATTTTTGAAATTAATTTAACAACATAAAAACCAACCAAAAAAATTAACCAAAACAAACAACAACATCAACAAAACAAACTAAACAAAACCAAAAAGACACACACAAACACAAACCAAAACAACAAAACAAACCAAAACAGGTTTCATATCGTGACTTTCAAACATTTTTTTCATTTTAATTTCAGCTTTTTAAAATAGTGCTTATTTGTATTACAAAAGAAAAAGTGCTTTTAAAGAGAACCTCCCTCCCCCTCAATTTTCCTTTGAAAATACAAAAGGAGACATTTAGATGACTTCTGTCTTTTTCAATAGCTTTTTCAAGGAGAAAAAATAGTCACAAGCAAGGTTTTCCTAGAAGTTTTTATTCAGCATATCTGAAAAAAAAACCCCTTTTTGTCGAAACATTCCCAAGCAATTCTTTTCTAACTGTTGGTCAATGAGAAGCTCTGTCTGTGAGCAGCAAAGGGAACTCCATGTGCAGCAGTGATGAACCCACTGCAGTTAAACACAGCGAATACATCCAGCTGTTGCCTGTCCTTTGACTTCCCAAAAGCCTGAACAAGGGCTGCACCAGCTATGGAGGGTTTTTTGTGCACTTTGTTCAGGGGTGTGAGGCTTGATGAGGAAACACAGGGGATTTTTTTGTTGTAATGTTGGTACTTTGTTTGACAGATTGTCCTGATTTATCTGATGGAGGGCTTCAAGCTACTTTGCTGTTGCCTGAAAGCTTGAGAAGCTTGAGGAGTGAATGGTCAAACTGGTCAAGGTATTCAGGTTTCCAATCAGCAAGACTGAGATCTAATACTGAAACATGACACACTTTGCCCTTCAAATGAAATTCAAGATGAAAGAATTGTTCTGAACAAGGAGGCAAGGATTTTATTGACTCTACATCCTCCCATAAGTTTAAATACCGAAATTGGGTTTGCAGTTTCTGTTAGTCTGGACTTAGGTCCATCTTCATGTTTAATAAACTTGGTAATCCATTAGATTCAAACAGTTTGAATTCATTAAAATCCCAAGCCAGCAGACATGCAAGGAAACTCACAAAGAACTTGCTCACCATTCGGCAGGCATCTTATAAAATGCATTTCTTTTGGTTAATGCAGCTAGTATTTTACTGCACTTGTTACCTTTTTTTCACTGGACTATCTCCTCCTTCCCCCCAAAAAAGAAACCAACACATCCTCAAAAGACTCCTGGTTTCCTGTCAGTAAACCAGTATCTTCTTGACAGATTACCCTAGGGAAAAAGAAAAAAACCCCAAACCTGACTCTCTCACAGAGTTCATGTTGCCCTCATTTACCTTTTGCATAACAAAAGCTCAGACTATAATTCTGAATAGATGTTTTGTGTAGTTGAACCAGGTGTCTTGCTTGGAAAGACAGTACATTAAAAGTCAGCAAAATGCCAATTTGCTTTGTTTCAAAACATTTTGTTTCAATTGTTGCCAAGACCTGGGGCTAAACACTACATTCTGTTTTAAGTGTCTCCATTCCGCAGTCAGCGAGCTGTTAAGGTTTTTCTTGTAATTTATCAGAATACTTTAATGACAGTCTCACCTAATCCTATTGCTCTGGAAGAGGTTTTAAGAAGTAAAACCATAGCTGCATACAATTTTGACTATGATAAATTGATGCCCACAAATAACGTAATTTCTGTCCAATTACTGAAACTGGTGAAAGGAAAGATTAGAAATAGATGTCTGTGCTAGAAGAATTTTGATTCTTCTCTCATCATGTCTGCAGAGTTCATAAACCTGCAACTGCAGTATATAAGCTGTGCATTGTAAGCTGGGTAGCTGATTTGTTTAATCAGAGCTTAAACAAGTATCCTGTGATTTTATTGCTTTTGCTCTACATATTTGTAAGTCACTGGTTTAGCTCTGCCACGAGTCCCTGCCTGCTCAACCCAACACACCAGAGTTCAGGGGTTTAAGCACTTGCTTAAGTGCTTTGCTGAGCTGAGGCCACAGTGAGTGTGTTTTAAGTCCCTGCAGCTGGAAACATTTTTGCACATGTCTAATTTTATGCACTTGGTTAGTCCCAGGGAATTTAATGGGCCTACTTATACATGTGAAGTCACTTGCATGCAAATGTCTGGATGACCAAGGCCTAGCACTAAGCTGCTCTGTCCTGAGGTGTAGTAGGACATCTCTGAGCAAAAGCTTTTTCTCCTTGACCCTTACCTGAAAACTAAAGGACAGCCAATAGTGGGTAAGAGCAGAGGTAATTTTAGCTCACTATTTTGCTTTTAGCAATGGTATGTAGTGGACATCCACGGAAAATGAGAAAGAAACATAGTGGGCATGGAAGGATACATCTTCTTGTACCTCCTTCCTTCTCCCCAGCTTGGGCCATCAGTGCTCCAGGGCAGTCCTCAGCTGGAGGCTGTATGTGGTCTGTTGTGTTTCATAGTCCCTAATGGCCCTGTTTTCCATTTAGACTTTGGCTTTCACAATATCCAATGGCAGAAACTTTCATAGTTAAAAAAAATAACAAACAAACAACTGTGGGGAAACTGCTGTGTGGAAAAAATCCTTCTCCTGGCATATCCCATATCTGCACCTGACTGACTTGGAGGCTGCTCTCCTACTCTCATGTGATGGCAAGTTCCTCCTCCAGCTGCTTCTTCCTGCTGTAACTGTAACTGCACACTCCCTTTTGCTTATACCTTTCCTACTGCCACCTCCCCAAATTACAGTTTATTTAGTCTCTACGGATGCTTGTCCACAGTGCTAACCACACGTCCTTCTTGCACTCGTGCTTTGACTTAGCTCTGAGACAGGGCCAAGGAGAGCATTCAGGTTGAAATGTGTCCTAATAATATTTTATATTTTATTCCCAAGTACTGTCTTAGCAGCAGTATTTTTTGTTCAATTGCTGCTGAGCAGTGAGTTGACATTCAGAGAACTGCCCACAATGACTCAATTTGGTGTATCTTAACGTTTCTCACACGAGAAAAACTGCGTGAATGCTCTTGGCCTCAGTCTGACAGAAATGAGAGGCTCTGTGAAGTGCAGCTGAGTCATCCATGTCCTGTGACTAGTTTAAATATCATGATTAGGGTGCTACTTTTATCACTGAAGCTGTGACAAAACTTGTGACTAGTAATGAATGAATAACTGAAAAAAAAATCACAGATTTTCTTCTAAATTCAACAGCTAATTTCAGCTTGACTGAGTTTCTGCCTTCCCCCCCCACTTTTTTGGTAACACTTTGAAATTTCAGTTAATGCATTCAGCTGCAGGGCTGATCTCTTCAGCTGTGGAGGGGTCAGTTAGTTACTCACATCATGTGTCGTTATTTCTGTTTCCTGGCTGGATTAACTGCATAACAAATCAAAACAGCAAGTGTTGCTGTCAAAGAGGTTCAAGCTATTCCTGTGGTCGTGTGAGTAGTTTAAGTAATATCTCACATGTGATGCTATGGCCTGTATATTCCTCTGCAATTCCTTGTTTTGAATGACCATCAGTGTTGGTTGTTGAGAAATCTGAATATGGTTTTGAACAGTGAATAGGCACTCTGCTGCAAATAATCTGGTCTCATCCTAAAGCAATGCAAGTCAGTGGGAAGGGTCTCATGGATTTCTTCTGGGACTGAACTAGGCTGTCAGTAATGTGAAATTGAAAGAAAAAATAACAGTTAAAGTCACTCACATTTGCCTGGAGCTGAGCCTAGTGCTCAGATCCATCCAAAGGAGAAATAACACCCCTGGCTTCAGCAGGGTTGGGGTTAACCCAGCACCTCTGGGTGGTGACTGTCTGCTGCTTTGGAGAACGCCCCAGGTGAGAGCTGTGAGGATCTTCTGGCTGTTCTGTGAGTCCTATAGCCTTTCTCATCTGAGGTCTTCCTCAGCTTTACCGTGACGAATGATCTCTTCAGTCCAGAGTCAGAGTTTTACTGCCACTACAATTTGCTCCAAAGGACCGTTCAATCTGCATATGCAATGCAATTACAGCATATTAAATATTGATTGTTTAAGAAGCACTTGGTAAAGGGTATTAAACAAAGTACACACCTTCCGTCTAACTGCCTTTACGAAGATGAGAATTCAATATACTGTTATACATTTAATACCACATTAAATATAACATGTACATGGCGCTCTACATACCCTCGATGTAAAAGCATACACTAATACTTTTTCTGACAACAGCTGCCTAAGTAAGTGATACACGTATTAGTTTGTTCAATTAAATACTAGATAACTGTAAAAGCTCCTTAACCTACAATCCTCTAATACTTCCTGATGGACTAGAAGAACCATTTAATAATGTTAACTTGACAGCTGAATCATGTGGGCTGAAATCCAGGCAGGATCAATTCCCAATTCCAGTACGGCATTTTATATGTCAGGACATTAAGGAGAAGCAAGGTATAAGACTCAACATTTAAGGCTACGCTGGATGTTTCAGGCTGAAGAACATTTAACATTGAGGAAGACAGGGTGTACACAGAGTTCAACATCTCCCACAGGAATGAAGGAGCAACTGTCCTGTCCCCGAATGCTCTGTAATTTGCTAATTAGAATCCTTTCACAGAAAAGTGGAGAATTACACTTATATTTCTACTCCAGGTCACAAAGAGATGGGATATGAATGTGTAATTTACTCATCTGACATGAATACTAGTAAGTAAGAGAAACCTCACTATTTCCGTCTTGTTTATCTTTCAGAGAAAGGACTTATCCAGTTTTCAGCTGGATCTTCAGCCTAAACTCATGTCCTGAGGGGAAGGAAGCATGGCCTTTGCTGTGGCCAGCACTGTAGCATATAATGCAGGCCATCTTAGGTCACGCTCACCAGGTCTGGTCTTTGAGGATCCTGCCTTAAGGACAGGTCTTGGCATGTACCACCATTGCTGTGCCACGTCCCTTCCCTGGATTCAGCCCCACATACTCATTCTGGCCATATAGTACCTTTCTTCAGTGGAGACTGATTTTTCAGTGGAGCTGGCATTTGACATGTCTTCCAAACTCCAACTTGAAATCTTTTCATTGCTGATAACAGCAGCACAACTTGAATTCTCGTCATACATCCTCCATCATCCACAGCTGGCTTTTATGCACTTTCCTCTTCAGCTTGCTGAATCTGTTCTTCCCTGCTGAAAATACAGATTTCAGATAACTAAGAAAGTAAATTGCTTTCATAATATTGCCACGAGTCTCACAACACAGTGGCATTTTTGAGGGCAAGGCTTGGACCGTGTGTATCTGCTTTGGTTTCACTAACATTGCAGTAGGTTTCACCTCTGACCCATTCTATTTCCTGCAAGAAGAAACAACCATTTTCATGGATCTTCCTTGGCTTCTGAGTAAGAAGGCAAATGATGTTGACTGTATTTAGAAATGTAATTGAAGTCACAGAAACCAAGAACAGGAAAAATGCATCCAGTAAAAATAACTGCTTACAAGAGGAGGCAATATACTGGACAAATGGTATGGAAATAGCAAATTGGTCAGAAATTCCACTGGAAAAAGACAAAGCTCTTCATGAATATGACTCCATAGCTTCTAACCAAATTCTTTCCAATAAACCCAGGATCTCAAAAGTATATCAACACAACTAATTCTGACCACTTTTCATTAGCTTATTCCATCTTTCAGAGAATGCAGATGACTGCTGTTTACTCATGACTGTTAAGAGAGGTTTGTTATTTTTGAGTGCCTATGAATTTTTTATCATATCTGTAATTATGATGCTTGAGTCTCACAGAAACTTAACAGGCTTTCACAACAGCCATATCCTTCTAACTTAGAGAGAGTAGAAATGAAAATTTTTAGTAATGGTTCAAATATCAATATTTTTTGGCAAAAAACACAAAATATTTTAGGGTGGATATGCGGGTGCAATGTTTCATAAGGAGCTGTAGCATAAGTACCTTAATTTCCAGATGCTGTTTCCAAACCGCATCTCCCAGCTCACACCATTAATGGAAAGAAGGTGAGGGGGCAGGTTGTACAGTGGGAATTTCCCTGTGATGCATCATAGTTCACATAGCCTCCTCAAGAAACTCTCACACACACCGAGAAGTAAGACATAGGGCAACCAAACCAGATTTAATCTGAAGCAGATTTTTTTTCTGGCTAGAAAGTGGGGGTTTTTTGTTTGTTTTGTTTTGGGATTTTTTTAGCATTATCTATTTCTTTAGTTTTAACTTCATATGTTTTCCCCATCCTTGAAAACCAAAGTGTGCCACCAAAACTAAGAACTTGGAAAATATCACACGTCTTACCTGGAGTAGCCACAGGGGTAACAATACATGTTCCACACATTGCCCTCACTTTCTCTATTTCTAGAAGTCATTAATCAGCTTATGTAGTACTTTTTCTAAAGGCTATGATCTCCTAAAGGACACTTGTAGAGCCTACAAGATATTAAAAAGCCCCTCAGTAAGAAGTGTTTCTGCATATTTTATTTGTTGACATCTTACCCGAAGAAACAGTGGGTGTCTTTTTCCTTTTTATTTCCTTTCAACACTGACAGTTTGCCTATTAAAATCAGATTGGTGATTACAACTCATTTTGCACAGGCTGCAAAAAAGCTGTCAGCTGGTTTCTGCCAATCATAGCCAGATTTCAAGTAGTACACAACCGTATGATACACTAACTCAGTGCATTGCAATTAAACCTCTGAAACATTCAGCCTTTCTCTGTTGCTTGCAACTTTAGCTGAACTGGGAACTTCCCTGGAGAAGTTCTTCCTTTTCATTTGGTGCAAAGCTGAGGGGGATTCCAAAAATCTTGTAAAACTCTCTTAGAGAGGCCCAGGGGGTGGATAGAACTCACTTCTGTACACTTCTGGGAAACCTCTGCTTGCTCTTGTAGCCCCAGGGCAGCCACGCAAGGCAGAGCCAACACAAGTGGGCATGTTGCCCCCAGGCAGATGCTGGGGCATGATCATCCTTGGGACAAGACTATGGGTCAACATGGATTTGGGGGCACAGGAATCAATGACGAATGAGGGAGTTAACCTGATTGAAGCACTAGTGATAGACCCACAGGGCTGAAATCAGCACCTGCGGGCTAGGAAGATACAGGGATAGCTTGCAGCAAAGATCCTCCTCTTTACATCTGGTTCCATGCAGTGATCCTATGGCAATAAAACTGAAGATCCTGCAAATGTTGTAGCCCATCTTGCTGAAACAGGCTGTGATGCCTGGCAGAGCTGGGGGAAGCCTCCAGCAGGCATCAGTAGGAACTTTGAATTAAGATGGCAATAGTTCTCAGCTTTATATTCCTAATTAATGTAGTGCTTCTGAACAGTGTCAGGCAGACATCAAGGCTCTAGGCTTACCATGACAGCAGACACTCTAAAGAGAAATTATTTCCATGTTTCCATTGCCATTAGCCATGGCTATCTAGCCCTCTCAGGATGGCTTGTTAAATATAGAGCTTCAAATACAAACCTGATCTAAAGCAAACAAAACGTGAAATGCCTTCGGGAATTTCCCTAATCTTTCACTTCTTTAGATAAACAAAAAGGAAGAGATTTTCTGCGGTTTTCAGTTTGTTGGACTTCTCTTTTTTTTAAGCCTGTGTTAAAATCCGATTTTATTCTTTGCAACTTGTCATCCCATGATTTTCACAAAGATGTCCTAGCAACAACATGAAGAGAAAAGTTGTTCAACTAATGTCATTGTGAGCCACCTCTCAAAAATTTTCTACTCTGTGAAATCTCGAGGTCTGGATCATCCGAGACCTCCCTGTGTATCCAGAAGAGACTTCATGTAGCTACAGACTTTTGCCCACTGCTATTCATGTGCAGTAATGCAAGGTATATTTTTGCTTAAACTGTGCTGAAGTTGGTATAATTAGAGAACATTTAAAATACTGCGTTCTACTTTAACAGAACAAGCAGCAGAGATTAAAAAAAATAAGGAATTTGATGAATCATGAAACTAACTTGTCCTTTTACTCGATTTTCCCTGATATAGGCATTGTTTTGTCTCAATAGGTTTCGGCTGGAATAGATTCTTAAAAAAATAAGTGAAAAGGAGCTTTGAAAGTAACATAATACCTCTGCAGTTTTTTAAGAATAAATCTCACATAGAGGGTCTTATGGATTTCAGAAAGACTGAGATTCTCTTTATGTTGAAGAGTAAGATTAAGATAGAAAACATGTTTATTTTGGAGGCCTCACACACACCGAGCTCCATAATCACACTCACAGAGTGATGCATCATGATGCGTTATTCATCAAATACATTTGTTCAGATGATGTCATATATGTCCCCCTTAAGGGCCACATTATTTAATAAAGGATTTTTATTTTCTGTTGGGAGGTTGCACGAGGATGTTTTACTGGGCTTCAGAGCCTTGTAAAAAAGTACAGCTTTTTTTCAAACAATCCTTCTGATCCATCTGGGGGGTCTCTGTCTATGTTACTTGGTAGAAATATTGACTTGCTTACCAAACCTGATACAAGCATTATGCAGAAACACAATATACTGTGATACTGTGATACTGTGATAATACATCCATATTAAATATAGCCATAATAATTAATGTACAAAATACATACATGCATGCACTTCAGAGTTATGTTTCATAAATTAATATATATATTACACTAACTCCACACAGGATATAAAGAAAATCTGTTTCTACTGCATACAAAACAGACATTTAACATGTGAAGCAAATAGGAAACATGTTTCCTACTAAATTTAGAGGTCGTATTTCATGGAGATCTCCACATGTCTTCTTAATTCATCTCATGTTTCTATGATCATTTGCATTTATTCTCTCTTCTTTTTTTGTCTCAGAACTGGTACAAGTTCGGCTCTTTGTAGAGCCAGAGTCAAGACTGATCCGTTGTCTCTCCACATAGCCTTTATAAATTTTTCAAGGTTTTTTGCTTCCCAGCTATTGGTTTGTGATTACTATCCCCTCTTGGAGAGGAAGACATACCAAAAAAGAAAATGAAATATGAAAGTGGTGTGTGCAGAGATTTAGGCACTATATTTAACATTAATAGACAGCATTTAAGTAAGGGGCCAGTGCAAAAAAAAACAAACAACCCAAACAAACTGTCCTCTTGCATAGTTGCTGAAGGGCCTAGATCAGAAGGCATATGGTATTATGGTAACTACAGAGCTGTAGCACATGTCCTGTGTAGTGAAAGTACCTATACCCTGTCTTTCATCTCATATCTGGAAAACATGTTACTTCAACTTTGGTCATGAGGTGAGTCTGTACCCCAGTGCTTTAAGAGACCAAGCTCAATTCTTTATGCTTTAGGTCACAGGGTTTTAGTTAAAAGTCATCATTTAAAAAAGCAAAATATGGCAACTATTCTGTGAGAGGCATTTTGCCTTCCAGGTTATTCAGAGACTAAGAAAATTCCGTTATATTTTAAATTAAAAAGCTTTCTTTAACTAGCAATTCAAAAGAGGTTTCAGAAACCTTATACAAGGTAAGCTTATCTGCAGTTTTCATTAATCGGCAGTGGTATGGAGCTATTGGGCACAAAGTTTTTTTCATTGCTTTTGCCTCTTTATTATGAGCAAATATGGAAATAACTGATACACCGTTTGCCAATGGCGTCTACTCTTTTCTGTGGTCATTAGCACACGGGATGATGCCTACCAAGAATTCTTTTTATGTGGGAAGCTATAAGCCGCTCTCCAAGGAAAAAGCACCCTTTCTGTCTTGGTTGAGCGTGGCAGCAAAGAAAATGTCTGGTGCCCAGAAGAAGCGGACTTTCAACTACAGCAATAGTGAGAAGCTAAAGAAACACTCACCACCAATTTATCTTGCAAATACAGGAGTGCCTTTTTGCAAGATGCCCACACTGTTGATATTGCAGTAGATTAATGTGATTTTTTTTCATCCCCACCCTTACAATACTTTCACGATGTTCTATCAGTAACATTATTACTGTTGTAATTATTGATATTCTTCACAGCAAGGAGAAAAAGAATGAGCTGGCAAGTACACCTGAATATCTATTGTGGTTTCTTGCCTTGCAGAGACTTCACTTCTCCACCCTTGAGTGAAAGTCCACACTGCTGCTCCACTTTGGACTGCAACAGTGTGATTTCTTCTCCTGATTACCCTTCAAAATGGTTGCAGTATGTGTGCAGACTATATTGTTGATGCTTTGGAAATACAACCACCTCGTTGTCTGAAGACAAACTGGATGAAGCTTGCCCAAAATACAACACAATATGACAAACTGCAGTTTGGTACTTCGAGAGCAGCAGGTCTGTGCCGCAGTACTAGAAGAAAAGTAATTCTAAGGTCCTCAGCTACAATATGTTTACTGGTGAACGTTATTTTTTGAAGTCTCAGAGTCAGACAAGATCCATACCAGCAGCAACAGCAAAACACAGAAGCAGGGCAATCTAGAGATGCTAACATAAAATAAATAAATAAATAAAAACAAATAAAGTGTATACCACATCTTTCCTCAGTTCCTTTGCAATGCTTCTGGCTCAGGTTCATCCAGAAAAGTCTAAGTATTGGTTAATATCTCATTTCTGAATATAGGATCTATGGCAAATAGGTTTCCGTCCTGTCAGACCTGCTGCTAATGCAAGACACATAAAGAAAGCTCACTTGATGGAAGTGATCAACCTGAAATCTGATTCTAAAGCAATTTTTCAAAAGAGAACATAAAACAGCATGATCGAGATCCGTTCCTGAGACAAGACTTTCCATGCAGAAAGTGGGAAGGTGCAAGTCAACCTATTGCTGTTTCAGTTTTAAGATTACAATCTTGTGGTCTCCTTGGGATGTCATAATATGCTTTGAACTTTGAGTCAAGCTATTTCCATATTCATTTGCTTACTTCCACAAGGACAGACACCAATAAGACAATACACTACAAATCATTTTGTTATAAGTTACAGAAGGGGCGGAAGAAAAAGGGGGAGAATAAAGAGGGAAGGGAGAGAATATTTGGTCTGTTCTTAATTAAAACCAGCCGATGACATACAATGATTTGTCTGAAGCACTTCTGAGCTGTACCCATTTCTGTTTACACTTGACAGCTGTACATTCTTTCCTGCCTGTATTGTTTGAACTATGGCCAATAGCACAATCATTAAATCTTTGATAGTGTTTTTTAAATACAAAATTGACCTTTTTCTTTGAGACAAAAAGAAAGGTAGGGAAAGAATAGCTATGTTACTTTAGAGAGGTTTGGATTTACTAGGTTGTACACTCTGTATTGCAAAACAGTGCCTCTGGTCATTTTTGGACTGGCTGTTAAGAGGCTTTTTTCCTGTTCCTCACATCTGCTTGCAAAAAGAAATCATCATCCTGTGACCCTTTCCTCCCAGAAGATGCCTGTTTTGGGTAGAGAAATAAACCAAAGCATCCATGATTACTGAGTGCAATTCTGCATTGTGAGTGGGATGCAGAGGGTCTCACTTTACTAGGACAGATTTTTGCTATGAACAAAAAGATCCAGGAAAAAACCCATAGATCAAGAAAAACAGAAAGTTAAATATGAGGTATCTGAAGCCAGGTATCAGTCTGTCATGAATTGAGAAGCTGGAAAGTGAGTCTTCGTCAAAGCCAAATGTGTCCTAGACACTCCACAGGTTCTTTCTTTAAATCCAGTCTGCAGCCTCCAAAATCGATGGCTCATTACAAATGGAAATGCTTACCTAAAAAGGAGAGAGAAAGAACGTTGGCATATGCCTTATCCGTTAAGTTTGAACTAAACCACAGAACTGATTTGATCCAGATATCACCAGCTGTCCCCTGAACTTGCCTGAAGTGTGTTTCTTTGCCAGCTTTGGCAGAGGCAGAGGCAGACGGACCATGCTGTGCTGCTCCTTCTTGAGCTGAGACGCCAGAGATGCATTTTGTTTCATAAACTGGAGCTTAGTCTAAAATCACACAGAGAGTAAACAGGAAGGATATATTTAGCTTCTGCAGCTTAGTAGGAGTGGGAAATCTTTACTTTACTTTAACGTCCTGAAATAATTTTTAAAAACTTACACAGCCCTTGTGATTAGCCCAGAGCTCACTAGAGCTGTATGGGCTGGAGGGGATGTCTAAGTTGAAGGGGTACTTACCACTCTGTTGCTCATCCTAT
This sequence comes from Columba livia, assembly GCF_036013475.1. Lineage (NCBI taxonomy): Eukaryota > Metazoa > Chordata > Aves > Columbiformes > Columbidae > Columba > Columba livia. Next base: position 92,936,275 of record NC_088602.1, read on the forward strand.
CTCATGTGGAGATTGCCTTGGGTTATGAGGTTTAGTTTATTTATTAATTTAAATGTGCTATGAAAAAAAAGCTACATTCTTAGATATTTATTAGCTGAGTTACAGCAGCACTTAACTGGCTTTAACTGAGGTTAAAGACCAAGACAAAAGAAGATATAACCCCTGGTTTGAACATCTGAGTGCCTCCCTCTGCTATCGTGTAACATCCAGGCTGCCTGAAAAGAGAGAGTCTGCCAAAGATATGTAAAAATACATTGCACAACACTGAATGCATTCAAGCAATGTCACAGCAATGCTGGGAAGGTACCAAGTCAGAGCATAACAGAATCCTTGCCCCAGGGACCTTCATGTGAGACTTTCAGAACTCCCCAGCATTGGCCTAATTGAAGCTGATTGGGTTTTTTTCCCTAATTTGCTTTTGGTATTAGATCAAGGCCGAAATGTCCAAAAATTTCACTCACATTCTAAACTAACCTTTTCAATTATTCAATCAACTTATGATAGTGGTGAGGAAAAATTTGATTTCAACTGCTGGTATCTTGCCCTAGCATTAATAGTTTACCGATTTCAATGGATCTTCCATTTTCCTCTCATTTTCCTCAGAGCTTCAAAAAGCTCCAGGTAAGATGCCTTTTCTGAGAAGTCACAGGCATGAGTTGGACCAACTGATAAAATAAATGTTCCAAAAAGACACAGAAACTATGGCTACATCAGGCACAGCTGAGGACCAGCAGTCAGTATTTCTCGGGCTGTTTGGAGGTGTTAAACCCAAGATGTGAGATGTTGATGTGCCACCCCTCATTGGTCCACATAAGGAACCTGGCCTCCTGCTGATGAGCCCCAGGTACATATCTTCACCTTCACTTCTGCCAGTGGTGTGACAACCCTACAAGCAGGAAAGGAGAAACCTTCAGCATGTACCTATAAGCCTCCAAGCTTCCCTGACACTTAGATGTCTCCTGTATATCTGACCCCGGGCAGGTCCCTGGGAAGACTCACACTCACTTCCACACAGCAGATTCCACCTCATGTTCCCAGGTCTCTGAGGGGTACTTCTGAGGAAAACTACAGATGAAACATCTGGCAGGCTCCACATCTGCTGTAATAGTGATTATCTACATGCTGCGCTAGGACTAGGATCATTTCAAAGCTGGATGGATCGTTGTGCCATCATGTACATCTTATTATGCCTGTCAGAATCATACTGATTCATCTGTAAACTGTCTTCCACCCAAGAGATTTGGATTTGCTGCTTTCTCCTTTTCCTCATTCTTCCAGCACTCCTAACCTTGCTGTTTTGGGATCACCACCTTCCAACTTGACTGAATTGTCCCCAAACACCACCTACCAATGCTGTAACTGAGAGGTGATCTCTGCTTGAAATTTAAGGCAAACTCTGTAAACAGGTTATCAAGAAAGTCCCGTAGAAAGTTCTTTTATTTCCCTATCTCGATAACTGTCTTTCCACTCCACTGTCTGCTTCTTTGTGGTCTTTGCTTGCCATGTCACTTTGCCATTCACATGCATTACTCTGGCTTGGTAGCCATACTCTCATGGCCCTTTCCTGAGTCTCTGGGAGCAGAGAGAGGAGATTTCCCTGTAAAGAGTCTAGTAATGTGCTTTGAATCACTTCATTTTCTTGCAGAAATGTGATTGTGTTCATTTCAAGTTACAAGCTCAATTATCCTCTAGCTACATTGTGAACATCCTTGACTGGTACAGGAACTCCAGGGATTGTCACCATAGGACCACACGAATACAAATAAAACAGTATCATTGTGAAGGCTAAAGGGGAAAAAATGTTTCTCACAGCACAGCCTTCGAGAGGACTAGAGTCTATAAATGTGCCTGCTGGCAGCAGTGATATCTGACTTTCTAGTTTCTCAGCCTTCTACCACATCCTTTCTAGTCTGACTTCAGCTTCACCAACTGATTTTCTCTTGCTTCCTCAGTAGGAATAGAAATATATTTTAGAACTGAATCACAACAGTTATTGTGTTTTGTTTCACTGGTGAGGATACTTCAGTTACCTGCACACATGTAAAACCCACTGAACAGGGTCATCATCTGTCTGTGTCACCTTATGGAAAGCTGGAGCTCTTCAGGTACTTCTTAGATTAACACTAATTTAGAACTACTCAGAACCAGGCGATGCCATGAGACAGAAAACCAAGGTCAACAAACAACCCACTTCCATACTGCATGAAAAGCCTGAAAATATGCAACATCCCCAAATAGGTACTTTTCTGCTTACATGCATCCACATGTGTATACGCATAAGCTTACTAGTCACAGATGCACATGATGCTAAAGGACGCAACGATACTGACGTGTCAAGCACTCAGAAATGCTGAAACTCAAGGAGAAACTGTGCCCTCTTTCCAGTATGGAGCTTTATACTTATCCATTACAACAAAATTACAAAGAACAACAGGCAGCATGTGCCACCCCAGCTGGGATCCCCAGCCATGTAAGGGAGTGTGGATTTATACCACAGTTATGCCCTGAGCAGATGGACCTGATGAGCAGCGCGATGAGTCAGTCCATTGGGGGTTCAAGGGGATTCCCTACATAGCACTGAATCATCAATCACCAATTCTGTAAGATAATTTCCACAGCAAACAGTTGGGAACAAATAGTTGAAGCAACAAAGGGAGGATTTGGGTTCAGCAGTAATCTCGAGGGCCATTGCTGAGTCACGTTCTGGATTTGGAGGGAAAAAGTGGATGTCACAGAAGACATGTTCAGCCTGGAAGTAAATCAAAGACATGATCGTTTCCCAGCTCATTATATTTATTTGTAGTTCATTACTGTATTTATATTCTTTCTTGTGAAGAGTGTACAACAATTAGCAAGCTGGCCTTTTGGGTAAGTGTTTATCAGCGTCTCTAATGGAACACAAACATACAGGGCCATCATTAGTGGGCTGGGAAATGAGGGCCAGTGAGAAGCCCCCACAGAAGGGAAGCTGCATGGCTAATATAGTATTGCTTCCCCAGGCAGCTGTAGTGTGATAGCAGCAAAATCTGAACTCCTGTTTCTGCTCAGGCCAAATAAAGGATGTTTTTATACACACATATATATATACATATATATATATACATGTATATATCACAAACACGTGTCTTACCTGAGACAGTTTCCTGCAGTTTCCCAGCAAGGAGGGTGAAGACAACTACAAATACTTGAAATGAGGTTGTAATATGGAGGGTGTTGGTCTCTTCTCCCAAGTAGCAAGTGAGAGGACAAGACGAAATGACCTCAGGTTGTGTCAGGGAAGGTTTAGATTGGATATTAGGAAAAAATTCTTCACAGAAAGGGTTGTCAAGCTTGGGAACAGGCTGCCCAGGGAAATGGTTGAGTCACCATCCCTGGAGGTGTTTAAAAGACACTTAATGAGGCTCTTAGGGACAAGGTTTTGTGCTGGTGTTAGGTTAATAGTTGGACTTGGTGATCCTGAGGATATCTCCAAACCAAAACGATTCTATGATTCTATGACAAGGAGAAAAACATGTGAAAGAAGAGATTATGACATATGGTGTCCCCCACCATGGCAGACACAGCCTAAGTGAGGACCACAGCCAGGGTACATGTGCCGGCCAACTTCAGGTTCCTCACGTGCCTCAGTTTGTGGGGATCACTCAGGATGGGCTTCAAAGCTGTCATGTGTGCAGGGCTCATGGAGATGAGGTTTAGAGTGGTGGCTATAAGCAGGTAGAGGTATTGCCTAGGCCTGGGGCTACCCTTGTTAGCTGACCATGTGTCTACACCTTAAATGCAGGCTTCACTAACATATGGATCCCAGCGATCAAAAACTGGATGGGCAAACCCATCTTAAAAAGGTTAATCAAGGGGATTTGCCCCTTTTTTGTAGTCTGACAATACTCGTAAAGACCGCCACATCAATAAACTCACATTAGGTTGCACTGAATTACACAATTCAAAACAGAGATGTGTCTTATTGTGTTTAACTATTATTAAATCAGCTCCCTCAACTTCTTTAGGGCTATGCCAGTTTACACCAGCCAAGTATGTGGTGCTAGCTCTCTAGAAAGCTGCTCGCTCTTAAGTGTAAACACATTGCCTGCTAAGAGTTCACAAGCTGAGGCAAAAAGTCACCTGGAATTTGTATGATCTCTTGCTGCTGTTCATCCTGAAGAACCAAGGTATTAAACATGTAATATGAAGAAATAAAAATATGCATATTTTTAGCTGAGCTAGATTTCCATGTTCCCTGCTTTTAAGAGTATTATATCAACACCTGTTAGTTTTGCTCTAGTCATCATTTCCATCAGAAAAGTATTGTTTCAGGGATTTTATAACTCATAAAACTTTTATAAGTCAGACAAATGTGCCTTAGGAAAAAGCTGATCTTTCAGGTTTGGCGCTGGAATGTATTTTTATATGCAACAAATGTAAAAGCGAATAATAGTTGCGATGGCCTTTAGTATGTTTAGAGGGAGGAAGAACTGCGAATATAATCAGAAATCAAATAATTTAACCATTAATTTTACACAAAGAGTCTGGGCAACCCTTGCAAAATATCTATCAATAGGGAGCAAATAAAAAAGAACCCAGACAGTAGGGAAATTCTCATCCTTCACTTCCAAAAAAGCACTTAAGCACCTACTTAAGTCCATCTTTACTGCAAAAGACATTTGAGCATGTATGTATAACCCTCTTTGCTTTCCTCAGCGTCTGCTGTGAACCCAGGAGTCATCCCACTCAACTCATTACTAATGCTCTTGAAATTACTCATGGGCATAAATATTTGTGAGAATGGGGCCTCAGTGAGGAGCTGTGTCTATATGAGGAATCATGGCCAAACTATGCCATTGTAAAGAAAAAATCCTCCCAGACTCACTGTCTCCACCAGAGAGCTGTTACCAGTGTGGCGCTGGGTGGCTGCTGCTGCCCAGATGGCAGAAGCCAAGTGCCTGGCCCCTGGCAGCAGGCCACATCTCTGAGGGGTCAGATACATCTCCTGGGAATGCATCTCCAGATGAACCCTGGGAAGAAAAAAAGCACGTCCATGCCTGACAACTGCTTGCAGAGGAACAAAAGCGTCTTTAAAACCCCTCTATCCCTGGTTACAAATAGAGGATTGAGGTTCTCTGTGGTTGTTTGCACCACACAAGCCTGACCAAGAAAACTGCAAAAGTCCTCTACGAACTGCTGTCTCAGCTGGCTTGGGCAGTGAATGAATGTCACCTTGACTCAAAGCATCTGTAAACCAGAAAGGATTTCCACTGAGACCTTTTAACCTTTCAAAAGACGTTGGCCCCACTTCCAGAGGTCCGTACCCTCTCAATGTCTGCTGCTGAGGCACCCTACGGTCGGACACCAACAGTATCTGCTGTGGAAATCAAAGGAAAACTTCATGTTTTCACTGTCCCAGCTTACATTTGAATATCCTGGGCAAAGCCACCTTAAATCTGGCAGGTTTGAGACTCATTTTCATTAAAAAATAATTTGTCCCTCACTCTCTGCATGATCTTGTCACACAAAGACACATCTTGGGACATGGCCAGTGTTAACAAAGACTAGGTAAAAAGATTTATCTAGTGCAGACCTGTTAGTTAAAGAGAAGTGGGAGGCCTGACACTACGCATTTGAGCATCTGTAGTGTTTTCTGAAATATGTTGCTCAATTCTTGTTTGAAGTCTTATCCCTGAGTTTTGATTATCTCAGCATTTTGAAGACTCAATAAACACCTTATGACTGTGTTTTCTCAGTGCTACCTAACAGCTGGCATGACTTCTTGCAGGTATTTCCATACCCGGGAGACCTCATATAGACCTTTTATAAGTGGGTTATGACGAAAATATTGGGTGTCAAAAAATAGCAAATAAGAAAAAAAATCTGTAGGGGTGGCCACAGCTCCATCAAGCTTATTTCTCCAGTATAGGGGTGGGAGCCATAACTTTTAGTCCCTTTAATATTCACTTGTCCTTTCAGTTCCCCACCAAACCTGCCTGCCCCGTGAAACCTACTGAGAAAAACTTAAAATCCCAACACTGAAAGTTAATGTAAATCTTTCTGCATTTCTTAATGCTAAGGAAAAAAATCATCCTTCCTGTTTCTAATGCAGCCCATGTGTAAAGTTACACACTACACACTGCACACGCTGGCTTTTAACAGGAACTGTTAACGACCCTTTTTGATCTCAAGAAGTGGAGGAAAGCCTCTTCACCTAAGAAAATAACAGCGACGTTTATGGGCGCTGCTCGTCTCCCCATTGGGAGCTGTCAATCACTCCTCCCACCCCCCTGAGCTTACTTCTGGGGGGCTGTGGTGGGGGGCCTGGGCTCACTTTGGCTTCCTTCCGTGGGAGGGCTCCAGTGGCTGATGCTGTTTCTGGGCAAAGGGCCACGGCTGCGATGTCTGTGTGAGATGGGCTGCAGCTGGGAGCTGGGCTGGGTGGGTGCTGGGGGCAGGCTGCTCCCCAGCCTCCTGCTGCAGCTAAAAACAGCTTCCCAGCTCCTTTGAGTTTGAGCTTTCTTCTTTCTATTTAATTAATTAAATTAATTAACTAATTAATTTATTAATTTATTAATTTTTAAAAAATAGGTGCTGTTTGACTTCTAGGAAATGTAGATGTGAAAGTTTGTTGTGCATACAGGAGGGCAGCCTGGCCCATCCACCTTGTCCCTCCACCCCTGTATCTCCAGTGCAATGCATGGCACCTTCTTCTCTTTACTGTCTCTTAACATAGGAGCCAGCAGTTCATCCTCCTGACATTCAGACCTATACTTTGAAAAGCAAAATAGTATTCAGGGCTACTAGCTAAAAAGCAGAGAACGTGTAACTGGTTGGACTGAAAGAAACAGCACAAAGGGAGAATCTTCCTGTGTTATCTCATGATTTAGAATCTATGCTGGCAAAACTTCACTTCTTTAGCTGCAGTTTGAAGCTGCATATATTCAGCAGCTGAGGAACCCGTGTATACATATATTCGTGTGTGTGCGCGTGCACCATATGTATTCATGTTTAAGCAGTTTTCCACTCAAAGCAGTCAGCGGAAATGAAAACCTGATTTTGCAAGGCTTCCACTGCAAAATTAAACATTCAGTGTTTCCTTAAGGGAGTTTGCTGTTTCATGCACTGGGAAATAACTCCTATTTTTTTTTTTCTTTTTAAGTCCAAAATATCTTGCCTTGAAAGAGAGCTGAGCTATGATGGGAAACACAAATATTCGTTTAGTATAGGAGAGGGGAACAGCCAGGTGAGAGAGAATAAAAAGAAATCAAACAGAAAAAGCAAACAGAAGTGAGGAATTTTCAGTTCCTGTGTGTGTGTCCATCTATTTTTATCCTAGCAGGAAGCTTCTTAACATAGCTGTGTTTTCATTCATGCTGCTCTCCTCCCTTTGTGGGACTTCCAGAATTCATCCCAGCACCTGGATTTTCCCTGAGCTTGATGTGTTATGCCTACAAGGCAGGACAAATTTGGCAGCTGTTGCATTGGAAGCAGAAGGGGAGCAGAACAGCAGCAAAGCCGGATACTTCATACGTCCAGGAGCACCAGAGGGATGCCATTTATTTCTTTTGCTTAGGATTTTGCTAGCAAAGCCAACTGCTTTCTCTTGGCCTTGTCTGGGACATCTAGACAGTGGGAAAATGTTTTTTTTTCTTTTCTTTTGGATCATAAGTGTATCCTTTCTCCTAACACTTCTGTTGCTCATGTTCTTATTTGGAGAAAGCTTTTCTTTTTTTCCTTTTTTCTTTTTTTTTTTTTTTTTTTTTTCTGAGGCTATGAGACAAAGGAAACTTTTGGCTGGAGTGAAGTATTCTTAAAGCAGAAAGGAAGCACAGTCTGAGGCACCAAAACAGAACTTCAAATATTTTTCCATTTGCAAAGCAGGGCACAGACAGAAAGGAAAGGTCGCATCCCAGCCCTGCTGAAGCTGATGGGAAATGTACCACAGCCACCAGCTTCCATGAGATGAGAGATCCACCCAAGGAATCCAAACTTACCAATCTGCCCATTGTAATTATCACTGTTGATGTATTGATGTGTTATTTGTGTTGCTGTAGCAGCTTGCAATTCCAGTTAATGGACAATATCACCTCTGTCCAGGAGGTTGTACAAGCCCAGATCAAAGAGGTGTTCCTTGACCTGGAGATCTTGAAATCCAAGTTTATGACTCACCTTAATGGGTGATGGAGGAACTGCATGGGGAAGGCACCTCCACCTTGCAAGCTCTTAGCTGATACCTGTGTTCTGCTGCACTCCTAGACAAACAAAAACTTTTTTAAATGGCCAGATGTCTAAGCCCACCTATGTGGCATGCATAGCAGAATTGGATGCCACCACCCACTCAGGGGCATATACGAAGGATCAGGTGTGAACCTTTGACACCTGCATTTTGTGATACCTGCATTTCAGGAACGTGGTGGCCAGTGTTTCAGGAGAAGCTCTATGAGAACTCTCATTGGCTCCCATTCCCTCCACCGAATTAGCATGTCACTTTATTAGGAGCCTCAATAAATCTGAGTCTTTAATAGTTCTCCTGCAAGGTGAATCTAATTGTTATAATGATGAAATCCTTGGAAGATCAAGCCAAGCCCAAAGAAGGAAAATCAAAATGGAAAAGCTTGAAGCAAAGTTCCTTCAAGCATGGGTGGTTGGGGCCAAGTGGGGAGAAATATACATATAAAGAGCTTTTCATAAAATTATATCGTGCCTTTACACATAACTTCCATCAGACATTTTCTATCAGCAGTGGTGAATCCCAAAAGAAAGAATAAATAGCTGCAAACACAGCCATAGGAATTTATAGTCCCAAAAGAGAAGAAAAGTCCTGATCTACAGCCTTGTGACACATGTTCACTTGCCGAGAGAAGGACTGACACCATCAAATAAACTCATGAATAATCCCAGCAAATTCCAGTCAGCTGCACCCATCTAACACTGGAGAGCCAGAAATCACTGTGTATCGTCTGTCTCGGTGATTCGTTCAATGAAGTTACTAATGATGAACTCTCAGAGAATAATCCTATTTCTCTTAGAAAAATAGGATTAAACATAATGCCCAGTACGAAGCCAAGGCTTCTTAGGTAGGTAATGGACCTATATGTCAAAGGGTAAACAATAATGTCTTTACATGGGCAGTTCCTAGACCCTTGGGTGTTGCCTGGGTGCAGCTCTTCCCCACAGCAGCAACACTGGGTGCTGGGTGCACTGGCAGCAGATAGAATTCAGATGTCTGGGCAATGTTCATACACCCTCATTTGGGAGCCTGCAACCCTTTAATGTCTTTTTGGGTTGGTTTGTTTGTTTGTTTTAGGACATCATTCTAACTGTAGAAGCCAGAAGGCCTATTGTTTAGTTTCCCCCCACAGCACCTTTTCAGACCATTTATTTCTGCTCAAAATGACGTGAATTCTTTTTCAAGAGGAAATAGTTGGGCTCCCTCTGGGCAGGTTTCCCAGCATTCACCTGGCGCTATGGGACAGCCCTCCACTGTGAGACACTTTCAGTGCTAGGAGATGCAGCACCCAATGCAAGCTCCCCTGTTCCTGGCACCCAAAGGCAGCTCTTGAGCTCTTGCCGTTTTCCCAATGAGGTGAGAGCGAGCCATCCGTGTTATTGCAGCATTCAGCTGGCTCCTCCACTTCGCTGCCTGACACGAATGTCGTGCCACTACCCAAGGCTGGCTGCTCCATTGGTAGAGTGGTGGGAGATGCTGCTGCTGCCCACAGTGTGGACCACATCTGCCTTGGCAGTGGTGAGATGATGAGGGTCTTCTCTGACACAGTGGGGAAGATGGGGGATCCCTGCAGCCAGATCCTGTCCCGCCATGGGGTGTAGGAGGCAGTGGCTGGGAGGGCCAAGAAGGCCAGTGGTATCCTGGGATGCATTAAGAAGAGTGTGACCAGAAGGTCAAGGGATGTTCTCGTTCTCCTCTAGTCTGCCCTGGTGAGGCCACATCTGGAGAACTGTGTCCAGTTGCGAGCTCCCCAGTTTAAGAAGGATAAGGAATTACTGGAGGGAGTCCAGCAGGGGCTACAAAGATGATTAGAGGTCTAGAGCACCTTTCCTAAGAGGAAAGACTGAGAGAGCTGAGTCTTTTCAGCCTGGAGAAGAGAAGGCTGAGAGGGGATCTTATCAATATTTATAATTATCTCAAGGATGGGTGTCAAGAGGATGGGATCAGACTTCTTTCAGTGGTGCCCAATGATAGGATGTGGGGCAACAGGCACAGACTGAAGCACAGGAGGTTCTATCTGAATGAGGAGAAACTTCTTTACTTTGAGGTTGCCAGAGCACTGGAACAGGCTGCCCAGAGAGGTTGTGGAGTTTCCTTCTCTGGAGACATTCAAGACCCACCTGGATGCATTCATGTGCAATCTACTCTAGGTGAGCCTGCTTTAGCAGGTGGGTTGGACTAGCTGATCTGCAGAGATCCCTTCTAACCCTAACCATCCTGTGATTCTGTGATGCTGGAGAAGAGGGCATTTGGGCTGTGCACTCCACATGAGCCCATCTAACCATTGTTCTCCCCTTCTGTGAGATATCATCCTTTGACCAACACTAGTAGGTCTCCCAATTGACAGAAGGAAGGGAGCATTCCTGCCGCATCCCCTTCAGTGAAACCGAGCTGCTCAACCACCATTTAGTTGTAAATCTTTTTATGTATGATGTCCCTCCATGCTCTAAGAGAGCGACAGCAGAGGGTCTTGGGTGACGGCATTAGCATTACCCACTACTATTATTTGTTTGTGCTTGCTTTGAGTGGTAAACTGCTTTTGCTCTGCACTGACAACCTCCCTGACCACTGATGGATGGAGACAAGGGCAACTCTCAGCCCTAACTGGTGTAGAGGGTCTCGTTCTCTACTTTGGCATGGAAGTTGCTGTGTGGTCCTTAGGACAAGGAGTAGAATGTCTCCTACAGGACAGGAGTGTTCTCTTTTCTCACAAGGGAGATTGACTACTATAAGCAGGAAGACTGTGAGATGGGGCCATAGAAGAGGGCTTCTGGGTTCACAGAGTTTGCAGGCAAATCTTATGCAGTCACTGGTGTCATAAAGAGAACACATCTACAAGAAACTGAGGTGTGGGAGTCAAGTCACTGAGGGAAAGAATGACTGCAGAGGGGCCTGCAGAAACATCTGCCAGATGTCCTCATGATGCATGGCACACACCCATGCCTTCCACTGCTCATCTGCTGAGGTTACCTCACAGTCATTTTCTCCCATCTGCTATGGGCTTCATCTCAAACTCTCAGGGACAATGGAAAAAATTGTAGTGACCTCCAAGTCAGGGTTGGCAAACATCAGCCCTTACGGAGTACAGAAGCCCGTCTTTGCTGAGAAATAGAATGAATTTTTGTCATTTTTCCCTGCTTCATCCTCTGTCGCTCGTTCCTCCTTGCTGTTAGACAGGTTGACTTTAATAGCATCATCTTGGATGCATTAACCTCTTCCATTCCTGATACAGAATGCACTTGGTAATGTAAGACTGGCTGTATTGGGTCAGACCTAAGGACTGTCTCCCTGGTAACCTATCTCCAGCATGACCAGAAGCAAATACTTAGACACATGTCAGATGTGATACCTCCTCCTAGTTCCTGTATGTGGGAAATTCTGAGCCATCGTAGACCATCACTTTAGCTACCATGAATCCAATCATATTTATCTCCTATGAGTCTGTGAAAGCCTTATTTGAAATCAGTTCTGAATTAACTGTGGCAATGAATTTCCTGGTTCACTTACTTGGTAGGTAAAAAGGTAATTTTTTGTTTATTCCTTCCCTTGTCCTTCCTCTCTGCTTTGAAAGTGTGGCTAAAGACTATAATAGAAGAGCATCGCTTCAGCTGCTCAGGGCTGTCACGCAGCTGCACCTCTACCGCGTTCCACCCCCCTCTCCCTCCCAGCTCCCTGCCCAGTTTTCACTTGGTGGTTCTGATTTACAAAGCAGCTTCGGGGTTACTTCTTTCAGATCATATGGTTTACAGCAGAGCGCAGCTCAGCCGATGACAAGAGCCATAAAGCTAACCACAAAGGCTCTGTGATGCCGTCACTGGAAGTTTGCACCACTTGCAAGTTTCTCTCCTCTACAGTGACCCCTCCAACTGGCTTCTGGACTTCTGTTTCTCAACAGTAAAATCAGCAGCCCTGAGCAGCCAGTCACTGACTCAAAGTAAAAAACAAACAAACAACAACAAAAACCCCAAACAAGCAAACAAAACCACAAAGAAATGAAAGAAATCCAGCATTATATTTTAAAAAATGTGACAAGGCAAAAGAAATTCAGTTTAAAACAGCTGGGAAAATCCTTCCCTTTGACTCAGTGGCCAACTCCTACTTCCAGTGGGACCTTTCCCAGAGACTACTGATGGTCTACATCGGCCTTTCTCCTTACTCCACCCTACTCTTCCCTATCATCTCATCGAGCTCTTGAATGCAGTCACACTCATATATTTGGGTTGCTGATATCACGAGGATTTCAGCCAGCCCCTTAATTTTCAAATTTGGAACCAAATATAAGGCCACACTTCAGTCGCTCCTGGGACAGGAACACGATGGCTGTCAAGGAGGAAAGTGTAGGAAAAGCCTATGGGGAAGGAGATGGGAGTTCAAAGGGTTCAGGAAGGGTCACAGGCATCTTAAATACCTGATTTTCTCCTCCGTGCAGCATAACTTAGCTCAGCTCAGCACAGGACAGCAATGTAGCAGGAATTACAAGAGCTGAGCAAAAGCCACTGTCTTAGACTGGAAAGCCATTGTCCTAGAAAGCCATTTTCCTCTCTAATATTGTTTTTTTCTGTAAGGTTCTCCCAGTCAGATTAACTGGTATCACTGACATGGAAAATTCCATTTCTACTGGGTTGGTGTTACTAGTCTTGTTGTTAATGCATTGTTGTTACTATTATTAGGCCACATTGACAAACTCATTTCAAGAGGGAGGAGTTGTAATATTAACTTGTAGGTTCTCTTTAATTTTAAATTTCAATATTTTATTCAACATTTCTGTACTGAGAATTTCACTGCCCTCACCTTTCCCTCTCTTTTATTGTCACTTTCCACAACTGCTGGTGCAGTGAAGATTTACAGCCATGAGGAACTGAAAACCCCTTTGCCCCTGCCCAGCCAAAGAGCCCCAACAAGCACATCCTACATGGGAGAGCCTTCCCTGAAACACTTCCCTGTGGACACTGGAGCTTGAACACAGCCTTTGAAGCACAGCCTAATGCTGGTCTCACTGGTTTCTTTGGGATCAGGGCTGAAGCTCTTTGGAAAATTCCATTCTTCAAATCTAAAAGCAGATTTTGTCCAGTTTTGTTGGGTGGGTCCCAAACACAGCAATTTAATTAGGAGGTTTCAGACCTCCCTGCATGCTTATGCTCACACTAAAGTTCCTATTCCACATATCCAGTGGGACCAAGAGCAAGTTCTTTTACCAAAGCCACGTAACGTTTTTGACATACAGTGCAAAGGTAGCCAAGTGGAAAAAGCAGGCTGCCTGCCTAGTCTCAAACACAGACAGTAGCCACATTCTTGTAGGGAGCCCAGAGCATGTTCAAGAAATTCAGGGAAGTTAAATGTCCCAAAATGGAACTGTTTGACTTGGAATGGAAAGCTTCATCATCTGTCCTACAGAGGTTTGCCCAGCTCCTTTGGTCTCCCCATCTGTTTGATTTGCTCCTTCATTTTTTCCATTTCCTTCCCTACCTTATTTTTCAGGGTTTCAAACATAAAATTGTTGGCTTTCCATTATGACATCACCAGTTACACTGTGCCTGCTGCATTTCTTCTCATTTTTGAAAGGGGCAATTGGGGAGGCTGATGCTTTACAGTTATATTTGTATGCCCAATGACATATGGAAATATTTAGGAAGAAAATTTTCAAACAGCCCACTTGTCGTAAGTTACAAGACAAAAACAGCATCTATCTTCCTTCCTTCTTTACTACAAGTCCCGTTGCATTCAATTCCTGTAATTAGGAGGTAATTATAGACTCTCAATGACCTCTTTTATGTTTCAGGGGATATCATCAAGTATATAAGTTACATTCCTATTTCATCGAGTAATAAGGTAAGTGTTAGGAGGCTGAAGTTCTTGGCAGAGCCCTATATCTTACCAGCACTTACATTTGGCTGCTATATGTGACTCATTAGATGGAAGTGGGCAGGTGACATCATCAGTAAAGGGAAACACATGATAAAGTGGGGGTTCAAGGATTTAAACTTCAGCTAATAAAGTATCCAGACAGAGAGGATTAGCTGTGTTTGCAGGAAAAGAGTGTTTGCCTCTGTCAGAAGCAGGATTGCCCTAAGAGACTAAACTATATCCGTTTTATTCCTTCTGTCACCAGTTTCTTGTCATGCTGGAAAAAAAAAAAAAAAAAGAAAAGAAAAAAAAAGGAGAAGAAAAAAAGGAAAAAGAAAACAGCTGTCTTTCAAATGGATGTCACCATTACCTCAGTTATTATATTACATTACAAAAGCAATTTTAAATCAGACAAATTTTCTGGTTTATATCCCAGGTTTGGATTTCCTTTCCTTAAAGACAGAGTGAGGGGCAGAGCTAGACAAAACAAAAGTTGTTTTAGGAGCTTAACAAGTGGATCAGCACGCACAAGTCTACTCTGCCCAGGGACTGAGCTGCTACCCTTTCGCATCATGGGCAGCCATAAATTACAGCTCTGCTTTAGCTACTCATTAGCCAGATCAGAGTGTTTGAGGCTCTAGGTAGGAATGGCAACATCCTCACACAGCTGCCCCCCCAATGAATGGAAGATTGGAAGCAAGGTCCTTAAATCTGTATCCACAGACATGAGGATACATAAGTGACATTTCCTGGCCAGCCTCACTCTTGAAGCATAAAACAAGGTGTCACGGGCTTCCCCAGAAGCAGCAGGCACTTTTTACTGTCAGAGAGCACGGAAAAAACTACATTGGGTGAATGCAAAGGAAGTTCACCCTAGAGCATGGCCAGCAAATGGTGTTTGGGAAAATATGGTAGAACACAAGCCAGGGCCTTTCCAAGCACCTTCCCAAATGCAGTGGCTGTCGCCTGAAGCTGTTAGACAGAATCAGAAGTGGGAACGGTTGCAAACCTGGTTTGTTATTGCTGGTTCTGTGCCAGAGCTGACAAACCATCATCTGAAGCACCTGCAGACACAACAGCAATAGCTTCTTACTAAAGCTGTTTGGAGCTGACCTGAAGATCCAGGTACACAAGGCTCAACCCGTATCTCACTCACAGTGAGCTGCAGCTGCCACCTGTATGCCCAGGGGACATGTCAGCTTGACTCATCCCCGTGCTGTCGTTGTGCAGGTTTCACTCATCTCCCAGCTCTGCTGTGCTGGCTGCCCCAGAGTTACAAGTTTCAGCCGTGAGCAAAGGTGACAAACGGCTTCTAAAAGTGAAAATCAGTTTTGCCAATGCTATTCTGCCCAAGATGCTCAGCCCACTTCCCCATGTTAAGCAAGGGCATTATGGCAGATATGATACCTGTAATGTCTTGTTGCCACAAGAAACATGTAATGACTGTATTGAATTGGTTCAGTCCACGAAGACTTGGGGTGTTCCCAAGCCCAGGTATTGCAAGAAGCCTAATGACTTAGGCTTCTCACTGTGTCAGGCAAGCAGCTTTACCACCTTTTCACTCTAAAGCTTTCTTTGCTTCAGACTTTAAATCTCACATGAAAGGATGTTCACCTTTTCTTTCTCCACAGCATAAGCCGCAGCTTGTAGAAACCAAAGACTTCAATCTTCTTGTCAGCTGAGGCTTAGAAAAAAAAAACAACAAACAAATGCACAAAACCCAAAACTTCCAAAAAACCCCCTACATAATCTGCAGAGGAAGGGTTGAACAGCACTGTTCTCACAATGGGGAGGAGAAGGAACTGCTTATACCGCTGCAGCTTTTGCAGTTACTGACAGGATTTAAAGAAGAAAGATATACTGGGCAGGCTTGAAGACCTGTTGCTGTCTCTATCATTTCTACGGCTGGCACCTGGATTTCTTAGCATATGACCTGCCCAGGTAGAGCTTATCACAGAGAGAGCTAAGCCTCCTCTTCTGGGGTCCCAAGTAAGCATGGTAGTAGATCCTGCAAAATGTTGTATATTGTTCTCCTGTATTTTGTATTAAACTGATACACAGTCTTGGGTCAATGGCCTAAGCCACCCTAGGTACTTGAAGAGGTTCATTTAACTTTTCCGCTTCTGCATTTATTTTTCAGATCATTGCATGTTTGGAGCAGCTTTATCCTGTGCCAATGTGCAATTTAGTCTTCTGTGTTACAAGTCATTGGATGAGCTTTTAGTTTTCCATTTATTGGTAAGAAGGTGCTCTTACTCAAAGCATCAACATGTTGTCTCGTAAGTCAGTGAACTCACTCCCCAGTCTCACTGTGGAAAAGAAACACACATGTCACTCTGATTTATGATCTTTTTTAACTAGCCATTTAGCACTTTTTTTTTTTTTTAGATCAAAGCACATATCTGTAATGAGAATTTGGAACTGATCAGCCTACCCTCCTCTGTAACTCTAGTTTCTTCTGTAGGCTGCAGGATGTTTTTTTGTGTTACTGAGGTATCATAGTGGCCTCCTATACCTGCTCATGTCTTACAAGAACTGAAACCAAAGACTGTTTCCTGACACTGCAGCAACTGAGCCTGCAGAAAAGAAACTATCAGATGTTTCTGTGTAACAGCTGCACGTCAAAAATAGTAGACTAGCCAACAGCTTCACTGCACTACAAGCATAGGAAGCATAATGCCTCTAAGAAACATGTTTCTCATTTATTGGAACTGGGCAAGTGAGTCCTTTTTCCATAATCACTTAGGACTGGGAACTGAAACCTTTCAATATAGAGATCTGCATCTGACATTATAGCTGTGTTCTTGTTATTCAGCTACTGTGGCAACAGATACAGACCAATTGTTGGGTATTTCTTTCCTGACCAAATGAGAAATTGCCATTACTGTGCCATAACAGGATTAAAGATGCATGCATAGACACATGCTAAGGTCTGCATAAATAAGTCTGCGCTTAACCATATCCAGCTTTGGGAGGACCTGGTTATGTTCACCCCAGGCATTTCAGGCTTTTGGATCTTGCCCAGAAAGGGACAAAATAAGAACTGGGAATTAGGACAGAGCAATCAGAGTCATCAGAAATCTCCCTGTCTGTGGTTTGAGGAGTGTGACTTTGCTACCATTAGCTGCACTTCCAACCCTTCACTTCTAAGATGAGTATTTTAGAGGTACTATGACAGGCCCTTAAGATGAAGGCAACAAGCAGTGTATAAAGCCATGTAATTACAAGGCTCTGAGTTCCTTGAAGGAACTGTGGTAGCACAGAAGCCCCAAGGCAGTATCCTAGTACCAGCCTGTTCATACAGTTATTATCTGCTGCTGTTTCCCAATACAGCAAAGTTCAGATGTCTGCATGATATGTTTGCAGCATGATGCTGACTGCCTCATGCTTTCAGCTGCTCGAGGGAAATTTTCAGGGAGGTTGTCTGACTGAATTTAGACACACAAGTGCACACAAAAAAGGTCCAAGCAGCTCACTCTGTAAAATGGCACTCTTTCCCTTGGGGAAGGGTGCCTGAGTGTGCCCTACTTTCCCCTCCCTTTACTGAAGAAGGGAATTTTTCTTTAAGAAATCATTCCTATGTCACAGAATTTGGACATTTGTGTGGCACAGTGAGTGCTTTTTTTCCTCCCCCAGACGGTGGGAAATTGTTCTTCAACAGCCTCCCACATGGTCAGTACACGGGTGGTTCATTGCCAATGAAAACCCAGGTGCTGCTGAATTCTTGTTAGTGATTCAAGCAGCAGTCTTCCCTCTGAGTCAAGAGAAAACTAATACCCCCAGAATGGTTTTAATAGGGGCTCTGTTGCAGATTGCTCAGACAAGACCTAAAATAGAGGTCCTGACCACATCTAGTCATTAAAGATCCCACAGTGCTCTTTGCAGAGGTAAGAGCGTGAGTCCACAGTAACTTCCCATTGCCTTCTGCCTATATTTCTACACTTCTCCACTCTCTGACATTGATGCAATAGTGTGCTGTCTCAAATGATTTGGGACATATTTGCTTGTAATGGATAAAACCTTTTAAGGGTATTGTCCATCATTCACTACCTTCCTATTCCAGACATGGTAGGTTTCAGACAGTCCTTCACACATGTGTCTATGTATACACATACTCAACATACACAGAGATAAAGCAAGTCCTCTCTTAAATTGTATGGGCACTGGGGAGAGAAGTCAAGTGCAGGAAGTCTGAGCTCTAAGCAATCTCTTTAGTACTGGGCATAATTTTCTGTGACTCCAGCATGCCAGACAGTTCCCTGCCTGTTCAGCCAAGAACATACTGAATGTCTTGCTGAGCTTTGATCCAACAGCCTGACCCAGAAAGCTGCCAGGTGTCAGGGTCCATTTCTAGTTGTGTCTCTCCAGAGGGAACTGGACTGTGCCAAGGAAGAGAGCACACCCAGCCATCACCTCCACACATGCCAGGGCCTGGCTGCCACCACCAAGTACATCAGGCCTCACAGAGGAGACTCCTGGCTTTTCTGAGCTGGGCTTTCCTGCAGCCATCCCCACTAGCCAGACCCAAAACAACCGCTCCAGCCCAGGCTGTTTAATGACAGAGTTCATGCAGATGAGTTTCCACCTATGGATGTGGGCTCAGGACCCTCAGGTTACAGCTCCATGGGGTTGCAGTGGAACCAGCTACAGACCAAACTCATCACCCTGCTCTGCTGTGCTGTTCAGGTAAATACTGAGGCAGTGACAACACCATCTGCCTTCCGTACAGCAGCAAGACTTGTTTCCTCTGCCACACTGTGCAAGTTTCCCCTGCCTTAGAGACATGGCTTTCTGAAGGATGTCTTCAGCTCCCACCCTTGGTGTGGTTTCCCACAACAAGGGAGGGAAGGATTCAGCTGTACACTATGGAAAGATCCTACATTGCTTAATCCAGGAGGCACACACATATGGTAGTAAAGAATAGCGTCTTGTTACGTTTGGTAAGAGAAGAGAAGCTGGAGAAGGTCTTCTGGGATCAGTCAAGAGGGGCACAAAATTATAACAGAGGCTGACCTAAGTTAAACCTCATCCCATTTCCACACTTGTAGCATCTCTTGACCCCATTCTGGCATGTCAGGATAGTGCCATTTGCTCTTAGCCTTCACACTGTTTTTGGTCTAGATATAGAAACTGAACTTAAATGTAAAAGGGGCTTTTTTGTATTTCCTCTGCACACACCAAAAAAAAAAAAAAAAAAAAAAAAAAGGAGAAAAAAAAAAGCCTTTATATAGATATTCTCTGCATCTGGCTACCTCACCACAAGTTACAGGAAATTGGTTGGCTGCCATTTAACACAGCTGTTAACACTTTGGACTAGCAGTAGCCATCGTGCTGATACTGGTTTAAATGAAAAGGATGAGGTATGCGATGGTTAGAATAACAACTGTCTCATATTCCACAAAGAACATAGGCGGCGTTGGGATACAAGCCCTACGTGTCTTACCCCACTGCTGCAAACATTGCTGGGGATGTATAATTCTGCTTCACAGTCCTTCTGAGCATCAAAGAGATTCCAACACATTAATAAAACGTGTCATAACAACCTGATGATACAAGATCACTATATAAACATGACTAATAACTATGGCGGTGTCCGGGGACCAAACAAAATCAAGACTGCCCTCTGTACAAGCCAGCAGAGTCACTCCCAGAGAGTTCCAAATGTAAACAGAAAAGATGGATGAAGGCTAGGCAGGAAGGGAGTTACAGCCCTGATTGACTAGCCAAGGAAAAAAGGAAAGCAAGGAGGGTTGTAAGCCTCACTTTCCATATGGACTGAGATCTCTGCAGAGCTCTCAGAAACAAGTAATGACATAAATTGTTCTGGTGGGAAAGTTCAACTTCTTAGAAGTAGACTAATCACAGCAGGATGCATATATTCTTGGGTATGATTGTTGACAGATTTCTTTGTAAGTGATTGTTGACTTGATTTTGTCAATACTGATGACATTTTGGAAGATTTGATTGTAGAAAATTACCTTCAGTCAAATGATTAGGAATTAATTCAGTTCTCTTAATAAGGTCATTGATTTAAAAAAGAAAAGTTTGACAAAGTTAGGCAACTAGTGACTGAAGCCATCTGGATTGAACAGTTTGTAGCCCAACATGCAAAGTCTGAAATTAGTTTAAGTCATAGATGCAAATGAAAGGGACAGGGGGTTGGTGCAGGAAAGGGCAATAATCCTTCTAGTGCAAATAACCAGCTCAAATAACGAAAATTAGTAATAATTAAAGACCCAATTATAAATGAAAAATGAGCCCCTTCAGAGAAGAAAGGTACAACTTGGAGGTCAGATCTATATGCATAGAACAAAAAGTACCAAATACCAAGCTGGTTTAGATCTTGCAAAGAAAATAAAAACAGTAACTTAACGTTCTTCAGTATATAAATAAAAAGAGAACAAAGAAAGAAGAAGTGAGGGCAGTATTCAGTGAGGGCAACTTAAAGATCATAACTACCGTAAGCAGACTGCCTCAAAACTCAGTGAATGTTTTCCTTCATATTTCAGTAAGGATACAAAATGTGGTGGCAAAAGCAGGATGACTAATGGGAGTGGAAGGAAGGTGAACTGGAAACTACCACACTTAAGATGGAAGTGGAGCTTACAGAACTCACTGCCTTCAAACTGGGTAAAATGGACACTCTCCACCTTCACCTCTGGTTGGATTTGCATGTGAAATTGCAGGCTGGCAGCACAGACCTTTAATGACTCTCTTGAACTTGGCTGAGGCCATGTGATTGCAGAACAGCAAATGTAGTTTCTGGATTTGAGAAAGGCAAAAATGAAATCCAGGTGACCACAGGTCTGTTAATCCGATCTCGGCATCTGAACTAAAGCTTTATATGTTATTGGTGAGTTAAAGGTAGGACTAAATGGAAAACAAAATTAAAAAGTCAATAAGAATTTACCAAAGTTCCATCAGTTCAGGCTCATATCTTTCTCCCGTGACAATGACTGATTTTCTAAACTAAAAGGACTCACGTATCTGGACTTAAGGAAGTCACTCAGCAGTGTGTTTTAAGGGTTATTTAGTTAAAATAGATGAAATGGAGAAGAGTGTAAAACTGTCATGTAGGAATAGGACACAAATGGACAGACTGCAGCCAGGCTGTTAAGTACTGGGTTAAAGATGGGATGTTTATGTGAACTCCTTCAGGATCTTGGCGGCCTGATCTGACTGAGGACCAAGGCAGTCCATGCAAGTTTTTGCCATACACACTGACTGAAATATGTCACAGCCCACCCTGCCTGACCACATCTTGGCACTGGCATGGCAAGCAGTGGTGCTATGATTTGGGCACGTGTCAGGTAGGGGCTGGTACCCCACAGGAGGGAGTTGCAGTGGGAGCCATGGGGACAAGAGTGCTGGATGCTGAAGGATGACTGGAAGCAGCAATGGTGTGAAGCTGGTGACTTTATCTTCTTCTGCCCAGCATTTCTGAAGCAGAAGAACAAGGGCAAATTGATGGAGTCTCACATGTATTAAATCTGTGTAGGGGAAAAGGCGGTTCAGCTGTTCTCTAAGAGGAAGCAAGACTTTGAGGGGAAGTGTACAGCAAGTACCATCATAGTTAGCTGAGAGGGACTGTACCAATGCACACAGGGTTTTATACCTAGAAATTTTAGAATCCAAACCTCTACATGTTCATTGTTAACTGGTTTGACGCTAGTAAATTATCTGTTTGCATCCTTTGCTTTTCAGTGTAACTGTTCAACATGCTGCACTGCATCCTGGTTCTGCAAACTCCTTCTGCATGTGTGCAGCTGATCAAGCCCAAAGCTAAGCTGTGACACTGAATTTGTTTGTCACCATAGCCAAAATGCTGATGCTCAGCTTATTCCTCCTGATGGCCACCCAGAAATCTCATATGATTCCCTAGCTGGATAACTGCATACTGGAAGCATGTTTTCGCTCAGCTGAGGCTGGTTGAAGCTGCTAATTTATAAAACGGATCAAACAAACAAGTAAATAATAGAGATACAATAATAATCTGGCTTCAGGGGAAGCTGAGAGGGAGGTAGGGTGAAAGGTACTGGAGCAAACACTTGTGGAAATGCTGCTGAAGGAAATCTCATACATGAAGGCTGTGTGTTATTGCTGTGCTGCAGCCTTGCTGAGAGCAGCCAGGTGGAGCGGAGCGGGGCGTAGCAGCACATGGGGTTATGGTACCTACCCCTGGGCTGAGCGCAGACAAAAATGTGAGCCCAAGCTCATGAGGACCTGCAGTGCAGCTGTTCCCTGAAAAGGTTTGTCTGCTCAGCAATTACTCAGAGGGGGCCTTGTTCGATTTCTTCCAAATACCGACGACTGCAAGCTGTGGCTCTGCTGTGGCTGTGAATGCACATCTACGTGTGCTGTGGAGGACAGAAAGGGGAATGGCCATGGGGTCCCTCAGGGAGAAATGTGTCAGAAGTGAGCAAAATAAACGAGAGAAAAGGCATGTGACTGCTCTCTAAGACTACCTGAAAAAGTAAACACCACAGATGAAAAGAATGTAAATTTGGCTAAGAATAATATTAATATAAGGAGAAATGGAAATATATTTGCCACAGGTAGATTTAGCTTGGAAACCACAGATTTCCAGCCCTCCGAGGCCTGAGGTTGTGGCACAGCCTTCCAGGAGGAGCAGGCTTCCCGCCAAGGGTGATCAGGTGTTGAAAGATCTTATGTGAAGGGACTGGAAAGGGGACTCTGCACTTCAAGAGCACTGCTCCAGCACCATGTCTCTCTTATTTTCCAGAGTGGCACTTTAATCTTTGAATAGTCCTCTGGATTTAGCTGCAGGCTTCCAAACAACAGGAGAAAGCTGAGCAAAGGATTATTTGAATATTAGGGGAAGGAATCTGTGAGATTCCCAAATATTGATGTACTGCACCAGCTTCTCACTGGTTTGAATAACTAGACCAGGGATCCAGGCAAGTGATGTGCCCAGAACACTCTCTAGTGTTACGTAGCAGAGAGATAGTAATTCTGAGCTCTGTTCTGTGCTCAGGTAGACTGAGAGCAATTCCTGCCACTGTTGCCGTAAGTTATGCACTGTCTCTGAGGAGCTGAGCAGAGGTGGTGGAGGAGAATCCCATGGTATTTAAACAATAGCTGCCTTGTACCTTCAATCACACAGTATTACCTTGAAATAGTTAGGGTACCCTAACTGCATATAGAAATTCTGCCTCCATAATCCAGTCTTAACTCAATAGCTAAGGAAATTAGCATGAAAGCCTAATAATCATGTCTAGGATCAGAGAGAAACAGACAGGTATTGTTTTATATTCACATTCTAGTAGCATTAGTAAGCAAGCACAAGGGAAAAGCAGTCCTCTGTTGTAGTGGCTAAGGATTTTGGCAGGAAGAATAAATGCTGAAAGCTCTGCTTGTAATTAGCTAAACTGTATCTGCAGCGTGTAGCATTGTCCAGAAGAATTCCCATTGCTCCAATTGAAGGTGCGTCAAAGTCCATTGTGAAGAACATACCATTGAAAAGTTTTGCTAGTGAGGTCTTTAATTATGGCTTTGTTACACATTTAATTTATAGATGAAAGAACAGCTATTGTAAGCTTGGCTGTTAAAATTATATACGTTGCAAGTTATTAAATAAGCTTCTTGCTTTTTCTTAATTCCCAAATATATAAAAAAAGTCATTTAATGTAATGTATGTGGAGCTTTTCTTTCTCTTTCTTTCTTTTTTTCTTTCTTTCTTTCGAGTTAGATTTAATTGGATGGGTACTGCAGTGAAGCAGAAATAGTACAGGGCAAGATTTTAGATTTAAATTCGGAGACATCCGAAAGAGGCACAGCAAACTTAAAAAATAAGCCTACTTAGCTCTTTGGACCTCCTTTGGTTAACAGTAGCCTCTGCAATTGCTCTAAATAAAAGAGAACAGTAGATTTTTTCCCAGTCAAAATGTGCCCTAATGTATCTGATCACTGTTACTGCTGCCCCGGAAAAGCTGAACGGATCCTCATCACAAGGCTGGACCCTCGCAGATGGGCCATTCTTTCCATGCAGACCTCCCATGATACAAATGCCTCCCACCAAAAAGGTCCATACAACACACAGAGCTGAGAAACATTTTCCTGGGTAATAAACAAGATAAACTTGTGAATTTCCACCCTGGTCTTTCTTTAGGTAGTGCTGCCCTCTCATAAAGCAATCCTATAAAAAAAAAAAAAAAATTAGGCTCTGTGACAAACTGGATCTCAAAGCCTTTGGTAGATCCCACTAAGTTTCTCGTCAAGCTGTGTAAGAACACAGCTGTGCAATCGGAAATCTATACCTGTGTTATTTTTCCCTTTGCCTGCATATGTTGGCACCTACAAGTCCCAGAAGATGGTGTGATGTGCCAGACACTGCTCAGGCAAATGAAGGTGCAGCCCTGGTGCAAGCCGGTTCATCTCAGTGGGGAGCCCTGAGCAGATCTCAGAGCATCTCACTAGGAAATGGATTTAACACCAGAGTGTGTTTCTGAACCTCTGATGAAGCAATGTCATGAAATGCCTTCTGATGATGAGATTTACCATCTGTACAGGGAGCAGGCCTGCCAGGAGCAGCCCCAAGTGTGGCCTGGATAGTGTCTCTAGCATGGAGAACCCTGAGTGTCCAAAGGGGCCATACTAGTGGCTGGACTCGGTCATTAACTCAAATGCTCACACTAAATTAAGAGTGATGCTCATCAGGAAAGAAAGGAGAAAACTCAAAATAAGTCACCTGCTTTGCTAACCAAAGCCAGAGCAGATTAAAGATTACTGCTTCCAAAGAAAACATGTGAACAAAGTGTACCAAACATTATTCATAAACAGCTGGCAAATGCATGTCAATTAATTCCTAACCTGCTTGCAGACTTTCTCTGGGCAGAAAATGAAGTCACATTCACAAAATAAATTATTCACTGGAAATGATTCACCAGCTTCATAAATTACCTAATCCTTGATCTCTTTTTCCAAACAGAGCTGATGAATTTTTCTGGATTGTTTTCAGTATTTGTTCCAGAAACTTAATTCTTTTCCAGCTTTTTATCCCTCACTTGGTTTCTATTACATTTTTCTTGCCTGTTATCTAATCCTAATGAGAACTGTTTCCTTCCTGACTTATTTATTTTCAGTGAAGTCCTTGTTAATTGTGGTCTTCTGTTTGCTAAAATGATTTTCTGGGTCCCAGACACTACATACTCCTTGCTGGTTCACCTCAACCCTCTTAATTTGCATTCTCAGTCCTCAGGGTTTCAGCAGAAACTCTCTATGCCATTGAGCAGTATGCTGTCAGCCACTTGTCACTATGCACTTGCACACCCATCTATACCTTGTAGCTTTTTTCCTCCTTTTCAAATGCCACGAACCCACCCTTTTATAGTTTCCCACTCAGTGTGTAAACGATTTTCCATTGGGACATATTTACTTTTATTGAACTTCTGTCAGTGGCTGCTGCCATTCATGAAATGTTGGATCATGAATCAGAGCTTCGCCATTAGGTGTCCGCAGGTGAGCTACGTCTGGCTTCACAGCATCCACAGGGATGAACACAAAGTCAAGCACATGCCTTTGCCATGCCCGAGCTTGGTGACGTCGCTGTACAAGGCAGAAGAGAAAGGACCACATGGGGATGGGAAATAGAGGTGTCAGGACCACAGGGTAGGTTGTGCCATCACTCTACCTCCTGTGCTGGCGTAGCATGGGCCAAGGGAAGGTGAGGAGCATCCTGCAAAGTAAATTCCATTAAGTGCTCTGCTCCCCAAGCTCCAGGGGTGCAAGAGAAGGTGCAGGTCCTCTGGCACTAGATCCTCCTGTCTGTTCGTTTACACATGGTGCACACTGCCACACACAAGACACCTCGTGGCTTAGTCCCATCTTTTATTTGAAGGGTCCGATCTTTTCTTCAGCTTCCCAGTGACTTTGTCCTGTGGTTTAAGGCTGGGTCTCGAGAGCCTCTTTCTGTAGGCAGTAGAGTCCAGAGTAAAGTCCAGAGCTATCTGGACACTCTTCACCCCTTTCCCTCTTCAACTTGGGAGGTTCAGCTTTTCCAGTTCTTTTTGCTGATGGACAATCTGAGGCAGCGAGATACAATGAATGAATTACAGTCACTGGTAAGTGACATCAGGTTCCATTTACTTGTCAAGCTAATGGCAAAGCTGTTGTGATAAAGGCTTTTCCAATGGTCCAGAAGCACCACATTAAAATCTGTGCATGCACCACAATGTTTTGAATTACAAGTGGTAATGTTTTTTTAACTGCATCCTTTCACAGCAGACTGGATTTTTCAGTCTGACATGTTAGTCTTTTACTCCTCAGCAAAATTAATGTAGAGTGCTGCCAGATCAGAGTGGCTCAGTGTTGTGTTTACTGTTCACAAGAGTAAATGACAGAGCACTGAGCAGAGCCACGACAGGCAAAATTTTCAAAATGGCCAAGCTATAGAGAGAAGTAAAAGTCCACAGCCCAACTTGTGAGGAAGCAGCACTCTCTAAAAAAATATGCATAAGACCTAGTACTGCTGCTGGTTTGTAGTAAAAATCTTCTCTGCTCAGAGCCACAGAAACATGTAGAGCAGCTGAGCCAAGCTTAACTGTCAGGCTAAGGAGTGGCAATCCTCCTTATTTCCCATGGTCACCCTTTCTGTGGCCTTTTTTTGTTTGTTTGTTTCTCCCAAGACAGGAAGCTAGTGCTTGTGGTGGTATCTTAAAAAGCCCCTTTTACCTGCTTTGACTTTTTTAAGGAAGAGCCTTCTAATGTTCAGTTCATAAACTGGGAAAGACCTGACAAACTGAAATGTTGAAGTTGCATTGACGTCCTCTCAAATTATCAATCACCTACAGTCCTGGAAAGGGAACATTCTGTTGTTCTGGTAATAAGCTTTATACAAATGTGAAACACAAAATTGTAAGCAGTAGAAGTGTGACAGTTAGCTTAACCACATCGTCTCTAAATTGGTGACACAAGCCAGAGTCCTAAAAATAAACATTGTAATTGCGGTTTTGGTTTCAGAGCCATAGCATAGTCAATGGCTTTGGTGCATGTAAAGGAGAAAAAAAAAAAACTCTTCTTCCAAAAAAATAAGAAAGACACCTCAAACTGTCATGGTTTAAGCTATTCTAGCCTAGATAGATAAAGCCACAGTATGAAAAACTACCTGTTGCCATTAAAGCACTTGTCAAAAGTTACTGAAGGCCTAGCTGCCAGGAGCAGCTTGCAGTTGAAGACCAGAGAAAAATTGCTCCAGAAAAGCTGTGAGGATCAAAGTCCTTTACTGGTCCCTTCTGAGCTGGGCACTGAACTGGAATCACTACGAGGCACGCTCTGAAGGATTTTGCTCAGTCAGGGTCTGAGTGACCAGCTTGCCAACACTCATTCTGTGTGACATGGACTTGCCATCCCATCGCTAATGAGGCTCTGAGGTTCCTCCCATGCAAGACCAGAGCAGAGGAGCCACCGGGAATAAACTCTGGTGCAGCCTGCAGAAACGGATACTTCACCTTTCTGATTACACACATTATACTGAGCTGTTGTTGATCAGTCTGCATGTGTCAATGACAGGCTAATAATTTATTTATTTTCTGCACAATGAACTGATATCATTCTCTGCTGAGGTATCCTGGGAAATGATGTGGATACTGGAGTCCAGACCCCATGTTGGAATCCGCAACACTGCAAGGTCTTTGGAGTACGAGATAGAAGCTCGGCCTGTGGCAGGGTGCATTCCACGCATGCTGTTTTGTGTTCATCTCATCTTTGCTCTGTTACAGGAGAGGGAGGAGGAAGACAGGCCTAATTAACAACTACCAACTCTTAATTAAGTTGAACTGTTCTGTTTCACTGGAGAATTTCCACATTTTCAAATGAGGGGGACACTTTTACCCTGCTTCCTCTTCTACATCTAGAGAAGATAGTGTGAAAAAACAGCAAGAAAGAACATAAACCTATTGTTCCCTCTGAACCTAATATCTTAAATTGTGAAATGTAATTTCATTCTTTTCAATGTGGTCATTACACTCATTTATTTTCTGTTTTTTGCCAAGAAAGTGGAAAAGCTGGAAATTTCCAACCAGGCCAGGTCTAGATGGAGTAACAACTTTGAAGGTTAGTTTTTTATCAAATGTGTTATTAAACAGCAAGGTAGCCTTGAAAAATCCGTGTGTTTACCCCAGTAATGGTGTGGAGTAGGGAACTTGCAGTATTAAGGAAGACTAGGCAGCTGAGTCAACCCAAACAGTGGTATGTGGTGACCTTAGCTGTTCCTATACATGCTGAGTTAATATTAGGGGAAATACTCTGCATCTGA
Source organism: Columba livia (assembly GCF_036013475.1). NCBI lineage: Eukaryota > Metazoa > Chordata > Aves > Columbiformes > Columbidae > Columba > Columba livia. The sequence continues at coordinate 92,964,603 of NC_088602.1, forward strand.
AAGAACTGCTGCATAGAAAAGCTGTTTCCATGGCACAACTAGTTCCAGTTAAATCAAAAACAACAGGAACCACAATATAGTTCAATTCTGCCTCACCAACGGAAGAGTCATACACCAAAACTATATTGGTAGCAGCGAACTTCAGACAGGGGGATTTCTAAAAGCGGAGGAAGCAGTTGAGAAAGATCCTAATGTCAAAAACAGGGAAATTAAAATCCTTAGACTCAGCAGGGAGACTGAGTGCATGCCCTGCACAACCCATAAGAGCTATAGAAGGTATGTAGCTAAATTGGAAAGGAAATAATGGGCAAAAAATAAAACAACTCACACGGGATTAAATGGCAGAGTTCAAAAGGTTATTAAAACCGTGCTGGTATGCACCAGAAAATGGAAATCAGAATCTAGTGCAGCTGAAAGAAACATCATAAACAAACACAGGTAAGTTCTAAAGACAGAAATGAGAGGAGTGAGATGAGAAGGTGAAGATAGAAAGCAAACAGTCTTAAAAAATACATACAACACAAAAATGCCTTTCCATGTGTTAAAAAGCTGAAGCCCAAGAAAAAAACAATGGTCTGACTGCTTCCTGGGAAGTCAGCTTAGCAACTCAGGTTAATAAAGACACTAAAGGGAAGATTTTTGTACCATGTTTTCTTGACTCTGTATTCATCAGTGAATTCAGTGGTGAGATATCTGCCATAGGGTTACTCTTTCCAGATACCAAAGATGATGGTCTGTCAGAGCTTGCCCACAAACAAAATAATGGAACCAAGAGAACAGATATATTTCAGACTGAATGACAAAGTAGGCAAGGTTCTTCTCTATCCCCCAATATGAAATTAATACCCATCTCTAAGAGCTAATCAGCAAACACTGAAAATCAAAACCGATGTATAACATTTCCATTCCTCCATTAGTCAGAGGTACCACTGAAGTTATCATGGTCATGAGGTGTCATGAAACTTAACAGGTCTCATCTTGAAAAGCATTGAGGTCTTACACTGATACAAAGATAAATAATCTAAAAGAGAATATGTACATTGCAGGGGGGGGGAAATTATTAACATTATATCCATCAGAGCATGCATCTGTGACTAATTGTCATGGGTGGAAAGGAAGTTCCCATAGATGTAGATAATGCTATAAATAACCACTACAGGATTTGATGAACTCCCTACATATTTCTTAGTGTTGTTAGATACAGGACCATTCCGAGGAAACAGTATTGTGGTGATGGAGATTTGTAAAATGCCTGTGGTCCCGCTCTCCTGAGAGAAAACTTGACATCTGCATTGAGGTCTTTGCTTAAATACTAATAGTGCTGCTTCTGTCTCCCCACCAAGCACTAATTGTGCACAGGTATGCCGAACAAATAAAGTATCCTGGCATCTGACCAAGTCACATCTACAGTGTTTTCTGAAAAACTATATCTGTTCCTGCTGGAGGTCACAGACAAGGTTTTAGAGCTGCCTGGTGCAAATTGCTCTGTTGTATGCTACGGATAGATTAGCTGAATTCTCCAATAATGTCTTTGTGTGCTTTAGTGAAAATAAAACTTGACTAGGCAAGACATAGTAAAACTTGCAGGTAAAAAGTGCTAAGAAAGATTTTGAATTCCTCCGCAGGCACATTTACCCATTGCAGACATGCTGTTTGCTGACCCCTAACATGTGATGAGAGTTCTCCTGACGTTCTTGTTTAATTAGCACTACATGGCAGAGCTCTTTGTAGTATGTCAGTAAGCTCTCCTCTCTGCCACAGACATTACTTTACCTTCTGCGGTGGTTGTGCTATATCGTCCCACTCCTTGCTTACTGTTTTGCATCACCGAGAACGCAGTCATCCAGCGAGAGAATTCACAATGAGTGATTCCCGTGCAGTAACTGTGGCAATGGGCCCTGAAAATACCTAGATAAAGACAGGACTCAAAATTTCATCCAAGAGAAGCCTTTGGGAGTCAGAGGCCCAGATTCCACTGAGCTGAACTTCAACTCCTTGAGGATCCCTTTGCAATTTCACTCTAAATTTCAGTCAGTCAATACTAGCTAACATCATGGGGTTTCTTTCAACATGTAGGACTAGGTACTAACAGACTGTAGGGATAAAAAAAATACATGGCCATGGACTTCTTCACTTTTCCAGACCCTATGATGAGGTATCCAGGAAATTTTCCGTTGTTTGGGCTGCAGGATCCTCGGTTTGTTCTTTGAGTGCCACACAGTGCATCAGGCTCATTATCATATGAAGAATACAAAATGTTTCAGTAGTTTCCTCCTGGGCTTTGTCTCTGAGATTTTACCAGTTGATCCACTTAAAATTAGACAGCAGTTTCTGTGCCGCTACTCTGGTTAAGAAAGCAATCATTTTCTGTATATGCAATGAAATATTTTAAATACTTCTAGAATGTCTCTGCAAGCCGATGAGCTGTTTCTAGCACTTATTTTAAATTTGGCATGAAAGGGAATTCCCAGCTGAGTTACAGTTTTACCACCTAAATTAGACCTTCAAGCAGATTCCTCATCCACAGGCGGAGGCTTAACCTCCCAGCAGCCTGATGTGAACCAGTACGCTCAGAATCGGGCACTCATTTTTTTTTTCACTGAGCAGTGTTTACCTAATTAAGAGCTCCTCAGTAGTCCCTGGTTAGTTAATTGTGTCATTAGCAGCAGTTTTGACATGAGGAACAACTTGTGTCTGGAGGATCAGGCTGGCTCCTGCTCACCAAGCCCGGCGGAGCATCTCCCCAGGGGGACGGCGGCCGCCTGCCGAAGTGTGTGCAGCACACGTCGGAGTAATTGGTCCCCCGAGGGGCTGCCTGTTCAGCTGCCAGTGGGGATTATTTTGCCTTCTGCATAAAAAGTCGAGCTGCCATGGCTCCTCTGCCACATGCTAATTTGTGGCTCCTGCGCATGGTGGCTCATGTGGGGGATTAGGTGGGGGGTGAGAGTTACAGCTGTCTTCTTCACCATTCAGCAGCTTGTGGCAGCATGAAATTGCTAGGCCAAATTGAAGGAGTGATGGAGACAGTGTCCTGACAGCTCCACCACCTCACAGTGCAGCAGCAGACCATGCACAGTTCATAGAATCGCAGAATGTCGTGAGTTGGAAGGAACCCACAAGGATCATCAAATCCAACTCCTGTCCCTGCACAGGACAACTCCACAGTTCACACCATGTGTCTGAGGGTGTTGTCCAGTCTCTTCTTGAACACTGTCAGGCTTGGGGCCGTGACACCTCCCTGGGGAGCCTGTTCCAGTGCTCCACCACCCTCTGGAGGAAGAACCTTTTCCTCATGTCCAACCTAAACCTCCACAGCACATCTTCCTGACATTGCCTTGGGTTCTGTCACTGGTCACCAGAGAGAAGAGCTCAGCACCTGCCCTTTATCCTCCCCTTGTGAGGAAGCTGTAGCTGCTATGAGGTCTCCCCTCAGTCTCCTCTTCTCCAGGCTGAACAAACCAAGTGACTTCAGCTGCTCCTCATATGACTTTTTTTCCAAACCCGTCACCAACTTGGTAGCCCTCTTCTGGACACTCTCCAGTAGCTTTATATCCTTTTTATCCCGGAACTGCACACAGTGCTCCAGGTGAGGCTGCACCAGTGCAGAGCAGAGCGGGACAATCACCTCCCTGGCATGGGTGGCAATGCTGTGCTGGATGCACCCAGGACATGATCACAGGGGTTGGTTCAGCCAGATGAGAGCATTAATGGTGTAGGATCCCCACACTGATGGCAGGGTTGTTGCTGCTGCTGCAACTGCTGCTGCTGCTGTTGCATGTCACGAGTTGATTCGGAAGAAAGTTGCCGTATCTTGGCAGTCAGAGTCTGTCTCTCTTAGGGATCTGACTGGCACAAGGGATCCTCTCCTTAGAGGTACAATCCTACCCACTCTCCCATCCCTTGCCACTTAGACACACACACTTCATTCAGGCAGCCGAGCATACACACACCCCTGTGTTTACAGGCAAAATGTGCCTAGGACACTCAGAAAGAGGGAAAAAAAAACAGTGCAAGCACACTCAAGGACAAAGATTAAGAACAGCCTCACCCTACGATTAACAGATGAAAAGTTTCGAAAACATATGCATGGACAGAAAAAAATAGGAGAGCACAGCAGATATTTGGAACCAAATGTTCTTATTTTGTCTACCTTCTTTCCCTTTCCAAGGTCATTACCTTTGCCAAAACAGAGATGTTCCGCTTCTGCCTGCATATCGTATCTCATTTAATACAGCATAAAGTTTCAGTCTGGAGCAGCATCCCATTCCCTAGGCAGCCAGTACAAACCATTGCTCCATTCCTGATGTGCAGCACTCTGCCACCCTCTCTGAGCCACTAAAGCTTGAATCAGTACTTTTTGTGGTTTGAGATTTGGCATGAGGGAAAAGGTAAGAGCATTATATCCTACCTCAGGGAGGTTTGTAAGAGGTGAGTAAGATACGAATGTATTTTCAAATTAGGGCTGGTGAGGATACAAGGTCTTCCAAGCCCCACTGGCATAGAATCACATGCTGAGCACTGTGATGGAAGAGATCTTGCCCAGAGTCCAGGCAGGAGTAGCAACAGCCCTCTCTGAAAGCATGAGACCAGCAACATGTAGTCAAACAAAAAGCACATCAGTTAGTTACTGTGCATATAGTGGCATGATTTATAGGCATGTTAAACCACAATGTGTTTTAATGATTATTTGGGAACATGAAGGAAGGGGAAAATGAAGAAGAAAGGTGTTTGGCTTCTTAAAATCAATATATCCATTAGAAGATAAATATATGTTTAAAAGAGAGTGTTCATTTAGCATCATTAATAGACCAATCGGTTGATAATCCCTCCCACCGCACAAGTTGTGGTGTAGCTATGTCTTCATGACATTACATAGAAAAATCATACTTATGACGACTATTAATTTTTTTAAAAAGTCAAACAATTACACTTACTTGTAACAAATATTCTGTATATCAACACAAAAAAATTATTCTAATCTCTTGATACATAGGCTAGAAGTCAGAAAAAAGTTGGCAAATATTTTCCAAAAAGCAAGGATTTCACATAAACAGACTGATATAAGGATTAATAACATTTTCCTTCAAAGTGGTAAAAACTAGTGGAATAGTTGGCTTTCTGAGTTTAAAGCAGTCCTAAACAAATCAGACATTTGACAAAGCAGGCAAAGCTGTCCAGTTTGAAGATGTAACAAGATTTCTGTGGCTGGAAAGCTGGGAAAACCTTCATAGCAGCACTAACACTAAGTAATTTATAACAAAAGAGAAATGAGGGGAAAGACCCATAAGGTTCAGTTAAGTACAGGATTTAAAGGCATTTCATTAAAATCTTGCATAGTTTCCATGGAACGCAGTCTAGAAGGAACAAAGAAATTTTTATATAAATTGATGGGAAGTTGTGCATATTTAAGAAAACAAACAGCTTTCACTGTGGTAATGTTTGTGTCTATAGGAAACCAATTGGAAAGCCTCTGCACAAATTTTAATATGATCAAAACATTCACAGCACAGATTGTTCTAATTTTCACTCTTAGTTTAATGTTAACTTCCTATTTTCCACAAATATAAACAGAGATCTGAAAATCTTGAAAACAAGAGAAGAAACAGAATGCTGAAGCCAGACAAATTAGGCAAAGGGCAAACTGATGTTCATTCTTTGAACATCAGTTTTAAAGAAAAAAAGCAAGAATGTCTCTTGGAGTGACTGCACATCGTTAAATATTTGAGGGGCTATATTGACGGCTAAGTGATGTTTCCCAACTTGAACATGATAGATTTCTTCTTCTTCCAGTATGAAGAAAGAAGTCCCCACGGGAAGGTAAACTTGAGTCTTCTGGGCAGGATATGTTGAAAATCCTTGCTGTGTTGAAACAGTGTGTTTGGTAATCTTACAATCCCAAGGAAGAGTTTAATATAAATGCAGGAGCTGTGGGGAGTGAGGTCGGCTGCCTGCACACTCCGATGTTGAGTGCGTAAGGAAGATTTCCCGTAGACTCAAAGGGGCTTTGCTTCGGGCAGGGACATACAGCTGAGAGGCTGATCCAGGCAATTGCTCTGCAACAGGGAAGAACCTCCTTGCACAATCCTGGAGCCTGGGAAAGGGATGACCACTGGCATTTCACTGCCCTTGTTTTCAAGTTTCTTGTTTGCAGGGGGTAAACCAGCGCTGGCTATTTGCCGCTCAGGCAGTGGTGGGTAAAGTTCTTCACCATGGCTGCCTGCGTGCCAGCATTGCTAGACCTGGGCAGCTGAGCCCAAGGGGTGGATTATCTCAACAAAGGGATGACAGGTTTGTTGAATAACTTCCTGGCTTCTTCCCTGCAAACTGGAGACAGTTATCACACAACCTTCTTTCTGCTGTCCAGGCTTGAAGAGAAAGCCTCTGTATGAGAGATTAAGTGCTTTGGGTGTATTTTGGGGTGGAAGTGGGAGGGAGAGACCAGTGGGAGAATGTCAGGGAGAAAGATAAGAGAAATAGTAAATAAAAACCAGGGACCAACAATACTCCCTTGGTCATGGAGGACCCATGTTCTAGCTCCTGGTCTGATCGGGATGAATTAGGCTGTTGCCCTGCACCTCTACAACCCAAAGGAGTGGGTCCACCACCTGCCCGGTAAGTCAGCCCTGTGCAACATCTTGCATCTGAGTGTCTCCTCTGGCTCTGGAAGGTCTTCTCCGAGGTAAAGCTTGATCAAAGCCAGCACATTCCTGCCGCAAGGTGATGATCCTAGAAACAGGCACCCCCATCCCTCAAAGTCCAAGAACTTCCAGCCAGCAGATTATCTCCATTTGTTCCCCAACTAGTAACCTTCTTGCTGGGGTCCTTTTTATTGCTGTCAGTGGAGAAAAAAAGTCATATTGCTGTGTGCTGGAGAAGAGAACTGGAGCATATGAGGGAAAATCTAGTCCCAAGGCACTCATTTGTACATCAGAGGTCCCCACCTCACTTCTGGCTGACATGCCCCAGCACCTGAGGGAGGCATTTCAGATGACCCCTCACCACAACACTTGTAAAGTTTTTATATCTATAGTGTAAATGTCTGTTTACTTACTGCCAGCACAGAATCTTTTGTATGTTACACTCAAATCAAACTGTACTTGTAGAAATAACAGGTTCCTTCAAAGACATAAGCTGACGCGTGACATATGAAGTGTTCTCCAGCTCAGCACAATTAGTACTAGAGAAGACTGCCTAAGATCCACACATGTCTTTTCTTCCATCAGACACCGGTATCTAAGACGGAAAAAGGATTATCTCAGTTACAGTATGTGCTTTAGACACCTCTTACATCTCCACCTAAGTGCTCTATCAGGCATTAAAGTCATCTTCATCTTTTCTTGCCAGTCTAGGATTATATCATCATATTTTCTTAATTTTGGAACTATTTCACTCTTTATTTTCTGGCGTATGAAGGACTAATTATTCCTGGGAAACAGTGAAAGTGATTACAGAAACCATAACATTTTTCCTCTATCTCTTTCATCTCATCATCTTATGTCACTACTAGAAAAACCAGCAATGTATAAAAATTACTCATGCCCTTTCTTTAATGAATGGGAATCACCACTAATAACCAATTCAAAAATCCCAGATAACAAGGGACGCATAAGGAGAGATCTTTCTTGTCTGGCACCTGGTCCCCAGCCAGTGTCAATCAGTGGAGCCATCCTGATACAGCTGGAGCCCAAATGTGCCCAAGTGGTGGGAGCATCTGCACAGCACCCGCTGGCATTCACAGGGTGCTGATGTCGTGGCAGTGGAGCCGTGCAGGGTTGTAGCAGGGAAGACTCATGCTTGGGTTCTGTAAACCTTCCGGGTGTTAGGAAAAGGCAGCTGGTGTCCCAAAATCTGCCACGGGGAGCAGGGTGGTTCATGTGTTTTGTGTTTCTCTTCCACGGGGGAGAGACTTTCTTTGTCCCCTTGGGCCAGGGCTGCCATGTCACCTTGGGCAGCACAGAGCAGCAGCTGTGAGGAAGTGGCAGGTGTAGAACTGTGGCTGCCCTGGCCAGCCTGGGTGGGGAGAAGGAAAAGAAACCACATTTTCAGGAACCCGGTAGACTCTGAACAGATCACATGAATCACCTCACCTCCACTGAACTTCACTTACTGGCATGAGTGATCAGCTTCCTGTGGCTGAAGGGTAATTTTACACTTTAAGCCAGAGCGCAAAACTTTCAAGGCCAACTTGTGTTGACTTGAACATCTCAAGATCCCAGTGCTTCCACTATTATTTCAGGCAGTCAGCAGCTGTTCCCACTTGCACATCTCATCAATAGAAAAAAAAAAAAAAAAGATAAAAATCCCCCCTCTTACAAATCCTACTGCAAACTGAGACCATGCAGCCGTGGGTGCCAGCGAGCACGCCTTTTGTGGTAGACTGACCCTGGCAAAGCTTCTCTGTCACTTACCTCCTCAGCTGGACATGGGAGAGAAAATACAACAAAAGGCTCAGGGGTCAAGATAAGGACAGGGAGAGATCACTACCATTGTGCTCAAAACAGACTCAGGAAAAATTAGTTTAATTTATTATCAATCAAATCAGCAGAGTAGGACAATAAGAAATAAAACTAAACCTTAAAAGCACTTCCCCCCCAACTCCTACCTTCTTTCCCAGCTTAACTTCACTCCTGATTTCTCTACCTCCTCCCCCGCAATGGTGCAGGGGGATGGGGAATGGGGGTTTTGATCAGTTAATCACACGTTGCCTCTGCCTCTTCTTCCTCCTTGGGATGGGGGACTCTTCACACTCTTCCCCTGTCCCCGCATGGGATCCCTCCCATGAGAGACAGTCTCCCATGAATTTCTCCAGAATGAATCCTTCCCATGGGCTGCAGTTTTTCATGAACTGCTCCACCATGGTTCTGTTCCCTGGGGTGCAGTCCTCCAGGAACAGACTACTCCAGCATGGGCCCCCCCAGGACCACAAGTCCTGCTAGCAAACCTAATCCAGCATGGGCTCCTCTCTCCATGGAACCACAGGTACTGCCAGGAGCCTGCTCCAACATGGGCTTCCTATGGAGTTACAGCCTCCTTCAGGTACATCCACCTGCACTGGTGTGGGGTCCTCCCTGGGCTGCAGGTGGGTCTCTGCTCCACCAGTAACCTCCATGAGCTGCAGGGGACTGTTGGCCTCACCATGGTCTGCAACATGGGCTGCAGGGAACCTCTGCGCCAGCACCTGGAGCACCTCCTCCCCCTCCTTCACTGACCATAGTATCTGCAGAGTTGTTTCACTTATTCTCACTCCTCTTTTTGGCTGCTGCCACACAGGGGTTTTTTTCCCCCTTCTTAAATATGTTATCACAGGGGGGCTACCACCATCACTGATGGACTTGGTATTGGCCAACAGGAGGTCTGTCATGGAGCTGATTGGCATTTGGTCTCTTTGACATAGGGGGAGCTTAACAGCAGCTTCCCACAGAAGCCACCCCTGTAGTCCACCTGCTACCAAAACCTTGCCATGTAAACCCAATACACCTTTCTACACAGACACCTGCTAACCCAGCTGGCACCCACACCACCCCAGCCTTCCTCCCAGCTGCTGCAGCACAGGGAGCACCACTGTCATTGCTGCTGATGTCTGTGTACGTTCGGGCTGCAGACGGGTTTTCCTTGCCTCTCTGCCCCTGTTTTCTCTGCATGGCTGCCAGGTAGCCCATTGCCACCCCAGCATGCTAAGAGCCCCTGTGCGAGGGGTGGTTAAACTTGCCTTGGCTTGGGTGGAGTGGGAGAGGAAGGCAGGACGGGAGACAGCTCCATGAAGATTAGCTGTTGGAGCTGCGAGTCACTGCAGAGCAGACTGAATTTCAGGGATGAGGCAATGTTGCTGCTGCATTGTCACTGTCAGTGAGCAGAGAAACAAAAAATAAAGCGCCGGGGCCAGCCACAGGTTCCGTACAGAGCCTTACTAAAATGAGTGGCAAACACCACACTGAAAACCCACCCTGGCTGCAATTCTTAGTCATTCACTTTCTCCTTTTCCCACACTGCCTCTCAGAAACTCAGATGCACTGAAGTTGCCCACACGTTATTGGAAAAACGTTAGGTTTTTTAAGCTAACAAAGGAGGGCTGGGGGGAACAGATGCAAATTCAAGAAGGAGAAGCTAAATATGTCAACCTGAGCCTGCTGTTTTCGCTCTTTTTACTAAAATACTACAACTTAGCACTGAGTGCTAAACACAGCAGCATTGCTCTTGCCTCTTCATTATTTTGCAATCATTGCCTATGTTACTAGTGACACAACATCCAAACAGACCTGTGATGGAGTGAAAAGAAAAAATGAGAGAATAATAAGGAAAACAGTGAGGGTACGGACTTCCATCATGGTCAGGCCTCAACATTGACATACAGAAACAAAACCTTGCTTTTTTAATACACAGGAATGAAGCCAAGCCTTTCTCTGAGGATTTGGTTGTGCATTTCGGACCACTTTAGTGGCTCGGAACACTTTGGAAGAGTGTTTGGAGGAGAGTCAAATGGGAGCCTGGCTCTGAAAGGCACTGAACAGGAGAAAGTAGGCTGAAATTCCTCTCCTGTTGGGCACTTGCCTATGGAGAAGGTGATCTTTTTTTTCCTGTGCTCTGGCACCAAGCCTGTGGCTGTGTACCACAAAAGGTAAGTGGATGATTCCACCAACAGAATTCATCAACTTTTCCTTCTCAGTGAAGGACATCCTAAGACCAGACAGACTGATGGTACAAGTATGGTGATGGTTTCTTCCTAACTAATGATAAGACATTTGGGAAATAAGTGTTACCTTCACAATCTCCATCTGCATCAGCCCAAGAATACTCCATTGCCAATCCATTAACAAGCACAGTGGAATGACTTCAACAGAAGCTGAAGAGCACAGACAGAAGCACGTGTAGAATGGCACTGAATGGCACAGAAAGCAAGTGGTGATTTTGAATGCATAATGTCTGACTTTTCATAAGATAAAGGAACTATGTTGAGGTAAGTAAAGCTTAAATCACCTAATTGAAGAGATAGAGTTGCCTGAAGGGAAGATAAAGACCATTAGAAAAGACCTGTTCATCCTCTTAATAAAATGAATATCAGAGAGTCATACTGTCTCAGGTTTTTTAACTACATTTTTTCATAGGTCAATGGGGAATCCAGCTGAAGAACCTGGTGTTAAGACAGCATAGTGAGTGTAGATAGTTCCTGAATGGGAAAGTAAATACAGCAGCACCCCATTGCTGTAATAGGATTTCAGCATGGAATTACCAACCAAATTGTCAGTTAACAAACCTGGAAAAGTTCTAGTCAGCTACACCAAGTTGTTTCTCAGCCCCCCATTTCTTGCTGAAGCTCTTATCACCAGGTCTCATCATAAAGCCAGAGATGCCTCACATTTATTTACCTTGCTCAACTCAAAGAGCTGAGTGTCACTTCTCTGACTTGATTTAGCAGGGAGGTACTGAACTGCAATGAGAGCAGCAGCTCTGTGAAAATAAATCCATTTCTTTTAAATAGTGAGGATATTGTTAAAGAATAATTTTTATTGTATAGATAAGCCTAAAGAGCTTGCAATTACATATAGGAGGGATAGTTGTCTGTCAAAATAGTAACAATTAGGGTTTGTGGCATTTGCACTGACCCATGTGTCCACAAGAAAAAAAAAAGAAAAGGTATAAGACACTGATGAGACAAACATATAATGAGGACTATAGCACAGCTGAAATATGGCTGTCAATTTTGCCCAGGGTCATGTTTGCTGTATGCCAGTCTCAGGCTGAGCAATATTGATTCTAGTTTCTTTTTTCTTTTAAAGAAGATCAGTTAGGTATGACTTATGCCAACCAGTCAGAAAATATCACACTTGTTTAAAATAGAATAAAACCTGTCAGTTTGTGGCACCATTATTAGCAAAAGACATGCTATAGAAATGTTTGTTATCCTCTGCGAACTTGCTGGGCAGCTACTATGCACACACATAGAATAACCAGGTCTGATCTGCGCTGCCCACATACATGTTGCCTTTTTGGTTAAGGGCAGTGGTGTGTTTTTTAAGAATATTTCTCAATCACCCCCACATATTGCACATTGTTAAGGTTCGTGGGACTGTTTTAACACAGGCAAACTGGACTACTTTCAGAGGAAACAAACCTAGAGCAGTGCCTCAGGTGTGCACCAAATGTGCCTAAATTCCTTATGGGTCATGAGAGGTTGAACCTTGGATAAGTCCTGCAGACAGCTTTGAACCACGTGTGCAATGGGGGTGCTTGGTTCTGAGAACCAGACCCAATTTAGTTCAAAGTAAACCCCCCAAACTGCACATTGTGGATATGTGACTCAGCACCAAATGCTCTATCTACTGATACGCTCCTACTGTACCAAATTACTTCCCAGTATAAACACAGCAACAGATGTCTCCAGACACTACTGTGTCTTGCCAACACAGCAAAAGCAGAACCAGTGTTAAAAAGAGAGAGACATTTTTTGTGGTATATGAAATTTAAGTCCTGTAGTGAGTGGCCCTGTATTTTTCACCTCAAGTCCCAGCTTTTGAATGCTGAAATAGACTGGAGCAATAAGCAGCAGTGTCTGTTCTCTTAAATCGAAAGGATGTTATAAGAACTTTATAACAAAGAAGAGGGCAATAAAATCCTTTTCCTTTGTGCAAAGGTACTTATTAGTACGCATGGTTAAATTCTTCTGTGTGAAAACAGGCATAATTCAGTCTGGCCATAACTAAAGCCAGAGTCCAGCCATCATGCCAGGGTAAGAAGAACTTTTATGCTGTGTTTTACTTCAAAGATTCCCATTCTGGATGTCTGCAGACCTCTGCCGAGGCCAAAGACTGCATTAGCACTCACTTTGAATTCTTCTCAGCCCCACTTGCAAACACAAACATCCACAGGCTCTGGTTTTCGCTTCCAGAAAGCAACATTAGCCTAGAACATGCTACAGCGAATGGCAACCACGGCAGGGAGAGGCAGCAGGGTCTCTGCAGCCGACTCCTCGCCGCTGGCATGCCCCATGCAGTCATTTGCACCTGCGCGAAAAGGGTATCCAGTTTCAGTGTTGGGGTCTGACACTTGGCTTACAGCCGCTGACACAGCTGTAGGTGACTCAGCAAGGCCACGGCCACAATTGGAAAGATGAATTCTCCCCTTTCCTTTGGAAAATAAAGAGCAGCAAGTGCGAGTTTGGGTCCTCATGCTTATGCTGATTTGACTCTAAACTAATTTTGAGCATTTTGGCCAATGAATCAGTCTACAAGGTCTGAGAAGTGTGTGGTGGTTTTTCGTTTTGGTTTGGTTTGGTTTGTTTGTTTGGTTGTTGTTGTTTGTTTTTATTTTTTTAATTTAATTTACCATAATTCATGATCTTCAACTACCACCTTTGAATATTTGGATACTTTTTTCTTGTTGAAATGGGGAATGGAGGATCTTTCTTATTTTTTCCATTTTCAGTGAGGAGAAGTCTGGTAAAGAGTTTAGGAACAGAGGCTTTCTGGGGACACGGAACTCAAAAGAAGGTTGTTGGTCATTGCAGCTAGTCCTGCCAGGATGTGTTAACCCCATGCCAAACACACAGAGCAAGCTTTCTGCAGCTCAGCAGCCATGAACAGCCCACAGGAGCTGTGTGAAGAGGTGATCCCTGGGGCAATGGAGGATTTGCTAAGTGAGAGCATCACAATAATCTTGAGAAGGAGTTGTGTCCCATACTATAGAGACAGGCTCTTGGAGAACCAGCTGGCTCTGCTGATCTGACTGGAGGACACTCCTGATAAAGTGAGATGGCAGCTTTCTTGGAGGGCATGTGACCTGGTATTTGCTTCTGAAAGATTTCGTTGGTCTGTCACAATCTTCAAAGGTGTCCTTCTCCTCAAGCCAAGAGAGCCAGAGCAGAACCCCCAAAAGAAGGACTCACCCAGCATATAAATTAGTTTGTAAACAATGATGATGTATTGTTCTTTTCTTAACTCATCAGTCTATGGGATTTTCATATCAGATGGTATGGAGAGCAGGTTTACTTTCATGATGAGAGCACCGACCCTCTCTCTCTTTGCTTCAAGGTTGCTGCAGATTAAAGTGAGCCCAGAGCACAGAGGTGGTTGCTCACCATATGCTTACCAGATCACTAGTGCCAGCTCCTTTCCGTGGTAAACTTGCTGCTCCCTGAAACACATAGAGAAGACTTCCTTTTGAGGTACATTTTCCATAAACTCTATGCTCTTGCACTTTTTCAGTAGGTAAAAATGCCCAAAAGACTTTGAGCAATCACATCCAGCTAATTGGAATTTAAGGTCACTGAGGAGAAACATGTAACTGAAATATAAAATGCATTTTCCCAGACAGTCTTCAGGATTTACCTACGTTCAAACAGGCAAATGCTTCTTTGGAAGAGGACTACCCTTGTGTCCTAAGCTCCTGAATCCATTGAAGGTCTGCCTCTGTGAGCTTAAACATGCTGTTCAGCCCCAGGAATAGTAATGTATTTATTGGGGATGGATCTGATACTGAATGGACCACATGCATGTGTGAGAAAAGAGGAGGAAGGTGCTGCAGCACCCTGTCCATTCCTCTCACTTGCATTGGCCAGCACAACACAGATTCCTATGTTATGTGATGGATGTTGGGATATATATAATAAGTTTCTCCACCTACCTCATTTAGATCCATGCTGCCTGTGCCCCTGAGGAAGGTTTGTTTTTAATTTGGATCTCCCACCATGATGACCTTTTCTTCAAAGCATCTGAAGACATATTTTTGTTCTAACCCATTTCCAGTTCTCATTAATAGTTCTTAACTTACAAAGCATCTTTCATCCTTTTAAAACCCTTTTGGCAGCAGGTCACAGAAACTGAGGCAAAGGACTGGGAGAGAGGGGAAACATGCATTATTGATTTGTTATATGAAACGTTGTGGGTTTAGAATAGGTAAAGACAGTTAGGTTGAATTGTTCAGTATGCTCTTCAAACACGTAAGTATGTCTCAGGTTATCCTGAAGCTGTAGTTGCTCAGACTGATGTAAACTCTCAAATCTGCTGGATGGGATTATTTGACAACAGTTACTTCTGAGCATTTTCCTGCAGAATATTTAGGGATCCTGTCTTCTGCCTGGACACAGAGGAAAACAAATCATGCAACGAAAGAAAAGAAAAAGGAAAACCTAAAGCAATAGCTGGCATTTCTAGTATCAGAGGAACAGAGTGAGTAATGTTTTCTTTTAACTTCAGAAACTCATCTCTTTAGGTTAAGAAAAGGTTATGAGAGTCTCCAATCTCTTTGACAACGTTTCCAGAAATCCATTATGAACAATGATGATCTGTAAGAAGATATGGTGAGTTTAAATAGGTAGAATCTGCATCCTTTTATTGTCAGAGCTAGCCTTATATTCCAACTTGCAATATCATCATGTTCTAATATTAACCACATGAGATCTGCAGCTGGAAGTTTTAGATCAGTGCTTTGAAGACTATGAAAAGCTTCCTATTACTATTTAAAATATTTACACTGACTGTCACTGAGCACAACAGACCTTGTGTTCCCAAGGAATATCAGTTTGCACAGAGCTGTGTAGCCAGAAAACGCAGCACAAAAGAGGTGCAGGAAGAGGCTGGAAATGTCTTCCCTGAAGCTGGGAGCAGATCTGTGTGCTGCTGAGCTGCGTTTGGCCAAAGACACAGCAAGAATGAAGGTGTACAGTGGGACAAGGGAAGCATCTGGGCTGAATTCACAATCCTAAACCTGAAGCATGAGTCGGGCCTATTCATGGCCCACTCACATTGAAGTCTCCAACAGGGGTTAGAGAAAACTAAAGGGAATTATTTGAGGCCAGGTCCTCACATCTGGGGCCTTATTTCTGACCACTGACTACCCAGAGCACATGTATTCCCTAATGAGACAAGTGTTACCTTTCAGAGCAAACCCAAAGGCAAGACACATGCTGCTCACACTGCAGTGCCACAAGTGTGCAGCCCAACACTGCAGGGTTCTCTCCCTTTCAGCAGCATCACAGAAGCAGCAAAGTATCTGTCACAGCTTTTGTTAAGAAAAATATAGTTCCCCAGCATATGTGGTGGTGAGGCACTGCTCTGAATGGATGTTTTCAAACCTCGAAAATGAATGTCCCTGAAATTGTTTTCCAGTGTTTGAGCTGCTCTCTGTAGATCCTTGTGTTGAATATTGGTCACATCATCTGATTACTGTGGTTCAAGATTGTGTATTTTGTGGTTAGAATTGGGGTAGGCTCAGGAGTTATGTACTGTGGATTCTGTGGTTAAACTACACTATCTTTGTTGCTGTCTTTGATGCTAGCAATTTTTGCTTTAGCACTTGCTCCTTTCCTGCCACCCACCTACTCTTTTACTCACCCAAAATGGTAGTGATATGCCTCTGGAGACTCTTATTTGATACAAGACTTATTTCCTTTTTTCTTTGTGACAATGCAGTGGGGGTGCCACTGCCAGGGCTGGGTTGTCCTTTCAAGGGCTGGGGTGTCCTTGCTAGGGTTGGGCAGCTGGGTAGAGGTGGACCTTTTCTCACTCTTCAGAGCTGACCAGTGTCCATGAACCAGAGCATCTCATCTGCTGAAGAGGTACCTCTGCAAAGCCCATTCAACAGCAGACATATTTCTAATGCATAGTTTGGCAATGCCCAGTGAACTAAATGAAGCAATCATCAGGTGAAATTTGGACCCAGGTTGTTCAGAAGTTAGACTGAATTGGCACAGTGGTAGTCCCAGGCTTTTATGAATTGACTGTTAGATGTGAGCATAATGCTCATATGCCTTTTAAAAATGTTTGCTAAGAGACCAGTCAATAGTTTTATTTCCCTTACCACATGGGAAAAAATATGGTTCTGAACTGAATTGTTGTCTTCCCACATATAGTATCTTCAGACTCATTATCCTGAAAGATCTAATGTTTGTGCTGTGTCAATCTGCTGACATTGCTTAAAAGCACCTCATGATGCCCCTTGGCTTCTGAAGGAACTTTCCTCCATCGAGGGTTTTCCCAGAGAACAGTCTCAGATAATCGTCTAACCAGCTCTTCTGAGTAAATCAGAGATGAATATTTATAGATCACAACTGTCTTAAATTCCTTACCTCAACAGGATACTTGTCAGAACTAAGTCTTTCTAAATCCTTTCCCATTTCAAAACCTGGTGATTGTCTTGCCATTATTAAAATGCAGGCTCACTTGTCAGTGCACAGATTAGCATCTAAAGTGTCAAAAACCCAGTTGGTTTTTAAGCATTGCACAACCAAAGTAAAACTTTGATTCCAGTGCAGTGCTGAGTATTTGATTAGGTACGTTACTAGAACCCAGATGGGAGTTAGTACAGCAAATGCTCATGCAAGATCTCAGGTGCATGTAGCTACATTGCAAAAGTGGCCAGAGATTCAGTGTTGGGGTCAAGTGGAAGACTTTGGAAAATACATGACTCTTGATACACACGTTAACGCTGCCTACCCCTTTTCTGCCAGGCTGTAATGCTCACAGAAATGTCTGAGGACCTTTGGCAAACAAAAAAGCTGTTGTAACACTTCCATGTTGCTTGACTGTGCTATTTATTTGATCTCTTTGACTTCATTCATATTTTGTAGGTTTAATACACTGAGAAAAAAAAAAACAAAACACAACATTAATTAAACTGAAAGGATGCTTTAAAAACTGATTCAAAGATGTTAAGGAAAAACTGTAAATAGGCAGATCTTATTTTGCTTAAGCCTGGCTTACAACCAGGAAGACTGTATTTATGATTTTACCACTGAATCTAAATAATTAAGAGAACCCCACGCAGGGCTTGTACCCACTGAACTACAGCCAGTTTTCAAGAAAAAAAAAAAATCATTAAGAGATGTAGCTTTGCTTACTGTAGTCCAGAGACCATATGTTTTCTGAAGAGAAGTCTGGCTGGGTTTACAGAGAGCTCAGCACAGCAAATCCACAATTCTGATGTAGGTGCTGCCACACAAACATCATAACCATCGGAGCAAGGGGTGGCACCCCCCAGGCTGGGAAAGGTGAGAAGAAAGAGCTTTGTTTTCATCACTGTTTTGTTTGTGCCTGGCAAAGGAACTGCAAGTTTTAGGTAAAACACACCTGATAAGTATTTGATCTTCTGGAACCTTAGAAGTTGCTGCTATTGAATCCCTCCATTTGGTGACAAAGTGTGTTTGTATAATAGAAGTGCAACTTGGTTTTGCATTTTGATTTTTGGTTTCATCAGTCAACAATGGAACAGGGTGTGTTTAATTGCAGGTTTGCATTTAAGAAAAGGATTTGCAATGTAAGGAGTATCTTCAAAAGCAGAAAGTGGATGGAGCATAATGCTTACTGTTTGGGCCACTGTCCTCTGCCACATCAAAGCCTACACCTCAGTACTTTTGTGCTCTTATGCTGACAACTCAGTTCAGAAATTGCACTTTGTTGCTGTTCTTCACAAGTCAAACAATGCACCTATTGTGTTTTTATAAGAGATAGGATGATTATCTCGACTGCCAGGTGTGAAGAGTGAACTTTCCTAGGCCAAATTGCAGTACAGCAAAACAGCCAGAGTCATTTAAGGCTTTTGCTGTCTCACTGCCAATCACTGGCTTCCCAGCTCTTGGCGTGAGGCTCCAACTTGGCAAACAACTGACACGCGTGCCTGACTTTAAAATCGTGAGACATCACAGTCAATTTGGACAGGTTACATCACTGTCCTAAGCACCACCAAACAGCGTTTCTTGAATAAAAATACACTAAATATGGCCACTTACATAGCCCTGCTTTTCTGCCGTTCTTTTATGTGTATGTAGGGAATGGCAGCAGTGGGGGATGAGGTGTTTGCATAGGCCATAAGCACAGTTGCATGGGGTAGGCACATTCAAAGTAAGTGTAAACTGGATGGCAAGACTACCTGCAGCAGCCAGAAGTGTGTTTCTGGCTAGTCCAGCCTGCTTTTTGGGCCGGTTTGGCAGCCTGTAGCAGGCTCTCTGCTTCCACAACTGCAGTGAGATCAGCACACCAGCTGCCCAGAGCCAGCCCAGTGAAGCACCTGGAAGCATGAGATCAGCTTTTGTTTTGAGTGGGAAACTTTCTCTTAAAGCAAAGGAGGAAGGCTGAGGTTCTGATTTTGAGACCTATCTGAACACTTTTCATATGGTCCCTGGCCCAAGATGTTAGTCTGCATCCACAAAGACAGTTCAAGACCCAGGACCAGCTAAAAACCACAGTTGTTCCCTGCCCAAGCAATTTCTGGTGTTGTCTATTTCCAGCATTATTCTTATTTTAACTAGATAATTGAAGAAATGCTTTTTCAAACTGAAGCACTGTACTTCTCAATATTATTGCATTTATTACTAAGGAAATGGGGAAATCATGGCTCTCTTAATATGTTTTCTGTTGTTCAGATCATTGCATGCAGTTTCATGGAAATACTTGCAGAGCATGATGAAGATCATGGATCTTAAGCTAGATCACAGCCTGGCTATTGTCAGTCCCTGCTGAACAGCAGCCAGGCGAGTGCCCTTGGGCACTAAACCACATCAGGTCTCCAGGAGGCCATGAACCACCCTGAGTGCCAGCTACCAGCCACCAATGGAGGCTGTCATGGCCTCCCATGTCCCTTCTCTGCTGCTACTTGTGGGACTCATGAGCCCAGTGGTGTTTTCTGAGCCCATCACGGTTTCTAATGCCTGCTCAGCTCCACAACTTGGTTCCAGCCCTGTTCCCAACCCTTGCACAATAGATTCCTTGGCTGCCTGGCTGTTTTTGCTCTCCCATCTACTTCAAACTATGACTGCCATTCTTGCCTCTGCTCCAGTCCTCTCTCTGTCGTTAGCTGTCTCCTCAATCCTGACTGGGACCCCTGGTACCTCATAGACTTCCAGGAAACCCAGAAGCAAATGAGCAAATGTGACTCATCACTGCTGCCTACAAATCATCTATATGGAACTACCACAAAGATCAACAAAGCCATTCAAACAGCACACAGTGACTGAGCAGAAGCAGACAGCAGCTGGGGCAGAGCACTGGGGATGTTTGCTGGTGGACAAGGTGATTCTTTAGCCATTTCTTCAGGTGCTGCCTGCCACATCCTCAGGATACTGTTGCTTCTAAAAGATGACATATATTAATAATTTAAGAAGGGCCATGGTCCTGATTTACTGAAAACCTTGTTTAAATATCTCAGGAGATGCCTGTGAAATGGCAACGAACTGCAGCAGCTAGTGGCTTCTCAGGCCAACAAAAACATGCTGAGTGACAGCACGCCGATATTTTTAAACCCTAATCTCTTCTGTCTCTGTAACTCTGCAAGAAGCGGTGATAGACAGGATGGTGCAAGGACTAACTTTTGTCCCAGTTCTCAAGCATTTACTATTGCATTCAAAAAGAAAAAAACAAAGGAAAGGCTGTTTTACCACCAAACTATTTTTGAAATATGAGATTTAACTCTGGGGCCAGATTTTCTGTATTTATTTTAAAGCATTGACAATAGTGTTATGAGTTACAGAAAATATTCCAGAAAAAAAAAGTTTTGTCCTTACTGAATTTACTGAAAAGTGATCATTTATTCAGGCTTCAAGTTAAAATAATTAAAGTACACATTTAAAATCACCTCTGTTCAGGACAATGCTGAAACTCATAATTAGCTGCACAGGAGTGATATTTAAACACACACTAAACACTTCCCTGAGTCTCCACTGATTTTTGTTTTCTGCTTTTGCATGACCCATGGACAATTTCACGACTGACAAAATAGCCCAAACATTTGGGATGAGTGCCTATAAGCAAAATCCAAGATGAGGCTTCCTTTGTGTCATGATCCTATTTCACACTGCAGCAAGACACACTCATGCCTTGTTTTATTTCTTCTCCCTGACTTTCTTCATGATTAACGCCTATACTCAAAGCACCTGGTAATTACACAGCCACGCAACTGCTTACAAATGCATATCTGGTCTGGGATTGATCGAAAATTGCTCTCGCAACATATGCAACATCAGAAGAAACAGCCACATTTGATGGGGCTGTGGGATCTACAGAGTGACTGCTAGCAAATTTTGTAAGTCTTTGAAGAGATACACTAGAGTTCTCTGTCTCTTCAAAGTGGGTTTTTGGGAGAGGGGAGCTCTCTTTTTTAATGCACTTTCACTGTGGTTCTCTTCTGGCTACAGGAAAGCTTGAGAAATTTATTTAAGGTAAGAAAACACTTCCACGATTCTCCAAGTGTTGGGTTTTTTTCAAAAGGCATACACAGGAAATTTCTCCTCCTGATCACCTATACAAACATGAAACAAGAAAACATAAGCACTATTTTAACACGTTCCTGGGAAAACTTTAAATAAAGCTGAGATGAGGCCAGGTGGACCAAAAGAAAGTGCTTATGCTGGATGCTCAGCTGAGAGCCAAAGGAAAACAAAGTTATTTCCTTCATGAGGTGATGACTCAGAGGACTGGCAATGACATGGAAGACATCACGTACAGAAGTGCTGTTGCGAGAGATGAAGTGGTGAATAATAGCCTTAAAGCAAAACTTTCACAGCAAGTTCATTGGCTGGCGTTTCCCCAAGCATCACCAGAGGATGTGACCGGCCAGTGTGTGGCTTACTTCCCAGCTGGCTGTTCCCCCAAAGTGCCTGCACAGCACCCGGCAAATGGCCAGTGAAGATGGGTTGAGCACTAGCAGCATGCAAGTAGAAGCTCACATGGGTCTTCTCCGTGTTATCCTTCCTGAATAAACACTGGATTTTAGTGGCTAATATTGTTAATTCAGCCTCCAGGTATCGCTAAGTGCAGGCTGACCTATACACTCGAAGGACCTAAAGTCTATTATTCTTCAGTGTGTAATGAGCACCATCTGCCTTCTCTTGTAGTGCTACAAACACCCTATGGAAGTGTCATTTCTCATGTAGCTGGAATCTTCCTTCAACTAACAAAAAAGTCAAGGTCATTGAGGTGTTCTTTTCACTCCTATTAATACAGTTGCAATGTCCCTAATGCCACAGCAGCCACCCTGGATGAGTACAGAGATCACGCTGCTCAGTAACCTATCTCCAGGATGGGCTACCAGCAGATGCTTTGGGAACACATTTAAGAAACAATATCAACCTAGAGCAACTATTTGCCTGGTATTACTTTGTTGGTTTCTGCCTTGTAAAGACTTGTTGCCCTAAAGATTTTGTTTGGCTTACTGCATTTCACTGCATTCAATAACAATTAAAGGACCTTTTGTTTTTGAAAGGCAATAGCCACTATATCCACTTTGGTCTCCACAGCATTTGGTAACAATGGTTTCTACAGCTAATTTTTCAAGAAGTGTTTCTTCATTATATTTATTCTAAGTCCACATTCATTAGTCACTGGACATCTCTCACTTCTTGAGTTGTTACAACGAATAATCTCTCATCCATCACGATGCTCAAATAACATGGGATTTTATATATATTGTCTTCTACCTCCTCTGAGGTGATAATGTCTCAGCATCTAACACCTGCTGTAATAAGCAGCAAGTTGGACCTATTGGAAAACAAACTGCCTGCTCCTGAGTTATTGCAAATGTTGTATTGCCTTAGTTGTTGAAATTGGGCAAGATAAGAAAAGCTGCAGAAGCATGGATTTCTTTTCCAACAAGGTAGGAAATATTACTTTCCAGCATGCATTAAACCTTCCACAAGATTTATCTGATTCCCTGTTTACTAATGTCA